>NC_080393.1:10249801-10609074 GCF_028751815.1 Salvia miltiorrhiza
TAAGATGAAAACTAGGAACCAATTTAAAACCATTGATTTAAATAAAATAGAGGGTTGGGATTAAACTACAGATGCACAATTTCGATTGCATAGATGCACAGTTTCAATTGCATAGATGCACAATTTCGATTTACTTGACTATTTTGCATTGTTGGTTTCAATTGCATAAATTGCATATTTTTTAATTGCACAGTAAAATATAATGCATGCACAGTTTCTTTTGTTGACTAAATCCTAACCATTAGATCTAATATTTAAAAGGTCAAGATTAGGTTCCTAGTTCTCATTTTAACAGAGGTTTTTATTAGAACCTCTTCCTATATATATATATATATATATATATATATATATATATATATATATATATATATATATATATAGAAAGGTTAAACAAAGAATGCTAAATATTTGGATAATAGAGAATTTGTGAAACAAAAACGAACAGATATATAAATTTGATGAACAAATCAATGTACTGCATGAACAACAATTTACCCCAGGTTCGAATCCTGTTAGTGGCGAGTTTTTTTTTTTTTTTTTTTTTACCAAATACGTCTGTTCGTTAGTTATATTGATCTGTTCGTAAAATGTATAAATTTGTTCAAAATGATATATATAATAATTCTTTGTTTAACTTGACCCTATATATATGGTGTAGTTTTAGAGAAAACTACATTATCTGTGAGAACGTGAGAACCATCAAATCTAATGCATCTACTGTAAAAATTAATGCACTAAAAAAAATAAAAAAGATTGCTCTCTTCAGGATTCGAACCCAGGATCTGCATTCATCCAACAAGATGATGCATCCATCGTAGATCTTAATGATCGAATGATTGAAAATAGTTCTCCGTTCTTCTTTTATTTAATGGTTTTTTCTTGAACCTCTCCCTATATATATATAACACGATCACGTGAAATATCAGCAACTAAATCAATTTTTCGGTACTAAATAAATATTCGACCCAATTTAGATGTGAAATACAGTAAAATAATTTATTGAATACTAATATATCAATCGAAAGTAGGGATGTAAATGTATCAAATATTTTTTGTTCGATTCGATATTTGATTCAAATTTCTTTTTAACATATATTATTGAGTTTTTTTAGATAGATATATTGTATGTGAGCTCTATATTATTTAAAATATTATTTTATATTTTTTTCCTTCAAAATTATAAATTGCATATATTTGACTTGAATCAAATAGTAGAAAGTCAAAACGAGTAGTAGAAAATTTTGAATCGAATATTTAATTTATATTATTTAAAATATATTTGTAAAAAATTGAAATGAATATTCACGAATTAGTGTACGAATCGAAATACAACTAGCAATTCAGATTCAAAAGATATTCCAATCTCAATTTAAATAGACAATTATTTTTATAAATATATTCACTTCAATTTGATTAGTTTACGTCCCTTATCGGAAGCGTATTCTTGATTTAACAATCAATCCACACTTTAAGAATAAATATGTAATTTCCCCATAATTTAAATTAGTGCTGTCAGAAGACGAAATTGGTTACTACGATTGGTAAAAACTTAATGGCAAAGCAAAATGTAGGGCAAAAAGAGCAGCACACAATTATGACTTGTTCTACTAATATAAGTACCTTTCTCATTTGCTACTTTGGCTTCAATGATTACTAATATGACCACCTTTTAATTAATTAATTTCTTAACGCAATTTCCTTTTTAAATTTCAGTAAGGCGTCATGATTATGGCGGAACAAATAACAATATTCACTATAGCATGAATAAGAATTGTGAAATATATCGGCTGATCAATTTTTGAGGTCGAAGTGTCGAACGGGTGATCAATGTTTAAATGATTGTTTAGTCTCTTTAAATGAGAGAGATGTGTTTTTATAAATTTTTTATGACGATGTTATTAATCCCTTTAAATTATGTAATTTTATTTAAATTTAGTATGTATATATATATGACTTTAAAATTAAACAATGTTACAAAATGAACTAGTTTGAATACTATTAAAAATATTGAGTGATGCTATTTGGCCTTATTATTGGTGGTCATATAATAGCTTTAAATTAAATGTAATTAAATATTTTGCTCAAAATAAAAATAGAAAGTTGATAGTTTTATTAATTTGTACACATTGTAATTTTTTATTTTTATTTTGCAATTTTTTTTAATTTTTAATATTTTTGTTTAAAATAAAAAACAGCTTCAATGTGTAAAAAAAAACTAACTAAATCCTATTTTTATTTTAAACATAAAATATTAAATACATGAGATTTTTTTTTTGACCAGCCAAATAATTAACTTTTCCCTAAAATAATATTTACATTTATATTTATAATTATTTATTGTACCCAAAATTTAAAAAGTACCACAGATGGATGCCCCAAATTAAGTCTTGTAATTAAGATGAGAAACTTTAGGTAAATTAATATTTAATTGTAAAATACATTTTTGATATCTTTTTTGTTGTTGACAAGTTTAGATTTGCAACAGGTCTTTGGCAATCGTTTTGGGATTGGCGAAAGCGTGAGTTTAGATCTTCAAAAATCTTGCAGGTTTAGTAAAAAAAATATCTCGACACAAATCCTATGGACACCTAATATGTTTGATAATTAAACGAATATTTATATTAAACGCTGCCAATTATGAAATATAATCGTCATGTTGTTTGTATTAAATATTCCATATATGAACACATTGTCAGAAGAAATTGAAACTTCATACTTGCATGCAGAGCTTAATAGCTAAAAGCCTAAAAGAATGATCATATACATAATATAATAAAGCCCAATTTTATTTTGCTTTTATAAATAAATGCCTATAAAATCATAAAAATATTACGAGCAATCTTAGACATAAATCTGTTCCCATCCTGATTCCTAACTCACAATATATATATATGCTTAAACACAAGGGAAAAGATTCTCGATTAACGTGTTTGCATTTTTAAATTAAGCTAATTTAATAACTATTTACGAAAATATACTAAGGTAAATAGTTTTTTTTAATGAGTATAAGTACTACAAAATCGATCACCTGCTCACCGTGGGCAAGCATAATATATCCACCACTGATATGAAAATTTTAATTAGAAAATAGAATTAACATATTTTACTCATTAAAATTATCTTATCACATCAGTGGTGAGCACATTGGTAGGTGATCGTTAATTTCTGATAATCACTAATGGTTTCTCTTTTTTCTTTCCTTGGTGACTCAGAATCCTCAATTTAAAAATTGGAGGAAAAACGTCGCACCAATCCAATCGTGCTTTGTTATCCTAAAAGGAAAATGGTTTGCCAAATCTAACTTAGATGTCAAATTTTCAACATCGATAATTTGCAAAACAAAAGTTCATGTGAGTGAATCTTGAGTGGTGTTGTTGTTACGATCGGATTAATTCTCAACAGATCCATTTTCAAAGTATGATTCATTTTTAGGCATATAAGCTCTTCCTTTAATTCATGTACTACAAGGCAGACTTGAATTTATATTTCAATAATATAATTAATTTTTTCATTCGTTCAAGAATATTTGTCCTCTACATATATCACTTTGAAGAATATATATTACATTATGATGGAGATATTTTTAGGCACTTGTAACGACTAACGAACGACATGAATATATATTTGAGTCGAGACATGAATACTAGTATATAATTTAGAACAAGTACATTTGGATCAAATTATTTAATATAATCAACTATTTAGATCTTATGTCGCTATTTAGTGGGAGCGGATCTTCGACAAAAATAAAGGCGAATCCTTACTTACAGTACATTTTCATTTCTTTCTGCTAATTTTAGACGTGTTAAACAATAAACTAAATAATCTAAAATCAAGTTGGATTAATCTTCATAATTGTCGCGATCAAACTGAGCGATCCACACTATGATAATATAGATTAACTAAATAAAGTCTTTGTTTGCAGAGTATATTTCTGAAAGACATACAAGATTTGCAGGTCCGATTTTGTCTTGCTTTATCACACTATTAATCAATCAACTTAAAAAGTATTATTATAACTTTATAACCGAGCAACTGTTAAGTTGTTACTGCTTTTAATTTATAAACACGTCAAGATTGTAAATTAAGTTAATTAATAGTTAATGAGAGTTTATCTAAGTAGTTATCAATTAAATTATAATACTAATACTCAATTAGTTTGAATTTATTAATTACAACTAATAATTTAATTACGATATATACACCACGCATCCGAACGCACATGAATGTGCCTCCTTTGTCGCAATCGCATCATTCACCTGATTTTTCACCCCACTTCTGTTGTCGATGCCTCTCATTCCTTGCATCATCATCGTTGATGATGTTCGGACAAATCATGTTTATCTTGACACGTTTGTCGTGTGACTATGTAAGCGTTTATTAGATAAAATTGATCTAATGCATGTTTACATGTTAAATTGTGCGTAGGGTGAGCTTGTAAGCGTGCATTAGCTAAAATTTGCCTAATGCATATTTGCACACTAAAGGGTAAAATGAGAAGAGTGAATATTTTTTATACTCCATCCATCTCACAACAAAAACATGAATATTTATAAGTGGCACGAGTTTTAAGAAATATTAGATAAAAGTACATTGTGAGTGGAAAAATGGGTCTCCTTTATAAAAAGTAGAAATGAAAAGTAAAGGGATTGTGGTGGGGTAATGTACCAAAATAAATGTTCATGTTTTTGTGAGACACAGCCCTAAAATGACAAAATGTTCATATTTTTGTGAGATGAAGGGAGTATGTGTTTATAAATATGGGTATCATTTTTTTTACTATCCCAAAATAGTTAATTTTTATTTTGTCAGTACGTTTTTTTCGAGTAAAACATTTATATAAAAAGAAAAAATATATATATTGTATATAATAAAATATACATTGGTATATTCTACAGAATAACTCACTCTGGACAATCAAAACGGGCAATCTCAGTGGCCTCATTAATAATATCCAATATCTATATCATACAAACGCAAAATAGTTTGATGCTATATTTAGACATCCACACTTATAATTAATCACGTGTTCTAATTCTTACAAAAGTGGATCTACACGGTTAAATTAAAAAGGTTAATTGATTAGATTTAGTGATGAACACTTTACAAGAAATTGACTAATATAGTAAATAGTAAAATAAAAGAAATTCCGGAAGTGTAAGTTAACCCCCGATTATTTTAAGGGTGCGTTCTCTTTGGTTGTAAATTTATCATGGAAAAAGAAAGGATAAACAAAATTTTACCATTTAAATCATTCCTTTCTTTTTCCACATATTCTACTTGACTCTTACTCATTCCTCATTTACACTACAAAGGAGGGATAATATTATTTCTCCAAAAATGTTGTGATAATATTATTTCTACAAAGTAATGGTCAAGTAGGAAATGTGGGAAAAGAAAGGAAGGATTTGAAGGTGAAATTTTGTTTATCCTTCATTTTCCAAAGATAAATTTACAACCAAAGAGAACGCACCCTAAAGGGTAATTGTGTAAAATGAGCCAATGGGTCTGGATCCGTCAAATAAATTAACTCAAATACAGTAGCAGGTAAAATTACAAATATAATCTCACACGAACTTTTGTGAAACGCTACTGAAACTTTGATCCCTATGTGGCTACGTACCATGTTACAAAAACATATTGGGGATTAGCATTTTAAAAAAAAAAACTGTAATCATTTTTCAATATATTATAGCTAAAAAAAGCAAAAGAATGTATCAAGAAACATGAAATGCATGATCCCCAGTGTACGTAACGTCCTATAACCTTTTCACAAAAAAAAAAAAAAGAAGCAATAATATTAATACCTAACAAATTCCAAACCACAGGCGCTCCCATTATTAATAAGCAGCAAATAAAAAGCACACAAATAATTTTGTTTAACAACTTCAGCATTCCGTGCAACCTAAGGTCACTTTAGCCAACGTACAACTCAGTAAAGCCCTCCATTCTCTCTCTAAAACCCCTTTAAATACCAATCTCTTCTCCCCCAACTCTCCCTCACATGAAACAATCAAACAATTAAACAATCCTCTCTCTCTCTCTCTCTCTCAAAAATGGAGCAAAATTTGCCAATCATAGCAAAGAAATTCTGGAACATAGTCCGAGTATTCTACTTTATGCTGAGAAAAGGCATATCCAAAGCCAAATTGCTGGCGGATCTGAACGTGATGATGAAGCGCGGTAAAATCGCCGGAAAAGCCGCTATACACAACCTCATGTTCCACCACGCCGCCGCCGTGTCCGCCTCCGCTCGCCGCCCGATAAACGAGTACGAGTTCAGCTGCGGCAACAGCCCGGCCTTCTTCCAATTCCCCTCCTTCCACCTCAGCGGCAAGCGCAGCAATAAGCACGCGCCTCCAATCGACGCCGATCTGCTGGCGGCAGCGCTCGACATGATTAACAGCGCCGCCGCCTCGCCCGCCCTCCCCGGGTTCGGGCCGAGCCCGATGGTGCGGCAGCTGCGTATCACGGATTCGCCCTTCCCGCTGTGCAATGTCGATGAGGACAATCACGTTGATGAAGCTGCGGAGAAGTTTATCATGAAGTTTTATAACGATTTGAAGCGACAGAACTCGAAATCGCCATTTTCGTGATTTTTATTTTGATTTTGAATTGTGTTTCTTTTTTTAGAAATATTTCGGGCTTTTTTTTTGGTTTCGAATTTTGGATTTTCGTGCATGGTGTACATGCAATAATGGCTTTAGCTGAAATAAGAGGGAAAAATATATGCCCGCAAAAAAAAAAAAAAAAGTTTTTGATTGAGAAAAATGGAGAAACAAATATGTACTGCTGTATAGTGAATGAACATATGTGAATAATGCATGTGAAAAAGAATGTAGACAGCCAATATATTACTTTGTGGGATTAATTAGTTGATTAAAATTAAACAAATGTTTCGTATCATGAAAAGTTACAACTTTATACTGTTTTTAGTAGAAATTCGAAGACAAGATTGATCAATTTGGAAAAAGAAGATTTTACTTGAATTTTCGTCTATGTTATAATGTGGAAAAAAATACATGTTTGGTCAGAGGAAGAAGATTCCTACCTACTCATCTTTTTCATAATTACATATTTCAACAACTTCACGACCAACTAGATGGAGACCCAATTCGTGGAGCATCATAATTGTGTTTAAAAATCGTGATTTTAATCTCGTTAATATTTTTTAAATTTAATCTACGTTACATGATAATTTGCCTAGCACAATAATCGAATCCAATTTTAGCGTGAAGTTTGATTAGTGGAAAACAAGTATAGCAAAATAAAGAAACTAAGAAAAAGTAGATTTGAATGATAAAAAAATAGATTTAATTAAAGTCGTGGCTGCATGAATATACATAAAATTCTGGTAGGGAAAATGTGCTTTAACTAGTGGGATACGACAAAGGCAAATCACTGACTGACCTGTCTTGATTCCACTAAGGTAAAGCGCACCTCTTGCTTAGCTGCAGTCCCTTTTTAATTTACTTTTTAATTGATTTTAAGAAAAGTTAATCATCGTTTATTACTTATAGTACATGTTCAAGTTAATTCATTAATCATAAGATGATCGATATATATATATATATATATATATATATATATATATATATATATTAAAGTAAAATCTTCGAGTGAATGAACGATTAATTGAAATTGTAAGATCCTTTTTTGTTGAATTTGTAACTATATATATAAGTAGTTCTCAAATTAAACAAGATATATACTTCTGAAAAAATAAATTGAGTATCATTACTTGTTTTCAAAAATGAGTTTATAGGTGTGCATGTATCGGCCTAGTAGTACAGTGATTAGTATCCGATGCTAAAGGTCTTGAGTCCAACGCAACATTTAAATGTAATTGTTATTTTTTTAAAAAAAATGAGTGTATAGACTCATAACATCTTATTCCCTTCGTCCCATTATAAATGTCCCAATTTCTAAAATGAGATGTACCGTTAGACTATGTTTACTCACAATCTAATACAACCGGCTGTAGAATAGGACAAAAATTTTAACTACTAAAGTAAAGGTAAAATATTAACTATTTTACCGACCGATTGTATAGAAAGTCTGCAGACTAATCTCTTACGTAACTTTTTCAATCAATCAAATAAAAAAGTGTCATTTGGCATTTTATAATTAAAAAATATGATAATATATAATATAATAAAAATAAAAAATATTTAGCTTTAACAAACATGGTTTTCGTATCTCACTTTCGCATGAATTATTATCATTTTTTCTCATGATTTGATTGTTAATGTGTGTTTGTATCCTAATTTTGACCTTTGTTGAGATTTGGTGCTTGGTGTAGCTTTGGAGTTATTTCAGAAAAATCAAGGATCAATTGGAGGATTGTGAGGACATGAGATTAAAGTACACCACGAGAGGAATACGTGAGCACAAACAACGACAGAATCGAAGTTTGGACAAGGGAGAACGGAGCCGACAAAGCCGGGCCCCACGGCCGCGGCAGCAGGCCGTGGCAAGGAGCAGGTGACCGCAGTCACCAACCGTGGCCGCGGGGACCGCGGCTCATGTGCGTCGAGTTCAGAGAGCATCCACGGTCCAGGCCGCGGGCCCGACCGCTTCTCCACCGCGGTCACTATTGTGAGCACGGGAAAAAGACGAATTTCCTATTCATGTGGGCCTTAGACGCGAATTTAGCCCCAAAACCCCTTTCTTCTCTTATTTTTCACATCATTCATTACTTCCCTACATTCAATACACCCCCAATTATCCATACCAAACCCTAGCCTCCATTAACACACCTTCCAACTACCATTTGAAGAGCATTGAAGATGAGAGAAGAAAGAAGAAGTCCATAAATAGGATTTGTCACCTCTTCATCTCTCTTTTATTTATGTACCCCTTTAATTTAGGTATGTTGATTGTGAACATGTTAGGCTAAAATCTCCCTTTGATTTGGGGATTAGGCTATATGGATGATGTAATGGATTGATTGTTTTGCTCAATACAATGTCTTAATTGTTCATTTTTCATTATATTTTCGAGCCCTAATTTTATCTCTTGCATGAATTATTGGCCACATTTTATGCATTTCTCATTTGTAATTTGAATTGGGAGAGGGTGATTACAATAGATTAGGTGCTTGAAACATATCTACTCAATAAACCGGGATGTTGAGAGTTGGGTGAAAGTTTATCGATCCTTTGTCCTTTTGGGAGTTATAGGTTAGAAGTTAACTGGGGACGGTAACTATGACCAGTAATCTATTGTTTTAATCATCCGGGAAGGGGCTAGAACTAGTTGGGAGATCAGTCTAGATAAATAGGTAATGTCAAGACTAATATTGAGCTAACTTGAAGTCTAATTATTAATTCATTATGCTTAGTCCCTAAATCACCTTAATTCATTAATTAATCCACTTTGCTTGTTTTAATCTTAATTTGTCCTTGAATTCGTTAGATAATTAAACCTCTCACTTATCTACTTTGTCTAAATAGCCCTAGTATAATGACTTAAGGTAATCACTAGAATATAACCACTAATCCTCAAGGGAAACGACCTTACTTCCATATATTGCAACTTCTCGTACACTTGCGGCGTAATGAAAATAATTAGCGAACAAGTTTTTGGTGGGTTATTGATATAATATAAAGGTTGTAAAATTAAATAAATTATAGGTTATAGATGTGGAATAAAGAGAAATGGTTTTTTATTAAAAGATTGGGTTGTTGAGGTCCACCACCTACTCTTTCTCTATACCTACTTTTACAAATCCCAATTTATTTCTCTCTCTATATAATTCACTTTATCTACTAAATTATACTGTACATTTCTTAATTTTCGTGTCCAAAAGTAATGAGACATTTGTAATGAGATGGAAGGGGTATATACTAGGAACAAATGAGATTTTTCATCTTCCTAATTGTCATCAAATACATGCGTTTTTTGTTAATTTACAAGCGTGCAAAAACTTAGATGAGAATGGAACTTCAGCTTTTCCCATTTTTATTTAATTTTTAACTAGTTTTTCAAAAAAAAAATATATATTTGTCTTTAGATTTTTTTTTATATATATACGTACTCAGATTTATAGATTTTTTCTCTCTCAAATATTCAGTTTATTTATTTATTTATTTAAATCTTGAAAGGATTAATCTAGCAAAATCATGAGATAAAATAGATAATATAAAAGAATCTCGAGCGCGAACTGACTACTTTACAACCTCGACAAAGTATGTTACAAATTCGGGAGCTTGGTTCTTAATTATCAACTTCATTTTATAATGTGCAACTCATATCTCTCTTATCACAATATTTTATATACGAATTCTTCTAAAAAAATATTTATTTAATATACGTAAAACATACTCCATATATATAGTACTATATGTTTGATCTGAATAATCTGACCATTCAACGAATTGTACAAATTCAATCAATTGATTTGTTTTCATGCATAGTACTTCCTAAAATCTTTGACTTTATTCTTTGTAACGTTCACTTTCCGTGTATATCCCTAAAATATGTTTCTAAATATTCACTCTCTTTGTATCTATTTTTAGTATTCATTTGAAAATAACATTGAGTTTCACTTTTCATGTGAGTGTTAAAGTAATTAAAATAGAGTAAAGGTCTCACCGACTTTTATTAAAAATATAAATGGATACCAAAATGTGAGACATACTAAAATAGAAATATGGATACTAAAAATTGGGACGGAGGGAGTAATATAAATTCGGTTTTTATTTTTCTAAATATTAATTCATTGTTTTTTCTATAACGTGACATTTATTTTTTGGGTTAGTTGCATATAAATTACTAAACTTTCAACAAATTCTCATTTTGCATACAAACTTTAAATTTTTTATTAAAATTACTCAAGTTTTTTTTTTCTCATTTTACATATTAATTTGCCTGTTTTTCATCGTGGTGACATAACATAAATATACTCGCTTGACATGAATATGCTTGCGTGGCATAAATATGACCGTGTGAAAAAATAAAATTGACATTATAATGTATAGTTGGATGAAAACTACGTCATTCCAAGCACAAAGTTTGGTCGCAAAATGGGCAAATATGCAAAATGAGAAGAAATTAATAATTGAGTAATTTTAATAAAGATTTAAAAATTCATGAGCAAAATGAGAATTTGTTGAAAGTTCGGTAATTTATAATTATGCAATTAACCCTTATTTTTTTCTTGATATATCACAAACTGCAATACCCTATTAAACTATAATAAAAGGTGAGTCTCATCAATTACCACAAGCCTTATATTTGAATCCCATAGTTTTTATTACATATATATCATGCAAGATTCATGATGAACAAATAATAATG
This sequence comes from Salvia miltiorrhiza, assembly GCF_028751815.1. Taxonomy (NCBI): domain Eukaryota; kingdom Viridiplantae; phylum Streptophyta; class Magnoliopsida; order Lamiales; family Lamiaceae; genus Salvia; species Salvia miltiorrhiza. Next base: position 10,261,103 of record NC_080393.1, read on the forward strand.
AACGAAAGAATCCGATTTAATGCCTATTTTTCATCTAATAGTAGATGCACGTTAGAATCAATTAGTATTAAAGAACTTTACAATAATATAAATTTATAAGATAAATTTTCTTCTTATTCAAAACTCCCATACACGGCAAATATACATCGAGTCGTGGAGATGGCTGTATAGTAGTGATTTGACATGCACTTGCATTAAATTAGTTTTTTATATAAATGATTTAACTTATCAGTTGCTTTATATATATATATATATATAACCGATTTATCAGCTTAATATATTTTTGTAAAAGCACATTTTGCATGGACACGTACGTGGCGTGGAGGAGTGAGTATTCATTTTCAGTTGGACAAATAATTTTCCCAAATTCAAACTTTATATAGGGAAAAATAGGAAGAAATTTGCAGAAATAAACGCCAAAAGTTAGGTGTGTGAGATTTGGATTTGACACTTGTCACCTTTTGAAGTTGCTTTTTTTACCTATTTTTTGGAGCCACTTTAACTACACAAAATTTCCTCTCTTTCATGGTTGCGTCTTTTGAGAAAGCAAACTCTACTTTTCAATTTCTTCTTTCTTTTCCACGTTTATATATTTACTATGAACTCCTCGATTTTTAGTAATTTGTCAAAGGATGAATTATTGAATTTAAGCCCCATATTTTAGAAGTTCCTATTGTCTCGTCTTAGGCCTACGTCGAATCATGTGTATATCTCAATAGTTATGACTAACTACAAATATGAAATGATGTAAACACATTGATCCGAGTCATTAATTAATATGTACTTCTATAAAAACTTCCTTCCAATCTTAATATTGTCATTAATAACTTTCAATCAAGTGTCTAAAACTATACCATGGTTCGGATTCTCTATCTCGTAAATTTGTTGTGTCCACTCATGTCCCACAGTTTAAATTCTCACTTTATTAATTATTTATAATTAAAAATTATTATCCTATAGTAAACTTTAGTTCATATTCATCATAAAATATTGAAGTTTAAAAAGTTTATATATCCTTTTATGAAATAATCAATCCAAAATGTTGAAAAATGATTATAACGACTGTGATTTTTTAAGATATACATATATATAGTACTATAAAGTAGTTGGATGTATATAGGTGCAAGTATGTTATTAAAGAGTTTGCCCTTTTGAACTACCCCTTTTGCTCAAATTCAAGCTCAACGTACCATTTTTGTTTCTATTTTTAAAATGATATACAATCTCTATTCTCAACCACCGAAAAGTTTTGTAGAATTATCTAACGATTTTTGCACTACAAGAATTTAGCTGATATACAACAAAATATAGACAACAAGCTTGGAAAACTGTTGTCTATACGTTGATAGACAACGGTCTATTGAGGGGCCGTTGTCTATGACCGCCCCTCAATAGACAATACTCTCATTTACAACAGTTGATTTTTTAATAGACAACGGGTTCCGTTCGTTGTCTATTAGCGTTTTTTTTGTAGTGTTGGCAAAAATATCCTCCTATCAATTCGAATAAATTGAAAAGTAATCAATTACACCGTAGGCATAAATTTCAGATACACTGTATGTCCAAACAAGTTATGGAACTAGAATATACTCCATTTGTCCACGAATTAGAATTTTATTCGGGTAAGCACGAATTTTAATAATGTTTTTTAAATTATTATAAGTAAAATAAATGTATAATTTGTGTAGGGGTAGTGTTAGTACAAAAAAAATGAAAGTATATTATTAGTTAAAAAATGAATTAAAAGTATAATTTATAGTTAAATATAAGAGAAAAGTATGATGTGTTCGTTCAAAAAATTAAATGAAACTTTTTTTTATTAACAAAAAAGAGGTAAGTAAGATTTTTTTTTTTTTTTTGTGGACGGGGATTATATTTTTTATCGAATCAATATAGTGAATTGCTTTGGCAAATATTTTAGTTAATTATCAGCAATACTATTCGTGCTCTAGTTTTCTGTTTATAGATCATATCCCAATAACCTATATATGATTTGACACATATCATGTTGTCCTAATATATTGATGAAGCCATGAAGGGCTAGGCCTATTATAATTTCCTCTATAAAATGATTGGAGCTAATTTTGAGCCACGTGTAAAAGGAGATGGGTTTCATTAGAATATACAATGATTATTACATAGTCTTAAGCATTAAGAGAACTAGGGAATTCAATTATTTTAGGATCAACCAATTCAAAACTCTAAAATTGTGCTACATTTCTTTCATTGGGTAAATAGGGTATGCAAAAACACCCCAATGTTACCACCCCAACTATATTTAAGTCTTCAATCTAACGTTAATAGCAACTAACACCTTAAAGTTCATTAAGTACTATAATTAAATTTATAAACAAACAATTTCTTTCATAAAATTAATAAATTTATTTTTTTTAATCTATATAATATATAAAAGAGGAGTTTTCCCCCTCCATTTTTTTCCACTATTTTCTCTCTCTCTTCTCCCATCAATTTTTTCATTATTTTTCATCTCTTTTTTCTTTTACAATTTTAATATTTTTCTAAATAATATCAAATTTAATTTATGAAGAAATATTTAATAAGCATCTTATGTTTAAGTTTGTAACAAAATATTTAATATGGTATAAAAATTATTAAAAATAAATTTAAAACAAATAAGTACAAATTTTAAAATATTCTATTTTCTTTCTCATTGTTAAAATTTTACAATTCTTTTATTTAGGTCTGTGTATGAAAATATTTATTTATATGAAAAAATTGATGGGAGAAGAGAGAGAGAGAAAAAATGGTGGAAAAAAATGGAGGGAGAAAACTTCCGTTTTATATATTATACTATAAATTATAAAAATAAATTTCTTAATTTTGTGAAAGAAAATTTTTTTATGAGTTTAATTGTAGTACTTAATGAACTTTGGGGTGTTAGTTACTATCAACGTTAGTTTAGGGGCTTAATTGTAGTTGGGGTGGTAACGTTAAGGGTGTTTTTGCATATTAACCCGATTAAATATGACATCTTTATCATTCATTCCATATTTATAACTGATATGGAATATATGTGCAACCCTCTTTTAGTTGGGTTTTTTCATAAAGAAAAAGTTATTAATCAAATTAGGCGATCCAGTTCATTATATAAAAATTCACTAGGTTGAATTGAGGTTCGTGATGAAGCTAGAAATAATACTCAATAATTAAACACATAAGAATATAAAATAACATGAAAATTTAACGTGGTTTGATCTTTAAAGATCTACATCCACGGTGGTCACCCGAGTAATATCACTATTTTAGAAGAGTTACAAGTACAAGTCAAGTAATGAATGAATGAATCCCCCATTTTCCATGTACAAGAGCCCTATTTATAAGTGACTAATTGGGCCTAACTCTAAAGCTCACGAAATAGAGAAATGAGGCACATGTCGGTGATATGGCTGGACTTGGCAACGCTGAACATGGCAAGGCTGGAGGCCAAAGCTGGCGCCTGACATAGCTGGAGGCCAAAGCTGACGTTTCTACGGGTGATCCGGCCAAGGATGGGATTTCCATGGTGTACGGAGCTGATGCATATTTTACTCCTCATCAGTTCGAATTATAAAGGAATAGACACAAAAATCAACACAAAGAGATGAAAACTCAAAGGAGAAATCAACCATGTTGTTCGATTCCAGGATCAGTCAAAAAATAAGTAAAATGCAAAGGCTATTTGAGCCAAGTTGACGTATGGCACTGAAGAGCATCTGCCCTGCCAAAAATAGAATGAGCAAACGAAGATAGTAAACTGATTCAGTTATATGCTTCATTTGTGGACGGTAAAAAAAATGCCCTTGAAGAACGCGCATGCACGCGAAGAAAGTCGAAAAGGCCCCGTAGTCTAGCTTTTATAAATACTACTCACTCCGTCAATAATGTTTTAAATTTTCTTTTTGAGCGTCTCATTTATAATGACTCAATCCAAAATATGAAATAATTTACTTTATGTACTTTTTCTCTCTTCATTTTTTTTTTGGAAGCATCTCTCTCTTCATTTACTTTATCTATTTCCTTACTTTTCCACTACCCTTCTCATCTATCTTCTCATTTACTATCTCTTTCTTATTTTATCTATATTTTCTTAATTTGTGCTCTATTTTTTTGGGACGGAGCGAGTAGTTCTTTTTTTGTTGTACATACGTTTTCTCAGTTTTAATAATATACAATCTAAAATTTAATTTCTCTTGCACTTAGCATTTTGGCATCTCTATTTCCTGCATTTTTCATCACCGTATTTTCTCACCGGTAATTGAATTCTTATTGTTTCCGAACATTTGGACTTTAATTCACCGAAGATTCGAGTGGGCATCCTATATTCCTGAGATTCATTTCGATTCCACCATTTTCTCTTAAGCTCATCATTTTCTACCTCTGTGAATTAGTTGTTTTTTTGTCCACGGTTATATTATTGGCTACAGCAATAACTAAAAGGGCCCTGACATATTTTGGCGGAAATAATTGATTTTGGATGATACTGAAATGTCATTTCAAAATAATTGATCACTGATTATTTGCATTTTAAGTCAAAGAATGAATGGTTGATTAAACACAGTCTCTTCTCATATCTTTCAACGCCTAAATAGATAAATAAATTTTGTACTTGTACTACTAATTAAACTTATACTACTATTTTCTATGTTTCGGAAAAAAGGCTTAAACACATGGTAACATATAGTATAATGAAACAAAGTTTAAAGATATTACTAAACACTATATAAAAATTTAAACAAACTAATTATTATATTCATTCACATTTCTTGAACTCATCATACATGCGTATGTGGGGCTCATTTCTCTCTTATTTTAGAGAGGATTATTGTTTGTGAGAGAGAGAAAAAAAGGTAGCTCTGTAAAATAAAGGGAAATGAAATATCTAGTGCAGTGTAATAGTGTGTGGTCATTTTTTCATATAATCACAGTTCTAAAAAAATCAAGAGCTTTTTGAAGTGGGAATTGGTGTAACTGTGCAATCTATTAAAGTTGCTTTTCCTAAAAGCTTCATCTCTTTAATCCTAACTCTTTTAAATTTCTTTGAATTAATATCCCTTCCCTACTCCAGTCTCCTCCAATATGCACCATATTACAATTTAGTTCTCTCATCTTTAAGAAAGAAAAAAAAAAAAAACGAAAAGAAAGCCAAAACAAATACTATAAAAATAAGAGGGATTTAGGCGCAGTGATCCCAAATCAACTTATATATATTTATATATATTTACGCAAAAACTCTGGTGCAATAAATAATTAGTATTAACTAATTAGGGATTTATTAAAGTTTTAAGTAAATATTAATAATCTTCAATTATAATTTAATTAAATTCTTAACTAAGATTCTTATTATCATCCATGAATTTTTTTTTATTAATTAGAATATTATAAATAAATTAATTAAATATCAAATAAATTACTAATAATTAAAAAATGAAAGAGCCATCTGCATAGGAGACCTGCTCATTAATTATATATCCATGACAATGTTAGCAAAATATCAACATTAGTAGATATTCTTTCATATAAAACTAACCATTTATAATTTAAAAAAAAAAATATTGATAATTATCTGATAAAATTTAATTTACTTATTACTTTTTGACAATAATGCAAATCACATGCAGTTTTTTCTTTCCTCTTAAAACTTTAGAATATCATGCTATCTTTATACAAATTAATGATTAAAAAAACATGAATCTTATATCTAATTTCATCATGATTAATACTATGTAATGATTGAAACGACAAACTTCGGACAAAATATTATTTTATTAATAATATCTTGTTAAACTGTGCAATTATGATAGCTAATTAAGCTCATGATGCATGGAAATATTTCGACACGTAAACACTCCATTAATTGCGTGTTTAGTGTGGGGGTAATTAAGTATCAAATTATAAATGTCAAAATCAATTGTAATATTGAAACGGTATATGTAAATGTGGATTGATGTGACCTCAACAGATTAATATATACTTTTTTTTTCAAATAATTACAGGTGTATGCATAGTGGCGTGCAAATTTTAGTAATTAGGTTTTGATCGATTTAATTAGATTAAAGAGACTTTAAACAAAATACCAAAGCCAAAGTCTATGAAAAGTGACCCAAAGAAAAGTAACAAAAAGGTGGAGTGCTGGTGGGGGTTAGTGCTCAATTATTGAACTCTTAGAATGCACAAATCAAAAGTCTTACTTTCATTATTTCCAATTATTTCTTTATTTTATTTTGTTTTATAAAATATATGATACACTACACACACTCTCAACAGTACCTTAGGGTTCCTAAATAGGAGCTTTTGAATATTCATTAATTATGTTTAATGTTTATAATCATTCCAACTCCATGTACATAGCTAGGCGCATTTGTTTTAATTAATTAAGGCTATTAAGAGTCTAAGGATTTTAATCTTCATATTAGAGTATATTAACCTACAAACTTAATAGTTAAGAGTTTCCTAAGGTGGTTCTTGGAGTGGATGGAGAACTAATTACTAACATCTAACATGACTTTGACCGATCAAAAAAAAAAAATTTGTGGGTTGTACACTTGTACTTGGATTCACAAATGGGATAATTATACATATGCAAAGCAGCCAAACAAAACTTCAAAATTAAAGTTGTACATCAATATTTTGAATATCCTCTTTTTTTTTTTTTTTTTGATAAGAAAAACTTTATTGAAGCAAAATGGTACCAGAGGTACCAGAGAACATAGGCCAAAACAAAGACTTTACATACACAGAGGAGGTGGGTTGCCAGAAATCCAGTTCTTAAAGCTGGAACCGGGATTAAAAGAAACAAAAGTTTTACCCCAACTCCACAATCTTGTTTTGACTTCCAAGATGAAGGATTGAATCTCCCAAACTCTTCCTTCAAAGCGACTCTCGTTCCGACACTTCCAGAGTACCCAGTTAACACAACACCAGAGCGCCGAAAGGAATTTTCTGTTCCGCTTAGAACTCCCCAAACCAGTAAAAGCAGCGAAATGCGAAACCACATCTTGAGGGCGAACGAAGGAAACACCGAGCCACCTGTGAATTTCATCCCAAACTTGCACTGACTTTGGGCAATGGAGGAGCAAATGATTTGTCGATTCCACCTGAAAAAAGCATGCGTTGCAGTGTATTTCTTCAATGGAAAGCAGAATATTTCTTTTTCTGAGATTGTCACAAGAAGGGATTCTATCTTGTAAAATTCTCCAAGCCGTGACTTTCGCCTTATGAGGAGCTGGGATTTTCCACACCTTTGTCAAAAATTTCTTCGAGGCATTCTCCCTTTGTGTCTCGTGATCTGCTTCTTTGATAGTCTTGTATGCTGAGCGAGTTGAAAAAAGACCATCGCTAGAAGCACTCCAATACCACCGATCCCGCGTTCCTGCAGATGGGGAAACCAAAGAAATAACATTAAAGAGATCATTAACCCCATCCACCTCTCTTTCAAGCAGCTCACGTCGCCAAGCCACCTTCCAATTCCATTTCCCGTTCACCCAAGTCCCCGATTCACTGATGAGGGCATCTTTATTGGCACAAAGATTGTAAAGTCTAGGGAAAACCGACTTAAGAGGTTTAAGGCCCACCCATCTATCGCTCCAAAATTTAATACTTTCTCCCTCCCCGATGATAAGTTTAATCTTATCAAGGAACCAAGAACCAGTCAGGCCCCCTGCTGTCGAGATAATATTAGTCCACCATCCATCTCTAATTCTTCCCCTACCCGAGCAGCCCACTCCCGTCTCACCCCACTCGAGATCACCGTATAAGGACTTAACTACTCTCATCCACAACAGCGTCCCCCCCTTGTCAAGGAATCTCCAAAGCCATTTCACAACCAAGGCATTGTTGAACCACACAAAATTCTTAAAGCCCAACCCCCCTTCTTTTTTTGAGCTGCAGAGATCTTTCCACTTCACCCAGGCGATTCCCGCGGAATTTCCCCCGCCACTCCACAGAAACTTGCCAAGGGAAGAGTTCAAAGATCGAACAATTGTTTTCGGGATGGGGGAGAAAGAGAGATGATAGATAGGGATAGATTGAAGAACCGCTTTAACCAAGGTGATGCGGCCGGCGAGAGAGAGCTTCCTGTTCTTCCAAGAGTCAATTTTCTTTCTAACTTTGTCGACGAGAAAGTTCCAATCCACCACATTCTTACTGTTGCCACCAACCTTGATGCCAAGGTATTTAAAAGGGGTGGTACCAATTTTACACCCAAGAACCGAAGCCATTCGCTCAATAGTGCAATAGTCGACCCCGATACCCATGAGGTTGCTTTTGTTGAAATTCACTCTGAGACCCGACAGAAAATGGAACAATCTCAAAAGGTGTTTTACTGTTTTGGCATTTCTTTCATCATTCGCCAGCAAAAAGACCATGTCGTCCGCATATTGCAGGTGGGAGATCGAGATATTGTTGTCCTTTCCGATCAAAGCCGGCTGGACCAATCCTCTCTCCACAGCTCTCTCGATCAAGGAATGGAGGCCTTCGGCCACTATAATGAACAGAAAAGGCGACAAGGGATCCCCTTGTCTGAGGCCTTTTTCCAAACCGAATTCGCCAGAAGGAGACCCGTTGACCAGAACATTAGTCGAAGCAGAGATGAGGCAGCCTCTAATCCATTTCCTCCACCGAGGATGAAAGTTAAGATTGACGAGCATGGCATCCAAGAAGTCCCACTCGACAGAGTCGAAGGCCTTTGCGAAATCCACCTTGAAGATAAGTCTCCCTTTTTTTCTCTTTTTCGCCTCAGCTATGGCCTCATTCAGAATCACCACTCCGTCAAGGATAAACCGGCTACTGATGAAAGCGCTTTGATTATCAGAGATGATGGAGTCCATCACTGTCTTCAGCCTGTTCGCCAGAATTTTAGCAATAACTTTATAGAGGCTGCCGATGAGGGAGATTGGTCTGAAATCCTCCAACTTGGAAGTGCCTTCGATTTTTGGGATGAGCACGATAAAGGATGAGTTGCATCATCGCGGGATCTTTCCATTGCTGTAGAATTCCTCCATAACCTGCAAAAAGTCAGCTTTAATAACATCCCAAGATTTCTTCCAAAAGTGAAGATTAAAACCGTCTGGGCCCGGGCTCTTATCGCCCTCGCAACTCCAGATTGCATCCTTGATTTCAGCCTCTGTGAAGGGATCGACTAGTTTCAATATGTTCTCTGTCGACAGAGTCTTAGTGGCGAAATCCGGGGGAAGAAGAGGTAGAGATCTTGTAGTCTTCTTGAAGAGTTGTTCGAAGTAGTTCCTCACATGATCTTTAATGGCAGTCGGATCGTCGATCCAAAGATTATCAATGAGCAAACCAGCGATCTCATTCTTCTTTCTCCGACCAATAATTGCCTTGTGGTAAAAACTGGAATTCAAGTCACCCTCTTTGAGCCATTTAAACTTTGCTTTTTGCTTCAAAAGGATGAGTTTGTTTTTTGATTGAAGAAAAAGATTAGCCCTGATTTCGTTTCTCCTGATAATCTCTTCCTCCTCGAGGCCAAGAGTGTCATCAATGGCATCGAGCTCCTGGAGTTCAGCCTTAAGAGTCTTGATCCCGGTGTCAATATTCCCAAAGACGTTCAAATTCCACTCCTTCAGGGCTAGCTTCACCTTTTTAAGCTTCTCTTTAAACACGAAACAGCCCCAGCCATCAATCTTAGTCTCGAGCCAGGTTTTTCTCACCACCGCATCAAACTCTGGGTGAGTAGTCCACGCGTTGAGGAACCGAAAGGGTTTGGGTCCCCAATCAACAGATTTTGTAGAAAGAATGATAGGGCAGTGGTCCGACACGGTTCTTTGGAGGCCTCGGCCAAAAGTGTCTGGCCAAGTGATTAACCATTTTTCGTTCACCAAGAATCTGTCAAGCTTGCTCTTACATCCACCGTTCGGTTGATACCAAGTAAATTTTCTCCCCTGAATTTTAATCTCAATCAAATTACTCTGCCTGATAAAAGAGTCGAAGTTCCTTGCATCTGCACTATCGAAGGATGAGTCTCTTCCCACTCGGTCTCCCTGTTCTCTAATTGCGTTGAAGTCTCCAAGAACACACAGACAGCGGTCAGAATTTTGCTCGGCAATGGCTTGGATTACCTCCCAGAGGTTGGCTTTTTCTGTACTGTCACACGGCGCATAAATGTTGACAAAGCAACAGGGGATACAACCATGGAGCCAAATCCCGTTCACAATGACAGCGCCAGAGATGTCCCAATAGCTAGAAGCCACAAAATTGGTTTTATTCCACGCACTCAGAATCCCTCCTGACCTACCAACTGAATTCCGAACAGCCAAATCGGAATTAGAAGGACCCCACCAGTTCCTGCAAACATTCTCAGAAAAGCATTCCATTTTTGTTTCCTGAATAAAACAAAGGTCTAACTTCTGGTTCTTGATGAGATCGCAGATATCGCTTTGCTTTACCCGACTCCCCAAGCCTCTAATATTGTAAGAGATCAGATTCATGGAATACCTGTCACGGCGGCTCCCAGGTCACTGAATCCAGCTGCTTTTGGTTTTTGAGCGAACATTTGGGCTGCTATGTCATGATCTTGCTGTTCACTAGAAAGTCCCAGGTTTTTTCCAAGGTTCCAGATTTCCAATTCCTCCGCCAGTTCGTCCAGTTCGTCCAGATGTGGCCCATCCTGTCTCTGTTGAGATGAATCTCCGTTCTTGACCAACTCTCCATCTGAACCGATTTGGGCGATGAAATTGCCCCAATTTTTTCTTTCGGCTTCCTTTGCTTGTGCTTTCTGAGATTTTTTGGCTTTCGTTCCACCAAGATGCTCAAATTGAAATCGACTTCCCTTCGTATTTTTTGGATTCCTTCTGTGGCCTCTGACTTTGGAAACTAACGCAGGAGTCTCAGTTCTTTCCTCCCCACTATCTTTTCCAGAATCGGTAGTTCCCGGAAAGACCCCATCTTCAGATTCGGAATCACCTTGAATCTCTGGATCTTTCGAGGCAGAGATCGGAGCGGCGAGAATGACCTCTTGTGATCCATTGGAAAGGTTTGAGAGGGGGTTGGGATCGGGTATCAGCGGGGCTTCGGAAGGAAGGAAAGGCAGGGTTCCCACCAAAGAATCTCCGTCAAAGTCTTGATCTGTGGGTTCTCCGCCTAAGTCTTGATGGGTGGGCTGTAAAGGGGCTGAAGAAGGGCCAACAGCTGGGCCCAACAGCTGGGCAGAAGAGGGCCCAACAGCTGGGAAATCGTTGGCTTTCGAAGCGTGAGAAAAGTTGTCGTGTAAAGTCTTCCTAGAGCCAATCAAATGGGCCATCCCATCATTACCGTTATCATGATGTGTGCTTCTAACTGTTCTGCTTGCGGTGACCGAGGCATCGCCGACCTGGGAAACCGTGAAGCCCTCCTCCTTGTCATCGGAATCTGAGGAGCAGCCGATGAAGGCTTCTGCCGGCGAATGAGGGTAATCTTCTGACGACCAGTCCGAATCGGAGTCAGAAACTCCCGTGGGTCTATTGTCGTTCCGAGAGGCACAAAGACGTGTTCCAGCTTCTTCCACGCGGATTTGGAAAAACGCTCCATCTATTTTGCACTGAAGAGTTCTGTCGATGGTACTGAGTCCGGTGGAGATTTGTATAAAAGCTTCATCAAGCCTCTGTTTGAGCCTTGTGCCGTCGTCAATCTTAAGCAACAGGCCGAGCTTGGCGCATGCATTGTTGAAAAACCTTGTGTTCCATGCATGGAGTGGAACGCCGGTCCATTTCGTCCACACGAGGCGTTGGTAGTTGACGTCAACAAATTTCCACGGACGGCACCATTGGAACCAAAACTTGCTCCATTCGTTGAGATCTTTAAGTATTGCATCAACCGGCATCTCGCAAGAGCTTTGAAGAAGTACCAGATTTCCGCCTAAGGACGTCACCGTAAGCTTCCCTGAACATTCGCAGTTGATCTCTTCTTTAATCTCCTCCCAGAGGAACTCGGATTTGACGTAGCCCGTGAAGGCTCCTCTAAGCCAGCCCGTTTCAGAATCGATCGTCTGGAACTGGAGAATTTCATCAGCCAACGGTTCTTCATCTTTCTTTCCTGTCAAAGCTTCCCTAAAAGAAACTCCTTCTTTTCTTTTGCTTGTATCAGACACCCTTTGAAGAGGTATCACCGTTGGCTTCACACCACCACAAGCATTGCTCTTGCGTTCAGCAGTCACCGTCACTCTGTTGTATTTTGGTTTGTAGACTCTCAACTTATAGCTGCCGATCCACAGCTCGTTGAGCTCAGCCAGGAGATCGTCTTCATGAGTAACATCCGAGAATCTAACAAAACCGAACGGCCTTCCTTTGAGATCCCGTTTCTTTGGGCAAAAAATGTCAGCGATCTTGGCGACAGTTTCAAACTTCCTCTTAAGAAAGCTGATGCTGCAATCTTCCGGAATGTTGTTAAAGAAAAAGGTTTTCAGGCTGCCATCCTTAGAAGTCGATCTATCTCTAGTGCCCCGGCTCCCACCACAGTTCCCATTCCATGCAGAGATGTTTCCAGAGCCTGCTCTATAGCTGAAGGTCTTTTGGAATCTAGGGAAAAGGTTGTTTTGCAGTCTCGCCGGAAAACTCTCGGGACGGGGCGGTCTCCTCCTCACCTCTCTCCACTCTCTCTCCATTGAACATACGGAAAGTACTTTAAATATCTACTATTGTTTATATCCACATAGGATATATTTGATCCACATTGAATCTTTAATTTTAATTTATCCACAAATCTTAAACATTAATTAACATAAAAGTCTGGCACCTTTATTACAACTCGTAGGAATTTGTCAACATTTAATTGATTTATTCTTATCAGAAATAGTATATTAAAGTACATCTCATCATATGCTAAAATCTGCAAATTAAAGGTTGCATTCTGGATTGAAGAATTTGAACAACCATTTAAATTGTGAATTTAAGAACTATATATTTTCTGTCATTCGATTGCAAAGATCTACGGTGAATGCAAAACCTGAGTTTGAATCTCATAAAGACTGATTTTTTTTAATAAAGATAATTTTATGATAAATGCAGTAATTCTATATATTAAACGGAATATTCTCACGGTCTCACAAAAAAAAATACTAATATAGTTCTTATGATAATCAACCATTTTCTCCCTGTATATATAGATAAATGACCATCAGAAAAATCAAAATTTAAGGATGTACCGTGCACTGGCGGGGGGGGGGGGGGGGGGGGCTTTTTTTTAGGGTTTTTTTTAATAATGTAGATATATATTTTATATTTTATATATCTTTATATATATGTATATAAATAAGAAATACAAGAAAAAAATATAATACATTTTTTGTAATATCCAACTATCCATATTACTTGTTTAATATTGTACATTGATTTGTTACATTTATGTTATTTTTATCTTATTTTTCTTTCTTATTTAATTTTTAATGTTGAATTTGAGTCAATTCTCAAGTTAAAAGTAAAATTACAAATTATTAATAATGAAAATTAGTTTATTTGTTTAGAAGATGAAACATTTTTTTTAAAAAATGCATACACGTATGTCTTTATATATATGCTTTCAATATACTTGATGTTGAATTAATTGAATTGGAAACAATTATCTATTATATTAAGTGATTGTTAAAAAAATGCATGAAAATGAAGTGTACGGAATGCTCAAAAAAATTTATTTTGGGGGCCCCGTGTAAATGTTTTTAGACAGCGTACTTCAACAAATTCAGCCCCCCCTAATGTTAAATTAATCCTGGATCCGCCCCTGGTACCATGTATGTATATAAGAAAGATCACAATAAGCTAGTGAGATTTTAGATTGTTAAAAAAATTAAAAAAATAATAACAATCGAATTTTCGATTGTTAAAAAAATAAAATAAATTAATACTAGTTTATTAATTATTCTAGTACAGTGAGATTACTATTTTCCATGAGAATAATGAATAAGCTGGTATATAATATTGAATATCGATATTAAAAAAAAATAGTAAAATTTTCACATCTTCCAAGATTCGAATCCAAATAAAAAAAATTCACCTCGAAGTAAATATTAGTCATTGGATACATTAATAATGAATAAGCTAGTATATAATGTTGAATAAAACAGTATATAATGTTGAATAACGATATTAAAAAATTAGTAGAATTTTCACTCCTTCCAAAATTTGAACCCAGATAAAAAAATTTCATCCCCAAGTAAATATCAGTCATTGAATACATTAAATCAATATCTACAAATCAATCTAAGATCTCACCATATACGAGGGACCTCATTGAAATGATTTCATATATATGTATATAATATTAATTATTAAAATTCGACTGTTTAAAAGAATTTTAAAAAATAATATTGACGACTAAATCGATAGGGTCGCTAGTTTAACGACCTAGTTATAAGAATTTTTTCTAACAGTGAAATGATCATTTGAAATTATGTTTAAAGCTTGGTAGGCTTAAAATTCACTTGAAAATACTCTCCTATAGTCCTATATATTTTCTTGTCGTACTCAATCATATATGGAATATCATACTGAGCGATCCTAAATTTTAATTAAAAAACACTTGGCTAGTTTTGCATTGTATTTCTCCTTCTGCTTTACTAAAGCCGATAAAGGGCAATTTATTTTATTAGTGATGTTTAGACACAAGTCCCACCCTCACTTCCACTTCTACCTTATAAAATAGGGGCACTTCCTTTTTGGATTTATGTTTCATGGAGCAGAGATTATTAGTGATGCACTAATTTTTATTTCTTTGTTTTTCTCATAAATGAAAGACACTGATTTAAAGAGAATGAAAGACACTGATTTAAAGAGAAATGTTTTATTTACGAAGTTGGATATACTTCTTTTTTAGGAGGAGGATAATTGAAGTGTGTATATATATATATATATATATATATATATATATTTGGATGGGGAGGGCTAAAATAAAAACACTTTTTAAAATAGAAAATTTAAATAATTTTCAGACTTTAGATCATCAAGATCTACGATTGATTCGTAACCCTGTTGAATGAATTCGTGGTCCTGAGTTCGAATCCCAAAGGTAACAAAAAATTATTTTTCACAATCCGTAACCCTGTTGGATGAATTCATACGTGTTCTACATAAAATTCGTACATTAAAAAATATTTTTATTTTTATTTTAAGAAGTGTTTTCACGGTAGTCCTTCCCTATTTGGATGTATCTCAAAAAACAATGTTTATTTATTTGGATGGGACAGTTCTTAGTGCACTTTTGCAATCTATAACTCATAGCACTAAATCTAATAGAATTTTGATGTTAAATTTGTTGGTTTTAGGTGAATAACTTATGTCTCCACTACAGCAGATGACTTTTAATATTTTCTTCTTTTTTTTCAAAATGGATTTTTTTTGTTCATAAAGTTCTGTAGTTACAAGTTATGATTAGTATTTATTACTTTATTCAATCAGGCCCATACATGTAACAACGCAAACAAAGAAGACACAAACCAACAAGAGCAACAGAAACAATTTTGTTTTGCTTTGTTTTTTGAAAAACAACGTAAACACAGTAGGACTAAAATTTGATACCTGCTTGGCCTTCTCATTTTCCACTTCAATGGACATTGATGTACAAAATAAATTTTACAATTAGCGTTGCACTTAAGAATATACATAATGGGCTCTTTTGGCGATAAAAGACAACACATGCTTAAAAAGTTACTTATCGTATAAAAGTAGTAAGTAATTTGAAGAAAAATAAATAGAACTTGGTGAGAAACAAAGCCATGAGCTACTGAAATGAGAGAATCTTTGTATTTAATTTGTTTCTAAGACTGAAAAATTATAAAAAAAATAGAAAGTAACTACAATGTGAAATGAGAGAATATTTGTATTTAATTTGTTTCTAAGAATTAAAAATTATAAAAATAAAATAAAAAGTAACTGCAATGTGGACAATACAATAAAATAATTAAATTAATTTTTTAAATGAATATATATATTTTTCCCCAATGTGACTAGTTTAAGACTAGTCATAATGTAGGTGCATAGCATCACTCATCTAGCAAATAGCCAAATACCATGCCTATAAATCACAAACAACTTTACCTACATGCACATAATGACATAAGTCATGAGGGCCAATCATATACTTCTTCTATCTCATTACTTTTGGACATGGAGATTAAGAAATATTCCCTCTGTTTCATTATATGCGACTTAAAAAATTTCGACACAAAAATTAAGGAGAAAGTGTAAATGGATTGAAAGTGATAGGGCTTACCCCTTTTTAAGGGTTAAAATTTTCTATTTAAGGAAACGTGCCACTTATAGTGGGACGGCCCGAGATAGAATACATATCACTTTTAGTGGGACAGATGGAGTATGTAATTAGTAGATAAAGTGAGTTGGTGAAAATAGAGAAATAAATTGGGATTTCTAAAAGTAGGTATTGAGAGAGAGTAAGTGGTGGAACCATTAATTAATTAGTCTCTTAATTATTTGTCAAAAAAAGAATTAGACATTTGTGATTAGACATTTCATTATGAAAATTGTGACTTTTGTAATGGGACGGAGAGAGTAGCATCTTTACCATAGGTAGTACTTCCACCATCCCAATAAAAATGGTCACCTTTCTATTTTGGTTTGTCTCACTAAAAGTTGTCATTTCCAAAATTGTAAAGATTTGGGCTTAGTTAAGCCCATTAGATTGAGTTTAATTAATCTCATAATTTAAATCTACCTTCTCTATGTCACCTAACCATAGCCAAAACCTCAAGGGTTTTATTTAATCTCTCTCTTGTCTTTCTCTATCCGCTGCACCACACCATGGGAAATCGAGAATCTTCCAGCTCTTCGCCATCGATTCTTGGATCTGTGGCCTTTGATTTCTCTCCCACAGGCCTTGTTGTCGACGCGGACCCTTTGTGTTGCAACCCCATTTCCGTGCAAATCGTTGTTGCCTCCACTGATCTTGTCGTCTGCGATGATGAAGCAGGACCTCACCTACGACACTCTGGCGTATCCGGAGTCTGTCGCATCTCTAAGCGAAATTTGAGGGCTGGAATCGGCAACGGTGACCTTCCCCATGTGGTCGCCAGAAATCGATGTCCGGGGCCGCAATTTGGGTGTCTGATTTTGAGGGCCCAAGGCTTCAGTTGGCGACGGCCCTATCACTGACTAATTGGGGCAAGAAAGATGGGAGAAATATAGAGGGGCAGGGAACGAGGGGCGCCCGGCGGCGTTGCCGACACTGGAGAAGAAGGTGATTTTCGATTTGAGCGACCTCTCAATCATTGGCCTCAATTTGCAGGTGAAATTATTTACGAGCACCGTCGCCAATTCTTCCCTTGATTCTTAATTTTCAGGAAGGATAAGGAAATTAAAGGTGAGGTAGCTGCGTCGGACCGTTGGAATTACAATAGGTTGAAAAAAGTTAATTAACTCATTAATTTTGGTGGGTCACACTCAATTAAAACATAACAATCAATTTCTTAATCTCCATACCCAAAAGAAAGTGACCACTTTTATTGGGACGAAGGGAATATTAATATCAAGTTACAACACCTTTTGTTTACTATTTTGAAACAATAATCAACTTCTAAAAGGGTAAGCATGATATAAACATATTTTCACTTCTTCTTCTTCTTTTCATGAACCGATAATTCGTATTTTAACGGAATTTAATCACGTTTGAGGACAAGATTATAAAAGTACATAATGTAGAAGAAAAAAAATACACAATATTTCATCTGTTCCATTATTAATGGCACGTATTCTATTTTGGAGTGTTCCAAGGTAAATGGCTCATTTATATTTTTAGTAATAATTTTACACTACAAATCACATGGGCCCACATACATTTACACACTTTTACACTACAAATCAATTGCTCCACATACCTTTTTACACTTTTACACTACAAATCACATAGATACACATACATTTATACATTTGTACACTATAATCTTACTTTTTTTAATCTATGTGTCAAAAAGATATGTGCCATAAATAATATCACATAGATACATATACATTCATATATTTTTATACTGCAATTTTATCCTTCTTAATCTATGTGTCGAAAAGATATGTGCCATAAATAATGGGACGGAGAGAGTATTAAACATAAGTGAATAAGTAAATTCAGAAAATGGTCGATTAATATAAAGTGAAAACTACACCCAAAAAATGCCCCGTTTAGACAGCCCATAAATAAAGCCCAATAATCAATATATAGTTTTAAAAACAGTACTACAAAACAGAGAATCCGTTTAGAGAGCCCATAAATAAAAGGTACAAAATCAAAATTTGTACTATATTAATTTGAGCGCCCACCGTGGGGCTCGAACCCACGACCACAAGGTTAAGAGCCTTGCGCTCTACCAACTGAGCTAGACGGGCTTTTGATATGGGTTTTGGATATATATGATTATATATATCATCTGTTTTTTATTTTAAGTGATTAATCTCGTAAATATTTTTTTCCATTTTAATGGTTCAAAGTACTGATGAAATGTATTTATTAATGTAATTAATCATACTCAATATTCTGTCATCTAATACTCAATATTCCAAGTAAGTTATCGACATGGGCTTGATCATAATAAACCCAACTACGACGGCGGTATTAAGTCCATTTATAAAAAAATACTATAATTAGGCCCAACTTCAAAAATAAATTAAATTATATCTAGGGGTGCGCATTCTATTTTCGGTTCGATTTCTTGCTAAAATCAAACCAAACCAAGCAAATTTTTTTCTTTAAGTCGAACTCAACCGATTATCCGAAAAAATTATTAGAATAAAATACGAACCAAATCGATAGTCAAGGAAAAATCGAAATATTGAAGAAGAAAAAAAAAGAAAAAAGTAAAATAAATTGTATTTAATATCAAAATTATATACATATGTACATATTTTAATATCAAAATTATATATTAACATGTATATATATTTTTTATATATGTATATATATTATTAATAAATATAATTCGGTTTTCGATTTTGTTTGATTTTTACAGAACCAAACCGAACCAAACCAAACCGAAAAATTGAATTCTTTTGCAAAATAAAACCGAACCAAATCGAAAAAATCGAACCATATTTTAATATTTCGGTTTGGATTGATTCAATTATTCGGTTTTGACTATTTTTCGCTTACCCCTAACTATACCCCACTCTGAAGTATAGCGTATTGCGATTTAGTTGAAAAAAAGAGCTCGAGCTGGCAACGAAGCGATGCTCGATTATTAGGTGGAGAAATAAAGTCATCGCATAGGAAAAAATGAGAATCATTCTTGATCATCTTTTAGAAAAAAAGAAAAAAAAAAAGAGGAGAACTTAGGTTACAAGAGAAACTATTTACGGAGTCTTTATCTAAGCTTATGAACTTCTTAAAATTGGCTATGAGTTGTGTATGAGTTTATAACCTCTTAAAATATTTTTGACAAATTTATCTTCTAAACAAATTTATAATAAGTTGCAAAGATTAGCTCCAACAACTTATAATCTCTCAACAAATAAGTTCCTCAATCATAAATTTCATTTTTATAGTCTTGAAAATAATATTCAATCTACAAAAATAATAAACATATACTCTTCTAATTTCATTTATTTTCGATTTTTTACGTAATTATGATTCTTTTTCTCTAACTTATAGTCATTATCTAAGCACTTTTAACAACTTAAAAACTCTTGAAAATTGTTTATAAGTTGTTAGAACTTATAAGCTTAGTCATACATCCTCTTACATTAGAGTCAACCATATCAAAACTAACACACTTGAGAAAGTGGTTGGAGTTTAGGAGATGTGTTCCTCTCTCAGATATTCCTTTTGGTTATTAGGCTATAAATTCACAAACTTTTTTACTAATTCATGAAGTCCTCATGAATTTAATATTGGTATGATAATACTTAGACTTTTAATTTATTATGATTTTACTAAAATCCCAAAAAATTTCAAAGAGAATGGTGCATAAATTTTCATTTTTTATATTTATTTTTTTAGTTTAAATTTGTGCAGTGTTTCCGCTTAGCTTTATTTTGTTAGTTTGATTGACTTTAAAAAATTAAAAGTTTATTTGTTATCATACGAAAATTTAAATTTATGTATACTTCATAAATTAATTAAAAATGTGTATATTTACATATCAATATCCATTACTTTTATGTTCTTATTTTTTATAATCGATGTCAATACCCATCAGTTATCTTTAAGGCTCCATCAAATAGAATGACAACTCCAATCTTAAATAAATACTCCCTCTCTTCCAAAAAATTGTATTTGAGTGGAGATTGGGTCTCACATCTTTTTATAAATAGTGAAAGGAAAAATTTATGAGGTTATTTCCATATAAATAAATGTCACAATTTTTAGAGACGTACCGATATAATAATAAGATCACAATTTTCAGGGACGGATGAAGTATATAACAGTGTGTGTTAATTTAGTGATAGTATGATTAATATATAATGTTAAACAGTCTCAAATTTCAGTCCATCATTATGTAGATTTTTACAAGATTTGTTTATATTATAAAAAAAATAAAAGAAAACTTATTAATAAACTATTGATATTTTCTATAAGATATTTTTTGCACATATCAAACACTTTTTTTAGAATCATATCAAGCACTGTTATTTAGGTTTTCGTTAAAACAAATACGTTATTAAAGGGTAATTTTAAATACAGCCTCCAATTTTTTCATTATAGCCCCTTATTAAAAATAATAATAAAAATAATTATAATTTTACTATTATACCCTTATAGCCTATTTAAAATTTGTAATTGTGAGTAAAGTATCTACATACAATTAGTCTACACAGGTTCTCTGATCTCGCCAGAGAAATGGGTCACCAGCGGAATGGAGATTTCGCTGCTCTGAACTTGAGTTCTCTGGTGATGCTTTGCTCTGCTCTGGACTTGAGTCCTCTGAACTTGAGTTCTCTGGTGATGTGACTTCGCTGCTCTGGCATTCGGGCATTCGATCCCTCTGGCATGAGTTCTCTGACTTTGACTCCGCTGACATATTGATTCCTCTGGTATCTTGATTTCTCTGGTCTGGAGTTCGATTCCTCTGACGGGTAAAATATGCACGGGTGTTTAGTCTATTGCTGAGGGATCTGTTAGCAAATATGCAAGAGTTAAGGGAGTTCAGTTTTAGGTTAGTTACAACAGATCCAACGGATTTGTTTCCTCATTCCAGAAGTTGGCGCGTAGCTCAAATCTTCTCAACTGCTATTTCTTTTGTTTAAATACTTAGGTTAGTTGTTGAGTTGAAGCTGAAGAATTTCTATTACTGAAAACTAGTTGAGAGTGAGGAATTATAGCAATCTTGATAGATTTGTAGGCTATACACTTCTTCTAGTGTTGAGTGTTCTCAATTGTAATTGTAAAGTTCTTGAGTGTTCATAGTGGAATAGAATTTATTGTTCTGCACCGTGGATGTAGGATTGAAAAATCCGAACCACGTAAATCGCCTCCGTGTTCTTTTCTTTTACGTTCTTGCTGCGTTGATTGTCTTCCCGAACAATTCCACAACAAGTGGCGCCGTCTGTGGGAAGCGGAAGATCGACGCACACCAACTGTTCGAGTTCTGAATTGGAGGAAGTCTGAATCGGAGGAGTTCTTGATCGGCGGAGGAATCGCCATTCTTTTCACTACCAAATGTCGATTGCTAAATTCGACACCGAGAAATTCACAGGGAAGAATGATTTCTCCCTGTGGAGAATGAAGATGAGGGCCGTTCTCATTCAACAGGGCCTTGATGATGTTCTGACTCAAGAAAAGGCACCTAAAGAAGGAGATGGGAAGGCGAAGTTCGCTGAAATGCAAAAGAAGGCTCATAGCACTATCATCCTACATCTGGGAGATAAAGTGCTGAGAGAAGTGTCAAAAGAAGACACTGCAGCTGCAGTATGGGCTAAACTGGAGAGTCTTTACATGACTAAGTCTCTAGCTAATCGACTCTTCTTGAAGAAGAGGCTGTATTCCTTCAGAGTTTCAGAGGAGAAGAATCTATCTGATCAACTGGATGAATTCAATAAAGTCGTTGATGATTTGGCTGATATTGATGTAAAGCTAGAAGATGAAGACAAGGCAATCCAGCTCCTGAGTGCCCTGCCCAAATCCTATGACAACATGAGGGATGCCATGCTGTATGGGAGGGAGACTGCTATCTCCCTGGATGAAGTCATGAATGCCTTGAAATCCAGGGAGTTGCAAAAGGCATCTGATGGTAGACAAGAAACCGCAAGTGAAAGCCTCAATGTCAAAGCAAAGTTCAACAAAGCAAAATCCAAGAAGCCCTTCAAAGAAAAGAAGGGAGGATCAGGGAAGAAGGAGGATGATGAGAAGGAAACCAAGAAGTGCCACTTCTGCAAGAAACCAGGGCATATCAAGAAAGACTGCTACAGCTGGAAAAGAAAACAAGCTCAAAAAGGCTCATCAGACACTGCCGACCTTGCTGAAAATATCCAAGAAGCTGAAGCTTTAAACATCACATCTTCTAAAACTGAGAATTAGGGGTGAGCATTCGGGCGGGTTGGGTTGAAACCGAACCGAAACACCCAACCCGAAACCCAAACCGCCTAAAAAATTTCGAACCAAACCAAATCGTTTGACTGGTCAAAACCGAACCAAATCGAACCGTAAATTTTCAGTTCGGTTCGGTTCGGTTTGGCCAAAACTATTTTTTTTTATTTTTAAAAAAAACTATAAGCAAAAATTAAAGTACTATGAATAAGCAAAAATTGCCACATCTAGATAAATCCATTTACTTCTGCAATCAAGAGTTTGTAAAAATTAAAGAACAAACACAGAATAAAAATCTTATGTACTTTTGAATTTAATGTAAAGTGTAAAATTCTAAATTTAATTTTTAAATATTTATTAATTAATTATTTAAAAATAAATATTTATTAATTATATTTAAATCGGGCGGGTTCGGTTTATAAACCAAACCGTTTTTCTCAAACCGAACCCGAACCGTTTTCTGGCGGTTTGAAATTTTTCAAACCAAACCGAACCGTTTTCTCTACATAAACCGAACCAAACCGCCCGGTTTGGTTCGGTTCGGTTCGATTTGGTGGTTCCGGTTTGATTTTGCTCAGCCCTACTGAGAATAGTTGGATATTAGATTCAGGGTGTTCTTTCCATATGTGTCCTAACTTGAATTGGTTTGTTGATTTGCAGATGAAGGACCTGGGATCTGTAGTTTTGGGGAACAACCAAGTCTGCCCTGTCAGAGGCATTGGTTCAATCAAGTTAAAGCTACATGATAATTCTGTAAGGCTCCTAACTGAAGTTAGATATATTCCTAGTCTAAAAAGGAATTTGATATCCCTTGGATCACTACAAATGAAAGGCTATGAGTTTAAATCATGTGTTAATGATATATATGTTTTAAAGGAAGATAAAATTGTGTTGAAAGGAACCAGAAAACAGACTTTGTATCATTTAGTTGCTGAAACTATTGTTGGTGAGTCTGAAATTGCCTCTACGTGTGATATTGAATTGTGGCATGAGAGACTTGGGCATGTTAGTGAAAAAGGGTTAATTGAACTAAGGAAACAGGGTATATTGAGTTTATCTGCTGATGAAAAACTGAACACTTGTGATGCATGTGAATTAAGTAAAAGCAAGAAACTCCCATATCCTGTTGGCAAACATGTTTCATCTGCACCTATTCAATATGTTCATTGTGATCTGTGGGGCCCATCCAAAACCACCACTATAGGTGGAGGTGCATATTTCATGTCTCTAATAGATGATTTCTCTAGGAAAGTCTGGGTTTACATTTTAAAACACAAGTCTGATGCCTTTGATAAATTTGTTGAGTGGTGTAGTGCTGTTGAGAATGAAAAGGGATGTAAGTTGAAATGTTTAAGGACTGATAATGGCTTAGAATTCACCTCTGGAAAATTTGAAGAATTCTGTAAAGATAGGGGAATTAAAAGACATAAATCAGTACCTGGAAATCCTCAACAGAATGGGGTTGTAGAGAGAATGAATAGAACTCTCCTTGAGATAGTTAGGTGTATGCTCTCTAGCTCAGGTTTGCCACCTAAATTTTGGGGAGAAGCAGTTACCACTGCTGCTTATCTTATAAATAGATGTCCTTCTAGTGCTTTTGATTTTAAAACCCCTGAAGAACTGTGGACTGGTAGGGCTGCAGATTACTCAAATTTGAGGAAATTTGGATGCTTAGCATATATGCATGTTAGGCAGGATAAGTTGGAACCTCGAGCATTGAAATGTGTTATGGTGGGATATCCAACAGGGGTTAAAGGGTATAGACTCTGGTGCATAGAATCTGGAAAGGGAAAACTCCTAATCAGTAGAGATGTAGTGTTTAAAGAAAATATAATGCCTCTTAATGAGCAATCTACTACTGAGTTTACTGGTAGAGGAGTTGAAGTAAACACTGATAAAACTAGTGATAACACTCCTATTAATGATGTAGTGTCTAGAATATCAGAAGTGACAGGTATAAAACTGGAAGAAGATGATCAACAACAGGCTAATACTGAGGACCTCAGTGAGTATCATCTAGCCAGAGACAGAGCTAGAAGAGTCATCAAACCTCCAGCCAGATACTCTGAAGCAGATCAAGTTAGCTTTGCTTTCTCAGCAGCTGAAGAGGTAAATTACAGAGAGCCTAGGTCTTATAAAGAAGCAATTCAGTGCTCTGAAAGAAAGCAATGGATCAAAGCTATGGAGGAGGAAATAGAGTCTTTATTGAAAAATAAGACTTGGATCTTGGTGGACAGACCTAAGAACCAGAAATGTGTAACATGTAGATGGTTATACAAGAAAAAGGTGGAGGTTCACAAAGGTATTGAGGTAATCGGGTATAAAGCAAGGTTAGTTGCTAGAGGTTTCTCTCAGCAATAAGGTATAGATTTTAATGAAATCTTTTCTCCTGTTGTTAAACACTGTTCTATTAGACTTATACTTGCTCTAACTGCACACCTAGATTTAGAATTGCAACAGATGGATGTTAAAACAGCTTTTCTAAATGGTGAGTTAGAGGAAACTATATACATGAATCAACCAGAAGGATTTGAAGTAGCTGGCTGTGAAGGTCAGGTATGTCTCTTGAAAAAGTCTTTGTATGGACTGAAGCAAAGTCCAAGACAGTGGAATAAAAGGTTTGATGAATTCATGATAAGTATAGGTTTCAAGAGAACATTGCATGATAGATGTGTATACTTGAAAGAAGTTGCTGAGTCTGTGGTTGTTTACTTACTCTTGTATGTTGATGATATGCTTATTGCTAGTAGTTCTAGTAATGAGATTGATAAAGTAAAGCAATCACTGAGTGCTGAATTTGATATGAAAGATCTAGGGACTGCTAGAAGAATTCTTGGTATGGATATCAAGCGAGATAGGAAAAATATGAAACTTATGCTTGTTCAATCTGATTACTTGAAGAAAGTTTTGTTAAAATTCAATATGAATGAAGCAAAAGTTGCTCAGGTTCCTATAGCTCAACATATTCAATTGTCTAATAAGCAATGTCCTGTTACTATTGAAGAAATTAAAGACATGAGTGTTATTCCTTATGCAAATTTGGTAGGAAGCATCATGTATTCTATGCTTTGTACTCGGCCTGATTTGGCTTATGTTGTAAGTCTTGTAAGCAGGTACATGTCAAATCCTGGTAAGGCACACTGGGATGCTTTAAAAGGAGTATTAAGATACTTGAAAGCAACTGTTAATAAAGGAATTATGTTTCAAGGTGGAGCCACTAATTCAGAACAAGTTTTAGTTGGCTTTACTGACTCGGGTTATGCAGGAAGTACAAATACAAGGAAGTCCCAATCTGGATATGTATTTACACTTTATGGAACAGTAGTGAGCTGGAAATCTACACTACAATCTGTGGTAGCTCTTTCCACTACAGAAGCTGAATTTATTGCTGTTACAGAAGCAGTGAAAGAAGGTATATGGCTGAGAGGTATGCTATCTGAGTTAGGCATTAATCAACAGGTTGTCTCTATTCTTTGTGATAGTCAAAGTGCCATTCATCTTGTTAAACATCAATCTTTTCATGAGAGGTCTAAACATATAGATGTTAAATTCCATTTTGTGAGAGATTTAGTTGAAAAAGGTGATGTGGTGGTGAAGAAAGTCTCAACTGATGATAATGCTGCAGATGTGCTTACTAAAGCATTACCAACTGTTAAGTTCCAAAAGTGTTGTTCTTTGATTGGTATGAGCTCTCTCGAGGAGAGCAAGTTGTTTGTCTAATTCTTGCAGGTAGTCGGTGTATTCTAATTGTATTAGATAAGGTGGAGAATTGTGAGTAAAGTATCTACATACAATTAGTCTACACAGGTTCTCTGATCTCGCCAGAGAAATGGGTCACCAGCGGAATGGAGATTTCGCTGCTCTGAACTTGAGTTCTCTGGTGATGCTTTGCTCTGCTCTGGACTTGAGTCCTCTGAACTTGAGTTCTCTGGTGATGTGACTTCGCTGCTCTGGCATTCGGGCATTCGATCCCTCTGGCATGAGTTCTCTGACTTTGACTCCGCTGACATATTGATTCCTCTGGTATCTTGATTTCTCTGGTCTGGAGTTCGATTCCTCTGACGGGTAAAATATGCACGGGTGTTTAGTCTATTGCTGGGGGATCTGTTAGCAAATATGCAAGAGTTAAGGGAGTTCAGTTTTAGGTTAGTTACAACAGATCCAACGGATTTGTTTCCTCATTCCAGAAGTCGGCGCGTAGCTCAAATCTTCTCAACTGCTATTTCTTTTGTTTAAATACTTAGGTTAGTTGTTGAGTTGAAGCTGAAGAATTTCTATTACTGAAAACTAGTTGAGAGTGAGGAATTATAGCAATCTTGATAGATTTGTAGGCTATACACTTCTTCTAGTGTTGAGTGTTCTCAATTGTAATTGTAAAGTTCTTGAGTGTTCATAGTGGAATAGAATTGATTGTTCTGCACCGTGGATGTAGGATTGAAAAATCCGAACCACATAAATCGCCTCCGTGTTCTTTTCTTTTACGTTCTTGCTGCGTTGATTGTCTTCCCGAACAATTCCACAACAGTAATAAATTAAAGTTTATAAAAATTAATATGAAAGAAGAATAATGCGTACAATCTCTTAATAGATAAATCACGTATAACCCCATCTTGATTCTAATATTGAAAATACTTATAAATAACCCTAATAACTTTATCAGTACAGCCCCAACTCAAACTTTTAATAAAACACGTCAGAGAATAGACGCAAGAACAGACGCAGACACAGAGAACAAACGCAGGAAGAAGAACATCAACATAAAGCAGAACCAAATTGTGAACTCCTTGCCGCATTTTCAACCAATAATTGCTAATGTATATCAAGCGAGAAACCTATTTGAACTTTAGGTAGTTGTGTTCTCACTCCAAGGTATTGTAAACTAGATTTTAGTTTTGCAATTAGTTATAACTACTGGTTAGGATGTACTCATGATTAAATACGTGTTTATAGTACCTCCTATATGCCTTGCAAAACTCAATAAATACGTGATTAAATACTTGTATTCTATGAAACTTTCTCCTAAAAGGATGTCAACTATGAGATAAAGCTTATCTCATAGCTTGAATGAGAAGAAGATTCAAAAGCCTAACTGATTAGTTAGATTTGAGGTTATTGACATGTATACTCAATTTAGTGGGAAAAATTGACATATATTACTCTGTCAAGTTCTTTCTGCCAAGGTGATGTACATCCATGGAACAATTAATAGGAGAAAAAACTTGTACGCAGAAGAATTAAAGATTGATAGATGTTCACGAGTTGTGTCCTCATAATCGAATTTTGGACATCGCTTAGGGCAACACATATCCAATTTAAGGAGCGCCGGTAATCGAGAATTCATGTGATGGTCAGGGCCGATTATCTCTTTCTGGGACCTCTCGCGCCGGATGAATTTCGGCGCGTTGGCATTGTTTCATCGGGAGAAGCGGATTTCGGTAGTTGGCCGGTGAGGCTGGGGGCAGACCTGCGGGGGAAGAAAAAGTATTTATGTTCTTCTCTATTATTCATGTTCTTAAATTTTTAGTTGGGGCTATAAAAATAAGTTATGTAGAAATACTTGAATTGGGGTTATAAAAAGTTTGAGATTGTACGCAATATTTTTTGAAAAATAATTTTTACGAACCTTTTAATTTATTACAAATTTTAAATGGGGTTACGAGGGTATATTAGTACAATCATAATTATCTTTATTATATTTTTAAATAAGAGGCTATAGTGAGAAAATTGGGGGCTATGTTTAAAATTATCCTTACTTTAAACTGAATACTCCCTCGTCCTTGTAAAAGTAGATATATGTAAATGGCACAAGTTTTCCATTCATAATAGATTGGATATATTTTATGAGGACGGACCAAAATGACAAATTGGATAGAGGACGGAGGGAGTATACTTTTTTTCGAATAAAGCGAGCAGAGAACGACTGTATGACAACCTGTCCTTCACCAGCCCAATTGTCCAACCCACTAAACTTCATATCCAGCCCACATATTTCTCGGGCCGGGTCGGATTCAATTTATCCGTCGAAAAGGAAATTAATATTAAAAAAAAAGGGTAATTCTATTCATAGCCCCTATTTTACTCATTATAGCCCCTCATCTAAAATAATAATAATAAATAATTATGAATTTACTAATTTATCCTATAATTTATAGCCCCCAAATTAAATATTTTAAAATTCTTAGTCTCAAATTAACCTACAATACACACTATCAACATACAAAATATTCTGCAAATCTTCGTTTGTGCTTTACCTTCTCTCTCTTCATCATAAATGGAAGTAACTCATCCACCTCTACATCTGAGTAAGTGCTTTTTATCAGATTCATCTTCTCTGCAATCCATTGTGAAAATAAAAATCAATTAAAAAACATAATCTTATTCACATAGATCATGTGGAAAAGACTTGCGCATTCCAATTACTGTAAACCAAGTCAACCATGGAAAGAATCGAAAAAAGATAAAGAGAAGAACAAACTAAAGACAGACCATTTTTCACATTTATAGAACATTAGCGAAGCAGAACCCTTTCAAACTAACAAGATAATTAATCTGATGATTTGTGAAATTAATTCTCAAGATCAATGTACTGTTTCTTGATTATTTGTGAAATTAATTCCCTTACAGAGGCAAATTGAGGGATTCCTCTCACGTTAACATATAGTGAATTGGAGCACGAGGATAGCATCAAAAGCTATGAAAATTGATTTAAGCCTCCAGTGCCTTCACCAAGAAAACCCAGTCAAGTAAATTTCCCAAATTTAGATTTGTTTCGTACTTTGATAGTGTGGATTGTAGGTATTTAATTTTGGGGCTATGAGTTATAGGATATTTGATTTGGGGCTATGGATTATAGGGTAAATTAGTAAATTTATAATTATTTATTATTATTATTTTAAATTGGGGCTATGTGGAGTAAAATGGGGGCTATGAATAGAATCACCCAAAAAAAAAAGCGTTACAAAATATCTGCGTGGGCAGCAAGATACACGTGGACCCCCTATGCACCATCATCTGGCAGACCAACGGCCCAGATTGAACAATCTGTTGGTTTCCCCTATTGGCCCCCTGCTTCGTGGCAAATGGTAACATGCAGCACAGAGGGCATTTTCGTCATTTCATCTTCGTCTCCTCTCCATTATTTCCAAAATTTCCCGGACTATATCCCGACCGATGATTCGTTGAATCGACGGTGGAGATCTATTAAGAGCAGCAAAAATGTTTTTTTTATTTTATTTCATTAAATCTATACATTTCAGAAATGTACGTACATACACAATCGCCTCGCATCCCCTCTCTCGCGAAACCAAAATCGACTACTGTTGTTTCCGATTCTATCTCTCTCTAAAATCCAATCACTTTCTTTCTCTATTAGATCCCTAAATTTTTGCACTCCGTTTCAAAACCCTAGCGATCGAGCAGCTGATCAATTCTCGTTTTTCTCAGTGCATTGCGACGACCACCGCTTTGTTTCTTGAATTCAATTTCTATTCCTGGTACGTATTGTTTCTGTTTCTGTATTGTTCAAGTATCTAATTCAGTCCTAATTTCGGTGAACTGGATAGTGAAACAATACGCGCCGGAATCAGGACATGGGTGCTTTCTTGGGGCTGATTTTTTTGTGAATTCAGGGAAGGGGTGATGAAAATTGGAGGATGAACGATGCCGGTGCTGCGTGGCGGAGTGCGCAGAGGCCGGAGAGGGAACCAGAAGCAGGACCAGCCACTGCCGGATAAGGACGGCGACAACGTCGGTAAGAATCAGAATCAGGACAATAAGAGAAGTAGGCAGCCGGCAGAGGAAAACGCTGCGATAGCTACGCGTACGAGGAGGAGGAGAGCGGCGGCGGCTGCAGTTGCGGCACCTGTTGATGACAAAATAGTTACTGTAGTGGAAGCGGCAGCAGCACCTGAAGTCAAGGAGGTTGAAGAAGATAAGCGGGTTTCGGAGGAGGAGAGAGAGGAGGTCGGCGAGAAATCAATGGATGAGTATGATAGCGGCGGCAAAAGCCCAGACAAGGCGAATGGTGCTGACGATGATTTACCTTCGCCTCTCCCTGAGAAGGTGAGAATTTTTAAGTATGTTGTTTTGAAATTTGAATCCTATGGGAAGAAGATGGTGATGGTTTCTGCATGCATGTATTCGGTATGATAGATTGTTATATTTAACAAAATGTTTGAAGCTTTTTAATGGCCTAGGAAGTTGAAGAATTGATTTTTTTTAATCACAGATTACATTTGGCATCTGAAAATGATCAATGCGTTTTAGATAAAACATGAATCTTGAAAGACATATATTAGAGGCATTGATAATAAGTACAATATTCAGATTATACAAAGCCATCTAGCGCAACCAATCTGGAAAGCATTGATATGACTGTTAAGTGTTAACTGGAAGGTTCAAAAAGCACTGGCGTAGTAATATGTTAGCTGTTTGCTTGTGACTACTGTCTTCCTCTAGAAATGGTTTTATGGCAGCGGTATAGGATCGGTTAATAATGTTATAACTTATAAATGGTGTTTCAGTATAATTGTGTTTCTGGGATTGTAGTTGTTACTAAATCATTTATCTTTGGTTAATGCTTGCAGAATCGTGCCTAGTTACTGTTTTTTGTATTTATGACATCAAACATGAATTTTGAACAACAGTCATGCTGGAATTAGGAAAAAAAGAAGAAGCATATAGTTAATGTTTTTAATTTGACTATAAAACAACTGTCTCTGTCATATACTAAATTAACTTTTGCTGGCTGATTGTGAGTGAAATAATCTTCTTATGTCATCATATAATGATAAATTCCATTCCCTATTTTGAATTATATAGGTTCAGGTTGGTGGTTCACCAACATACAAACTTGAAAAAAAGCTGGGCAAGGGAGGTTTTGGACAAGTGTATGTTGGTCGCCGTATCACTGGTGGTAACGTTAATGAAAGGACGGGGCCTGGAGCCATAGAGGTACATATGTGCACATTATATTTGTGTTATATCATAATTGACCAAATATTTTCTTGCACCAAATTGACATATGCTTGATCACCATAGGTGGCCTTAAAATTTGAACATCGCAATAGTAAAGGATGTAACTATGGTCCACCTTATGAGTGGCAAGTTTACAAGTAAGCATTTCTGTTTCTTCTGCATCGATTAGACAATTGCTTTATCAATTTTCTTATCTTTTGTACTGCATCATTAACAGTACTTTAGGAGGAAGCCATGGTGTTCCACGAGTTCACTACAAAGGACGACAGGGTGACTATTATGTTATGGTAAGCATATTGCATGTATGGTCTTTTTTTCTTCATTACTATTCCTTAAAGTTCTATATTTGTAAGCGGGCACTTGGGTTGGACAGGTCATGGATATGCTTGGACCAAGCCTGTGGGATATTTGGAATAATAATTCTCACAGGTAAGTATGTTCTTTGGTTCTTCTGTTTTTTGATTATCCTAAATTTGTTCATCTTATCAAAACTTGTAACTTGTCAAATTGCAGTATGTCGGTTGAAATGGTGGCTTGCATTGCCATCGAATCAATTTCTATATTAGAGAAAATGCACTCAAAAGGGTGAGGGTTCTTCTCCATGTGCAAGTGTGGTTTCTCTGATGTTAATTTGCTTTCTTTGTCTGCATAAAAAAATAGTGATTTTGCATGTATGGTTTAAGAGCATTACCAATTGAATAGTTCTGTGTCTGTCATTGGCTTGTTTCATCTGTGGAAGTTGATAAGAAGTTTTTGTTTCTATCTTGTTAGTTGTATTACTGTTGCTGCAAATATCTTTTGGTATGCGAAGGTGTTAGAATAGTTTCTCTTTTGTCCGGTTTGAAGCTGGTATACAAATAGGACATTATAATACTTAGGCATCCTTTCATGATAATTTATTAATCCTTGACCGATTTATTTGGTTATTTATTATTATATAACATTATCATGTATTTGTGTTTCCATGATGCTCACTGGTCATGTTTGTTTTGAGATTCTTATAACCAGATTTATGCAGTTATGAATTTCTGATAGATAGATAGATAGATAATGACTAAGTTTCCGGAGCTATCATAGGATGTAGATACATAGTTTGAGTTATTTGGCAAGGAAAGCTAGTAGTGGCGAATGGCAGGGTACTTACTTTAGTTAGCGAATATATAAGCATTTTATAGTAGATCTTTTCTCTGTGAATCTCTTCAATGTCATGAAATAATAAATATCATGCTAGTAGTATGTAAATATAGCTTCACTTGTGAGCTTTCCTGTAGATGTCAGACTTACTAATGATTATTTCACTTGTATTGCAAAAATGGCAGATATGTTCATGGGGATGTGAAGCCTGAGAACTTCTTGCTTGGTTCTGTAGGAAGTTCTGATGAAAAAAAGTTATTCCTGGTTGATCTTGGTTTAGGTAAATGTCTTGCATATCCTTGATGAAATACCTATTTTTATTTTTGTTTTGGGTATATTTCATTGCTAAGAGTGACTTGCATCAGCTACTAGATGGAGAGATGGCAATACGGGTCTGCATGTTGAATATGATCAACGGCCGGATGTCTTCAGGTACATGCATGCATGACATTGAGGTTTTAAGGACATTTGTATATTTCTCCGCTTGCAACATTTTCCCCCTTGGTTTTCCTGATCTTTAGAATTTGAATATGGGTTTCAGGGGTACTGTTCGATATGCCAGTGTTCATGCTCATTTAGGTAGAACGGGTAGTCGGAGAGATGATTTAGAATCTCTTGCTTATACACTTGTCTTCCTTTTGAAAGGACGTCTGCCTTGGCAAGGATACCAGGTCTTCTTTTGTTTACCTTGTGGTGTTCAAAGTTTTGATTTTGGACTTTCCAGACATTTACTTATGTCAGCATGTTTTTTGCCCCCCTGACATGATTCTGCTTTACAATAGGGTGAAAACAAAGGATTTCTTGTTTGCAAGAAGAAAATGGCGACACCGCCAGAGGCACTTTGCTGCTTCTGTCCACAACCTTTCAAATCGTTTGTGGAATATGTGGTAAATTTGAAGTTTGATGAGGAACCTAATTACGCAAAATGTATATCTCTCTTTGATGGGATAGTTGGACCAAATCCAGATATCAGACCTATCAAAACTGAGGGTGCACAGAAGGTGCCTATTATCACTTATTTTATACTTCACTGAATATATCTCATGACTCTCTCTTATATAGTTTCATTTGTCTGCATGTCTAATTCCTCTTTGTCTATGTTGAAAATGAAGCTTATTTATCAGGTTGGTCACAAGAGAGGCAGGCTCACTTTTGAAGATGAGGAAGATGAACAGCCTAAAAAGAAAGTCCGAATGGGGTTGCCTGCAACACAGTGGGTTAGCATTTATAATGCTCGTAGACCTATGAAACAAAGGTATTCGTTCCCTAGTACTCCACTTGGATACTATCAATATTTGCAACAAAGTCTTCTCTTGTATTATATTTTTTCCTTTTTAATGTAATTCACCATTTATTTTGCATGTTTATGATTTACTGTTAACTAGTATTGGAGAAATGTATTATTTTGCTTGCTCTTTTGTCAAATCTAAAATTTGCGTTTCTTGGGTTTGTATTGAAGATATCACTATAATGTGATGGATGTGAGGCTTTCCCAGCACATTGAGAAGGGGACGGAAGATGGCTTATACATTAGTTGCGTAGCATCTTGCCAAAATTTGTGGGCATTGATAATGGATGCTGGTACCGGCTTCTCTGCTCAA
The DNA here is from genome assembly GCF_028751815.1 of Salvia miltiorrhiza. Lineage (NCBI taxonomy): Eukaryota > Viridiplantae > Streptophyta > Magnoliopsida > Lamiales > Lamiaceae > Salvia > Salvia miltiorrhiza. The sequence continues at coordinate 10,295,257 of NC_080393.1, forward strand.
GTATATGAACTGTCACCTTTCTTTCTTCACAAGGTACATTAGTTAATGCTTGTTGTGAATATATGTTTTCAGTACTTTCTGTTCGATTCTATTTGAAGCTGTTGGCACAATAACTTCTATTTGTTGTGCTTACAGGAATGGATAATGGAACAATGGGAAAAGAATTTCTATATCAGTGCAGTCGCAGGAGCCAGCAACGGTAGTTCCTTAATTGTTATGTCGAGAGGTGAACTTTTTTAGTCTAAGGTTAAATGTACAGTTTCTGCTATATATTTTTATATATGTTCATTCAGATATACAAATCCAATTCAGGGACACAGTATGTGCAACAATCCTACAAAGTTAGTGATTCTTTTCCATTTAAGTGGATAAACAAAAAGTGGAGGGAAGGTTTCTACATAACCTCCATGGCTACATCAGGGACTAGATGGGCTGTGGTTATGTCTCGTGGTGCTGGATTTTCGGACCAGGTTTCCTCCCCAGCCTGAAACACTTGGCGTTGTATTTTATGTTTCTTGTGTTTCCTAATTACATCACTGAATCCGATAGGTTGTGGAACTTGATTTTCTATATCCAAGCGAGGGCATCCACCGACGTTGGGACAATGGATACCGTATAACTGCGACAGCTGCAACTTCTGACCAGGCTGCTTTTGCCCTAAGCGTGCCGAGAAGAAAGCCGATGGATGAAACGCAGGAAACGTTGCGTACATCCACGTTTCCGAGCACCCATGTCAAGGTTTGGTCCACTGTCATTTTGGGTTGGTCCGTGGAATAACACCCCAAATCCGTTATACGTGTTAACGGGTTCTGGTATTTTACAGGAGAAATGGGCGAAAAATCTATACATTGCATCGGTTTGCTATGGGCGTACAGTTTCTTAGAGGGGGCGGCGACGCCTGAGGTTGAACGACTTGAACATCGGAACCGTGTACAGGAGGGTAATGGTGGTGTGCAAGAAGTTTTCCAGCGAAAACAAGCGTAGTAGTTGTAGGCACAGTACAAAAGGTAGTGTTAGGATCTTGTGTTGCGTAAAAGGAGCCTAACGTCTTTGTTTTTCTTTTGTCTTTCGTCGAATTCAAATGTTAACAAGTGCTCATTTAGATTATATGCTATTGCTGACTAACCAGTGTTTATATTGCTCTCTGTGGACATCTCTTCTGGATGGAAATCCATTATTCTCTTCATGTTCATAACTGTGTGTGTGTGTGTGTGAGGGCCAAAAAATAGCCTACGTTAGAACTATGAAAGATTTGCCTGAAACCAAGTTTAGCTAACAGTTGTAAGACAAAAAATTGTACATTTGTGCATTCAAATCAATTTGGATTCATCAATTTCTATTTGGGGGGTGTTTGTTTTCATGATTGATAAGATGTGTAATTGAATATTTTTAGTCTTATTATAAAAATATTTTCAATTCACTCTATCAATGGAATATAATTCATATGAATCAAGTAAAATTAGTTCCAATGATAAAACCTACCAAGTGCCTTGAGATGATCTATTTTTATCAAGATTACTCTTGAGTTTATTAATTCATAATTAAGATTTAGTAATCATAAGTAGAATTTAATTTGGGTGCACACGCAGGAGAGAGAGAGAGAGAGAGAGAGTTTTATTAAGAGTGTTGATCAAAGTTTCAAGATTACATGCTCCCTCTAACATCAACAGTTGCAAACAGTTACAAGCTTTCAAATAACTTCTTCCTTTCCTCTAAAAGAGCATTTTTACTTTAGGTGATAGATTGGAGTGAGTATTTGAAGGATTGTATGGTCACACCTAAAATGATGCACTCCGTCGATTCCTCAGCCTCATAACAGCTGCAGCAAGTTCTGCACCCCGCTGGGCTGCAACGGCACAAGCTTACACTCCTCGCTGTCTTTAGCCGCCGGTTTTGTTGGCCTGTAACACAGTTTCTCCGCTGTAACCTTGCCCTGCAATCAAGATAAACGAAAACATTAGGAATCGGAACACAAAAAACCACCAAGATATTTCTAGGATTTTCACTAGCCAGGAACCAGACAACATGAAATCATCCCCTTCTAGGAAATATTTACACCTCAACATTGTCGTGGTCCCAACGGACTGCAAAAACGCACGTGCATATGCTACTGTCGTGCACCTTCCTCTCGATTTCCACAACATGCGCGTCACAGTAGAGTGCATGGTCCTCGGCTTCCTGGAGAAGAATACTTACCATTATACATCAACTAAGTTTTCTATAGTCAACTTTAGATGCCATTTTAAGATTTGTTGAAGTAACAGAGGAGAAACGCAACGAGAAGAGAGAAAACTAGGTGGTACCCTGAAGCAGAGAACGAGATCTCCGACACTGACTTTATCACATTCCGAATGTTCCAAAGGGATTGAGCGCTCCCTTACTGCCTTGCTAACGCTCACCCATTCGTCTTCATCTTTGCCAAAGCCGGAAAATCTCACACGAACATGCTGTCATATTTACGAAAAAGATTTATGTCATTGTCTCTGAAGAACTGATGATGGATAGCTATCACATGAATAAACCCTATTGACCTATGCATGTTACAGAAGGATTGACTATTGTGTTTAAAAGTCCGTATTTAAGCTTCCTCGTCTTCTCCTTTTCCTTGTATGCTTTCACCTAATATAATGAATTGTTAGCTGAGGTTAAGTTTTTAGATCAGAAGCCAACTGCTGGTGTCAGTTACCCGAATATGACAATAGAGTCACTTGAATTCTCGATTTTAAGGATTTTGACAAAACATAGTCAGTATGCTAAGAGGGGTTTATTATAGTTTCGGGTTTCATATAAAGAGCATCCCAAAGTGTCTTTCCTTCTCCACGTCTCTTGATTAGCTTTACGTCTGAATTACATATTTGGAATTTGATAAGCACCAAGATGTTTTCATGAGAAGATTATACACAAAGAAAAGGTTTATAATAGGTATCGGCTTCACAAGCGCGAGGGCCAAAGAGCCTGCAAGAAGACATGCACTCTGTTTTTCTAGGAAGCTAAAATTACTCGTCAGGTGAACATTCTCCTCGACTAAAAACACCAAATATTCACTGTAATCGATATATGTTTATTCCCTACAACATTCTAGAAAAATGCAACATGATCTTACATCCAGAACCTATATGTTGCGGAAGTTTTATTCTCGAGAACCATTGCCTTTAAGACTCAAAATTGATTTAGGGATATTAGCTATAGAATAAATTTAATTTCAAGAAAGATTTCTCAAGGTAAGAAGTCAGCTACTAATACAAACAGGAAAACAAAGGTGAAAGATCTTACCAGATCCCCCGAGTGAAAGATTCTGTAGCTCAGGAAGGAAGCAACATCGAACCTAAGAATAGAAAGTTGAGCTTATATGGATCCTCGTCAATGTATCGGGGAAAGATGGTGGAAAAATAGAATTTCTATGAACATAAATTGAATGCTCACCAAGCAGAATCCTTTGCTGATCTAGCTTCGAAAATCAAGGTTTGGAGCTCAACAGCTGCTTCACTTGCAGGAATTGTAGGCACTGCATAAATTTGCAGAATTTATCATCTCCGAAAAGTCAAAAAACGAAACTACTCTGCTTCTCAGAACATCCAAAACATGCTATATCGAGAAGCTTATAACATGCTAAGCTAACAGTATAAGTACTTAGTATCTTCATCGAGTCCATTTACCAAACTAGGAAGTCTTAGATAGGTTCTCTAGGAAATGTGTTATTTCTAGTTTTCAGTTTTACGAATCCAAGATCGACGAAGATGGCTGTATATGTTAACGAGATTGTAGTTCTCGGGCAGGAACAAAGTTAAAACTTCATTGTTTTAACATCAGTAAATGAGCTACAAACTAAAAACAGCAAAGCAAAATAGTTATAAAAGTTTTGCAATTTGTATGAATGAACATAATATCTTGTGAAGGAGCATAAAGTTGCAACCTTTACTCCTCTTTTTAATTATAGCAGTCTTTGAACCAGCAGTTCCTTTCTTGGGTTTAAATGGGACAACAACAGCTGCTGAATTCGTCTGTTTATCGCAGAACCAACTTTGAACCTGAAATTAACCGCAAAACAAATTCAAATTTCAAAGATATAAACTATGAACTATACAAACGAAAGCTACCTGTTCCCATTTTATAGGAGGTTTTTCGGAACGGTGAATGGAACCACTGCATAAGAAACACATGAAAACCAATCAACCCAAAACTTAAATAAGTTCCTCACTGATGTCACAAAACAAAAGCAGAAAAATGTATTGCATAAATCCATTAGTACAACAAAATACCACAAAGAAGAGCTCACTTAAATTTAGTCGAAAGCTCCTGACAGAACTCTTCTCCGGTCGCTTTCTCTCTCATTTCCTTGAATAAGTTCTCCATTTGGAGTATCTGCTCACACAGTCAAATCAATTTCAGCAGCAACAGATCATCAAATTTCAGGCAATTTGCCAAAGTTCATCAATTTTTTCATATTTTCCAGTCACAAAAAATAAATTATAAATCCATATCCAGTAGCAAGCCTATGCCGTTCCTCATCTCAACGGCTTCAAACTAAGGCCTATGATAGCAAGAAATAATCCCAAATATTGTGTTGCTTTTTTGATGGAATTGTAATTGATATTATGTATATATTCCTAGTTTAGGAGTTGTATATCTATATATATCTCATTGTTCTCTTTATAAATCAAGGTGAATTAAATATTTCTCCTTACCTCAACCAAAAAAGGATTCCAAATTTATATATAAAAACATATTCTTGAAAGGTAGAGAACAATTATCTGGGCCAGATGCCAAACATCCAACTACAATACCCAAATAGCTACGGAACTACATTGCAAGAACTCATCTTTTCAAAACCCCACAAAACTAAAATGCAGAAAAAAAATAAAACTAACTCCAAATTCGTAAAAAAAAAATGATCTTGATTGTTGATATTTCAGCATGCATAGGATTATATTCAGGAAAAACAACCGAAATGAGAAGGGGCCATCAAAAAATGGTTTGTTGACATCTTAACCAAGTAAAGGTGAAATCTTTACAAATTTAACTTCAAGAAAAAAAAACAGAAATCGAGGAAAACAAACATATCACATTTAGCAACAAGGAACAGCAGGAATCACCTCTGCTAACGTGAACTCAGGTGAATTATCTTCATCTTCCATCTGTGTGCTGTGTGTGTGCGTGTGTTCACTGAGTCGGTCTCCCACTCAGTCACTCACACACACAGATTCTTGAATTTAATTCTTTGTGTGAGCCAAAAAAAAAAACAAAAAGGTTTTGAGGGAGAGATGTTCTCTACAGTGAGGTTTGGTGCAATTATGTTAGCTGTTGCCCAGTAATGAATAATGAGACCTGCTATTTGATTTTCCTCATCTTCTAGATTAATGTACAATTAATGAAATCTTACTTTATTTTCTCAATCAACGGATTTTATGCATCATTTGTTTGCTTGTTTAGCAAATCAAGATACTATCTAGTTTTACATTTTTCATTTTGTTTCATGAAAAAGTAAAGGAAAAAGCAGAATAAAATGATTCGAATAAGCCTTCTTCAGCATTATAACGGGATCTTTTATTTCATTATATTACTTTCTCCTTTCTCCATTTCAATTCAATAGATATCTTTTATTTAAACGTTCTATTTTAATAACACTTTTTGAATTATTTTTTATTTAAACATCTTATTTCAATAGGTCATTTCTTAAAATGAAAAATTCATAAGAACAAGTTTATATTATTCTTAACATATGTATCCAAACACTCTGACCTATTGAATTTGGATGGAGGGAATAGCATTTGTACTTATAAATACACGATAAATATTTTTATATTTCTTTTATATAGTATAATTTTAGAGGGAGTAGCATTTAACTTAATTATCATATAAACAGTTATAAATATAATAAAAGTATAATTTTTAATTGAATATATTTGAGCTGAAAAAATTAAAATAAAATCACAATAATAACAATTGGCATTATCGAGAAAGACAAATATTTAAAAACAATCTCATCCATTGATCATGATCCATCATACGGTCCAGAACTAAGAATAAATCTCGTGATCCGAATTTTGATAAACATATCAATAATTGTGATGAACATCTCCAGGATTCGATCCCCAAACGTCCACAAACGTTCAATAAAATTATTGCTATGTTCATAAAAAACTATTGACATGTTCAACATTCCTAATTTTCAGAAGAAAAAAAAAATAATTTCTCCATAGAACCTAACCCTACATATATAGAATAGAGAAACAATCTCAGTCATTGATCATTATCCATTGAACGATCAATAATTAAGATTAAATTTCACATCCAGATTTTTTATGAACATATCGGTAATTTTGTTGAAGGTATCCCAGGTTTCGAACCCCAAAAATCCCAAACGTTCAATAAAATTATTGATATATTCAACCTCATTACTGACATGTTCAATGTTTCTTCCTTTCTTGTATAAGTTCTCTTTCTTGTAGAAACGACCTCTATATATATATATATATATATATTATTCAGAATTATATTTATCAGTATTTGATGTGTTATATTGCCTAATATATGCAATAATAATCCATTATATGAATATGTAGTGTCCTTACCTGATGCATTAATAATGCATTAATATGTTGAGACATGAATATAATATAGTGTGAATGTATAAATAAATGCCAAATGAGATGAGATACTATATTGCTTTGACTTCACTTACGTTGTACAGTTGTACTACACGTTTTGCGAATGTTCTATACTATTGGGTAATAAATAAATTACAACCAAAATTAAACCTATTGTTTTTAGAGTTAGGGTTATTACGCAATGAGAAAAGGAAAACATAAATAGTGAATTTAACACCTACCCCCTTTAACAAATTTTGCGACTAATTTGTGATTTCAAATTATATTAGATAGATTTATAATGCAGTTTAGTTTGTTCAAGGTCAGTATATAATTCAAAAAAAAAAATTAAAAAAATGTCAATATATAATTAAATATTTTGATTCAAGGTAATCATTATAAATTAAAAACTATCACTTATGACTAGTTGTTTTTGATAAAATATTACACAAGTAAATAAAGAAATTTAAAGATCTTACCACGATGGACTCGAACTCAAAACTTCAAGTCTTGAGCATTAGAGCATCTGCAGTGGGGGTGACCTGATAGAGGGGGGGCCACATTGGGTCAAGGAGGTTGCAGTGGGATGACATGAGTCACATGATAGCTGCAGTGGGATGACATGATAGCTGACCTGATTTTTTTAGTTTTGATTTTTGCAATTTTCATTTAATTTTAATTGCGCACATTTAAATAACACAATTTACCTAAAATTAAACTTCATTAATGTTAAAAATCATAAAAATTACATTAAAAAAAAAACTAAAGACATAATTTAAAATTACTTAATTAAAACCTAAAAACATAATTAAAAATTATCTAGTTTCCACCGGCCCTTATGAGAATTTGATAGATTAGATAGAAGAAAATTGGAGAATATAGGAGAAGATGTGTGAAGAAGAAGAAGATAAGAGTACTTAAAGAAGAGAGAAAGAAAGAAAGAAATAAATAAAAAGGAAAAGGAAGGAACGGTCAAATGACCGATTTTTTAAAAAAAATTAAAATAAAAATCGGCAACGGCCGTTTTTCAAAATTTCAATTTTTTTAAATAGGCGCGTGCTTAGCACGCGCGCTCACCAACGGACATCAGGCCAAGCCTGATAGATCAGGGCAGACTTGAGGTAGACGAGGCTGCAGTGGGTGACCCAATCTCGGGGGTAACTCGAGTCCCCCTATCGAGTCCCCACTGTGAGTGCTCTTAATCGTCTACCAGTACCACTTGAATATACACACTGCAACACACGCACACTTAAATAACAAGTTTTGATATTCACACTCCATTGTACCACTCATTGTTTTAACGTGTCAATAAAGATTGGATAGGTGGAATTAATACCTTTAACACGAACAACTAGTCTAAAAAACACTTGCATATACAAGTGTGTTTCATTATCTCAAATGACTAGTCTAATATTTTTCCTCCAAAACTATAAATATTCTTTTCACAATTCGTGGGATCTAATTATATTCTTAATGATTTGGTGAATATGGCTAAATAATGTAAAAAACAAGCATAAAAAAGCTGCAAATCTCAAATAATTTTTTAAGGTGATCTCATTATAACAGTTTGGTGTGAACAGTTTTGTGCATCCTTTGTTGAACTCGATTCCACGAGGATTAATTACAAAATAGAAGCTTGAAAACCCAAAATATGATCCACGATTCAAATTAACAATTAAAATAACTGTGAGTTATCTCGAGTTTGGTTACATGTTAAAATAGAAGGTCAATGTGTAATGAGACAACAAATAACGAAGTCAGTTTTGAACGAAGTCAATTATGAACAAAGTTAGCAAAATTTGTATTGAAGGAGGCAAAGAAATCAACCCTAAAAAAAATAAAAGTCAAACTCGAAAAAGACAGTTAGCAGGCTTGAAGATCGTATGTCGAACCCGACAATCTTAAAAGATAAAAAACATATGTAATTCGGGTTATATTTAGACCAAATACTATTTTTTTCTTTATTGAAGTGTTTTTCATTGAATTTTCACTGAAAAGGTTTTAATGAAGCTTGGGTCATGGGACCTTCGCTAATGGGTCATTGGTAGTAAGTTTAATTTAAAGTTTTTTTTAAAAAAAATTTATGTATAATTGATATGCTTTAAAAAGGGAACCTTAAGCTAATAAATTCATAAGCTATCAAATTTCTACTTTCTTTTTCTATAAGCTCTTGAAAAATTCATATCACGTTCTTAGTTTAATTCTCTCGTTTTTTTATAATAGATGCTGAAACAGAAATTCGATTCCATCAGAGCAAACAAGCTCATTATGAATTTTGGATTTTAGCAATTTTTAGGCTGAAAATTTGATGATAATTCGGCTATGTGTAGCAATCGTATATATATAAAAACAAAAAAGATAAACTCGATTTGTGTTATGAATTGTTCTGCAAAATACACGAGTGGTGTTTTTTTAAACTCTAATTCTCTAGCTAGATTTTTACACAAAATACATGATCACTCGGGAAAAATCACTCGAGAAAAAAAAATTAAAAAGAGAAAAAACTGAAAGATTAAAAAAAAGTGAAAAAATGTTGATCTGGGCCTAACAAAGATGATGAAGCTATAAAGCCCAATCAACTAAAAAATGGTTACATCTGGCTCACTCTTTATGGGCTCTGCCGCTCTGGGCCCAAATATTACTTAAAAACTTTTATACAAAAAAAATGGTAAATAGAAATTAAAAATCGGTAAACAAAAGTAATTAATACACACAAAATGAATTGTTGGGTGATAGAAATGGTAAAATCGTCATCCTGTTTGGTTGAGTTTGTGAATTTTGGAGGTGAATATAGAAATGCCATTGAAATATTAGACTTTTCATTTTCACCTTTGAAGACTGGCCTTCCTATAACATGTTTATATTGCCCACCACTCCACCCCTGCCAAAAATCATTAAATAAAAAGAAAATTAGGGTTCTCCAATAAAATAAAATAAAAACGTTGCATCATATAATATTTGCATTCTACTATATAATCCATCATCTGAACTCAACCAATCTAAGATTAGGTATTTTGTGTAAAATTTGAGAATCTATACTTTCATTTATGTAAAAAGTGGATCTCATTTACCTTTATATATGTCCAAATAGCGTTGTTGTGCATAAAATTAAAGTAGAGGAAAATGTGGATTCGTTTATAAACTAAGAAAAAAGATGATTATATGAGTTGCACGGGTGGAAAAGTCATGTAATCATAGTATATAGTAGTAGTATCTAACTATCATTGCTTTTTCTTTATGTTAATATTTTTTTCTTTTTCTTTATTGACTGTATTTTTGAAAGGTGTTTGATGGCATTTTATTTTATTTTATTTATACGTTCGTTTATTTTTATCCTCCACCCCGCCCTCCAAAGAAAAGGATTATCATGACATTGGCATTTACATAATTCTTTATTGCATGTCTTTGTTTGTCGATAATGAAATGACCCAACTTTTTTGGGTAATTATGGTTATAATCTACCCCAAAAATATACTCCTGCCTAACTTTCTTTTCGTGAATTTTTCTTTAAATAACCTTTTTTCTTTTACATTTTAGAACACTATTCAATCATTATTAATACCTCATTTACTTGTACTTTTCACATTTTTATTACTTTAATAAAATTATTACTCCCTCCGTCCCACCTGTCCACCTTCATAGTCATTTATTCCTTTATTAGATGTCTCACAATATAGTCCACTTTCTAAATTAAATTAGCATTAAATTTCTTTTTTTATCAAAGTAACCTTATTTAAATATAATCAAACATAGAATAAATAAGGGCAAAATTAAATAATTAGATATATTTTGTACTTTTCAAGTACTATTTGAATTTTCCAAGCACTATTTATTGCATTTTTTTAATATGTGTGAAAAAGTGAAGTGGACTATGAAGGTATATTTTTTTACCACTTTCAATACATTTAATAATTTCGTCTTAAAATTCGTAATCCTCCCTTCTAAGAAATTATTTGGTTATGTAATCATATACTCTCTCCGCTCCATTAATAATGGTCCCTAACAAAAAAGAAAATTATTATCTCTCACAAAAAATTGTGGACTTCATTACTATCATTTTTATTTTTTAATCACTCTTCTTTTTAATTTTATGGTGCGCAAAAATAGAGAGTCGTTCTTAATTGGATGGAGAGAGTATTATATAAAATTAAATGTATGTAGGTTAAATTACTTCGTTAACCTCTATAGTTATGACTTATGAAGCATGTAAATAAATCATAGGTTTTTATTCATATCTAAATTCACAGATTTTAGTTAAGTTTGCAAAACAAAATTAAAGATGATGAAATAATTTTTTCTAGTCCAAATTCTCTCGTTCCATGTTCAACAAAATTGGATTCTGTATTTTAAAGATGGAAAAGATAAACTACTTACCTGTAACTTATCTCCAATGGTGACGACGATGGAATTTCTGGCGGGAAAAAACGAGACCCAACCTTTCTTGGAGTAAACATGGAAATCAGTTGTTCCACTCCACAAATGTAAACTCAATGCATGAGAAAATTCAGATCCCTTTATCAGCATTCTTATCACATCATATCTGAGTGAATGATCGCCGCCCATTTTCCGCCCATGTTTCTCTATACACCATACTTTTCCGGCGCTTTCTTGCTCCTCCGGTAACCCATTTTCCGCCGAAAACTTCTTCAAAACTATGTTGCTCCAGAAATAGCATAATTCTCCTACCTACTTCTTCCATTTGCCTCGACAGCTTCTTCATTTCTTGGCTGCAAAATACACACATTTTTGTAATTCACAAAAACTTCGTCAATAGAGTATAAAATAATGGGCTAATTAATTGCTAAAAATAATTAACACGCATTTTTTTTGAGGGACGCATTTTATTAATTGTTAATAACACTATATTTGTTTTAGAAAAAATCTGATATATGCTTGTTACATATCACTCACAAAACAATGAGGTATGAATATTGAGGTCGAAATGATATTATCGAAATATATTGAACGTGTTAGTTTTACTACCAATTAAAAAATAATTTTACATTACGGTAATTTATAAAACTGCCAATAATTAATATCCGGCCGTCAAAGTTACTCCCAGAATAATCCATCGATATATTGTGAAAAAAAGAATAAAAATGTATGAAGATTGAAGAGAGTTATTTCCTATGTATGTATATATACCTGAAATTTGAAAATCCAAAGGGCCAAATTCCCTCCATTTCCGATTTCATGGTTGTTTCATCACACCACAAAAACTCCTCGCTCTGATCCCTGATCTCCTCCTCGCCATGGATCTCCTCGAACCCGTATCGCCTCTCCGGCGATCTCGCCGCCGTCTTCTTCTTCTCCGGCGGGATCTGAAAGATGCCTCCGGCAAGAAACAAGACCAGCCCCATCAAATCCGGCGAAATCCCATGGTTGATCAACTCCAAACACCCAACCTGCGCAATCAGATCACATATTTTGAAACCCATTTCGCTTTCAAACGAACCCAGTTTCCCAAAATCGATTCTTGGCGGGTTTTGGACCGATTTCTGGCAGGGAAAAACCCGGTCCGGAAGAACCAGGTCGGGGACTTTGAGGGACTGCTGGAGGTATTCACTCAAAACGTCGTCGTTCGCGAAGGGCGACTGCCTTCCCGGCGCCACCGGAGACGGTGGAGGAGCTCTGAAATCCACGGCGTTGGTCCGTGGCAACGGCTCCGGCGTCACGGCCATTGTGTGAAAAATGTGATCTTGATTGTTTTTCTTGGTGTGAATTTTTGGTTGGTATCAAAGATTTGGTGTTTAATAAAGACGGTAAAAGAGAAGGAAGCATCAATGATGGAAATGTTTGGATTGTGAGCTACATTTTCACTTTTTTCTCTTTCATTTTCTTTCGTATGGTTTCTTTTTATTTCTTTATCTAAATTTGCTTTCTTTTATTTGTGTGAGTTTTATTTTTTGCTTTACAGATTCAAAGTTGTGCTGCTAATAATTTCTTGAGATTGAGATAGTACAGCTGCCAGCTTACCACCATAGCTTTTGATTTGATTGTGTTCAAAGTTAGATTCAATGGTGAAATCATGAAATTAACCTTTCCCCTTTTATAAGAATTTCACAAAACATTACTCCTCCATTAAAAAGAGTTCTATTTGGGGTTCGGTACGAATTTTAAGAAAATTGTTAAAGTAGATGTAAGTGAAGAGAGAAGTAAATTTATAGGGGTAGTACTAATATGACTTTTAAAGCTCCTTAATCCTCGATTAACTTTTGATGGCAATAATTTAAGGGCTAATAGCCGCTAAATCCTATAACTATTTTCGTTTTCGCGTTTTCTATCGTTCTCAGAAATTCTGCCTCAGTATATCACAACTAATTAAGAAGTCGCGATTTGCATCATGCGAAGTTTTCCGGTAAAATTGTAGATGACTTGGCAACCGGACTAATTTACGTGGCATAGAATTCCGATAGGCAAAATGACGTCGTTTTGCCTTACGTTTCTTTGAAATTATTAGTCACAAAACGACGTCGTTCTGTTGAATTAGGGTTCTGGGGTTGGAATGAGGAACAGAGAGATAGATGAGATGGAGGAAGCGGCGTCTCCGCCGTGGCCAGGGAAGGAGACGGTGCTGCGTGGGGCGGCGTCAACCCAAATCGGAGGGAGGAGAACAGAGAGATAAATGAGATCTGCTGAATTAGGGTTCCGACCGGCGAGCAACGACTTTGCTAGCGGAGCTTGAGAGAGAGGTGCGGCGGCGCACGGTGAAGTGGGGTTGGATTGGGGAATGGTGAGACAGATATGTCCACGGATAAGGGTCTGTGAGAGGGGAACGAGGGCGGTGGCCTTCCGGCCGACGGGTAGCAACTTCCCTACACATCATTTTAAAAAAAATAAAAATTAACAGGTAATTGCCATGTAGATGATAATCACCCTTGAAAACGATGTTGTTTCACTACACGTCAAATAAAATGCCACGTAGATTAAGTTATGTTGCCGGAAAATTTCGTCGGATGCAAATCGCGACTGGAGGATTAGTTGTGATATACTGAGGCAGAATTTCTGAAATCGATGCAAAACGTGAAAACGAAAATAGTTATAGGATTTAGCGGCTATTGGCCCATAATTTAACTTTACTAAAAACTTGAATTAATTATTCAACACTTTAATTAAGAATTCATTTTAATTCAGATTTTATTTAAGAATCAAACACTAATTTCAAGTATTAAGAATTCACTGATTTCTTTTTAATTAAGAATTCATTGATTTCGAAATTTAAGTGTATGGCATTAGAATTCACTGATTTCCAAAATTAAAATGAAATAAGGCTGCACTGATTTCGAAATGTACAAAAACAAACCAAGTGAAATAAATGAGCTAAATTTCATTTCCCACCTAAAATTTCAAACTTCATTTCATAGGAATTGGAGCCAAATTCAAATTGTTTTTTGCTCTACTTACACAAATAAATACAGGAGCATTTCAAGCCTAAATGCTTCATTTACATCAAAATCTGAAAAGGTAAGAGAAGAGAAAGAGAAGATGGCAGACAAAATGAAAAGAGCCAACATATCTGAAATTGAAATGAACAACGTTGTACAGTGGCTGCTCTAGAACAACAAGGACTTCAAGCTTCAACACGACGCGAAGAAAGAGGCGGCGGCTCGTTTCCAGATCGATGTGACAACGGTCTGGCGACTATGGACAACAGTATGGGCACAAAAGATGATGGGAAGGCCCGTACAACTCGTTTCAATGAAGAAGGGATCAACACACATCGATAAAAAAGAAACTCGACTAAGAAAAAGTAAAGCAACTATCCGTTCTAGAGAGGTCAACTATAATGAAAATGGCAAGCAAACTTGAAGTTAGTAAAAGCTTGCTTGGAGTGTGGATAAAGGAAAAAAAGATTATAGCACATACCAATGCAATTAAACCTCTTCTAACACTTCAAAATCAGTTAAGTATGCTCACTTGGAGCCTTAGCCAATTAAGTGCAATTAGTGCAAATGAGAGAATCAAATTTCAGCCTATGTATAACACAATACACATAGATGAAAAATGATTTTATTTAACCAAAACATCATATAGATACTACCTGCTGCTAGATGAGATAGAGCCTTATAGAGCATGCAAATCTAAAAGATTTATTGATAAAATCATGTTCATTTGTGCGGTTTCAAGGCCACAATATGACAATAAAGGTAAAAAAAAAATTGATGGTAAGTTTGGGATATTCCCATTTACTACGGTTGAGCCGGCTGTTAGGAACATCAAAAATAGATTGAAAGGCACGTTGGAAACAAAGCCAATCCAAACAATCACAAAGGAAGTCAGCAAAGATGTTTTCATCAACCAAGTGAGTTTTTAAACTATGCTTTTAACTATCAGAATGCATTATATGCTTTATCATTTAGATTATTTTCCTACTTACCACTTAATGTTTCAGATTATTCCAACAATTAAGGCCAAGTGGCCTCGTGGTGCAAGCAGGCATATAATTATACAACAAGACAATGCGAAACCCCACATTAAGGGTTCAGACCATGACTTTGTAATTGCTGCCACATCAGATGGATTTAATATCCAACTGATATGCCAACCGCCGAACTCGCCGTATACAAATGTGAATGATCTAGGGTTTTTCAGAACAATTCAATCCCTACAAGATGACAAGTTGGCTAATGGTGTAGAAGATTTGCTCAAGAACATGAAAGATGCATTTGAAGAGCTTGAGCCACATATGTTAAACAACGTTTTCCTCACACTACAGGGTTGCTACCATGAAATCATAAAATGCAGGGGCAACAACAACTACAAGATTCCACATATCAATAAGGAAAGACTCTCAAGACTTGGAGTTCTCCCAGAATGTTTGGAGGTGGCAAAACAGCTTGTAAGAGACTATTTGGAAGAGTTAAGGCGGCAGCAAATTGAACAAGGCACAATCTACAACCTTGATCAACTAGTCGACGGACTACAGCAGGTTGTTTTGATGGATTAGCAAGTAATGTTGACATTTTTTTGTGCTAAAATGTTTACAAACTCAAACACTGCATTATATATTTGTAAACACTTTTTTAATGTCTCAGCTTTGAAAACACTTTTTTTTGCATCATTGACATTACTTCAGACCCTGAATTCAACCTCTTAAACTAGGAAATACCTAGTGGTGGCTAGAATTACAGGAGCTGCACCCTCAGATATTATGAAGTTGTTGTCATCACAAGCTAATTTATTTTAGCCAACATATACCAACATAACAAACAGAGGGGAACCTCCTAAACTAGGGAAAACCTAGTGGTGGCTACAACCTCATAAATGCTTCATCATTTAGATTATTTTCAGCCAATAAATTTAGTCACATAAGGCAGGCAAGGCATCAGAAGCCAACCAAAAACAAGAAATAATGAATGCAAGGCATCACCAACCATCAAACACCACCACATAGGGAATGCAAAGCATCACCACCCATCAAACACCAACAGATAAGGCATGCAAGGCATCACCAGTCACCACCAACCCATAAGCAAATTAGGAACAAAATCACCTGATTAGATTAGGTCAAAGGTCATCGGGTACCACTGAAAAAGCAATCGAAGGTACCAAATCCTTCTCTCATCGCTCCATCCCCTCCAGTTATCAAAAGGTCGGCCTTCTTCATCCTGAATGAAGCCATCTACGGCCAGATCTTGGGGTGTTTTTGGCACCACCGTATCACAGAACGTCAGAGATGATTCACCGAAAGACTCCCCGATCGAATGAGAAATCGGGGAGTCCAGCGACGCCTCCATCAATTCCGTTTTTGGCACCACAGTGTCTGGCTCCAAAGCCCACGACGAAAAGGAAAAATCTTCAATGTGGGTCGCCGTCAAAACGTCTGAAAACGTCAGTTCAAACTCTGTCAAAGGCGCCATATCACCAAAAAATTGAGGCACCATCATCGATTCCAGTGAATAATCGCTATAATCACTGGATTTATAGAGATTCATCGGAGATGACAACGGATCCAGTGATTCTTCGGTAGAATCACCAAATTTACTGAGAGAAGTGAGAGATGGTTGTTGATCCATCGCGCAAGGGTGAGCGACGATGAGGAAACAGATGGGAAGTGAACCGAAATCAGAGTGAGGAAGGAGGCACAAGGCGGCGCAAACGAGACTTAGGGTTTTCAGAGAGAAAGACTTAGGGTAAAATGAAATTAAATGGGGAGTGAGGGGGTGTTACGAAATTAAATTGGGGGAGGTCGGGGTTGTTTACCTCATTTTTGGTCGATAATTGCGGGTGTTGGGACGCACTGTTGAGCATGCTCTGTGCATATTTGTATATTTTATACTTGCTCAATGGCTTTGTGTGCGTTCTTATTGTTTTGTAGAGCGCCGTGGTGTTATTGGCATTTCGCGAAGTTTTTGTTGATGTATTTTTGAATGCATTTTAGAGGAAAGAAGCAGCCACTTCCGCCTTCGTGCCGTCCACGACGCTCCCTGCCCCGCGTCGCCCGCCGTGCCCATTCTGCGAAGAGCATAGGCGGCGCCGTCGCCCGCGTCTTTCGGCAGTTACGAAAATTTGGGTATAAAACCCATTTTTAGGGTTTTCTTCACCACTCTCGACCCAGCCATCCTCCACCTGCACTTTTACTGTATTTTCTTAGAGTTTTGATAGGGAGAAACACATTAGGAACTATGGGATCACGCTAGATCGTCGTTTACTTGAATCGGTTGTAAGTACTCTTTATTGATTAACTAGTTTTACAAGCTTTCTTGGTTGTTTATTTGCATAGATGAATGAGCATATTTAGATAATGGTTATTGATGTTGCTTTATGCCTTTGATTATTTATCGCCTAGTTATAGTAGTTAGCTCGTTGTTTGATTTGTTAGTGTAATTCTCCGTTGAAATTGTGTTGATATTCTTTTACATGTTCTTTAGGATAAATCATGATTAGTGCTTTCCATAGATTTGAATGCTTGTTTATTTCCCTTGCCCAGATAATTGTTGCTTTATGATTTTGGATTTAATTATTGCTTTCTGTAGATTGTTAGATTAGGACCCTAGTTCTATATGTTTTCTTACTGCTTTCCTTGCCTGCTTACTATTTATCGCCTAGATAACTTCATATGTTTTATTTCAATTACGCATTAGTTAATCGGAGAGAGAGTGTCAGACCCAAACTTCTTATTGGAATGTTAGGTTTATTTCATGTTCTCTGTGCGTAGCATGATCAAAGCCCTGTTTAGCCTTCCTTGTGAGACGACTTGGATTAACTTATTACACTAGGACGACCTCATACGATTGCGAATCAATCCCTTAGGTGTTTTGGGATGAGTCAAGAGGGGTTAATTAATTCGTGTATTTCAACCTCACTAATTTAATTAAGGAATACTAATTGGGATGTTTAAATTTGATTTGTGGTGGGTCCATCAATGGCAACTAAAGTAAAAAAAGTGAAGTAAAATAAGGGTAAATTTGTCAAAAAAGTGAAACGGGACTCTTTTTCGTGGACAAAAAAAGAGGGGAAACATGACTCTTTTTTGTGAACGGATGGAGTAATATATATATAGTTTAATTTTCTAAAAATTAATAACTTTCATCGAATTCTAAATTTACATATACATTCTAAAGTTTGGCGCGATCATTCTCGAATTCTTGATTTAATTTGATTTTGCATACCAATTTTGAAGTTTAACGTGACAATTACTAAAATATTGATTTAATCTAATTTTGGTATAATTAAAATTTCGGGAAAATTTATTGTTAATATGTCAATCGAATAATTAATGTCATCTCTGCTAATCGATAACGATTACATCACACTAATTACTCTACTAATCGTTTGAGGGAGTAATTTTTAGACAATTAACCATTCATATATTTTGATCAGATTGTAATTCAACTTTTTGACGACTGTTACAAAAGCAAACATTCTATCAAAATTCAACATCTGGAAGCTGTAATGCAAACTGCGCTCAAGTATATTCTACTAATACTTTACTCCATCAATTAAGTTGTCTTCGAGGCGACTCTGTTCTTCCGAATTAATTAGGTCGCATTTTATTGCAGTTTTTAATTATTATTATATACTCCACTTTAGTGTTATCACAGATAATTTAACAATAA
This sequence comes from Salvia miltiorrhiza, assembly GCF_028751815.1. Lineage (NCBI taxonomy): Eukaryota > Viridiplantae > Streptophyta > Magnoliopsida > Lamiales > Lamiaceae > Salvia > Salvia miltiorrhiza. The sequence goes on from NC_080393.1 coordinate 10,313,903, forward strand.
GGAGTATTAGACAATAGATGAAATACATGAACTGTTGGAAATATGGTTTTATGCCAAATCTGAAAATTATTATTTAATTAAATATTTATTATTTAATTAAAATAATAATTGGATGTTAATCTACATCTCGAGTAGATCAACGTGATATACTTGAAGTCTCAAAACCGATTTCCGGTGAGTGAGATATTGTATGTCAAAGTTTGGATGTTGAAGAGGGAAAATCAGTTTCAACTTCTGCGTTCAACGATTGCGGCCACCTACCGCAGCCGCCGGAATTGACTGTTTCAACTTCTGCGTTCAACGATTGCGGCCACCTACCGCAGCCGCCGGAGTTGACTGCCGATCCGTTCACACTCGGTTTAACACCTATAAATATGGGTGTGTGGTGAGCTTTAGAATTCACTCTGAAAACTCACAACTCACAACTCACAAAATAGTCTGCATTCTGCATTCCACCTCTAGCTCAGTTTTCGATCCTTATTCAGTTCGCCGGAGCTCGCCGGATTGTGGTGCTACATCCGACGAGACGAAGTCGTTTTACCTTTGGGGAAGATACGCCTAAACCGAAGAGCACTACCGGGGCGATAATCTTCTTGCGGGAAGAGATTTATCTCGACTCGACTTAGTCTATACGTATAATTTATTTATACAGTATATTTCACTTGTACAAAATTATTTGAGTTGTAATTTCTCAAATTATTTTCTTTGTAATATTTTCAATTATTTTGAGTTGTAATATCTCAAAATATTTATTTTGTAATATCTCGATCGTGTACCCGGTTCTAACAATCGCAAGAAGATTATTTCTCTGCCGTTGATACACGTTCGAGAAATGGCTCACACCGACGTCAATATGGACGGCTCCACCACCTCTGCAACCATCGGTTCAACCACGTCGTCAATGTTTTCCTCGTTTGCATCAATGGGGGCTTCATCGTCAACCATGGCCCCATTGCAAACATCAAGGACTATTGGTCTTGCCGAGAAACCATCAACGTTCTCAGGCAAGAATTTCAAATATTGGCAAGAAAAGATGCTATTCTACCTCACAACCGTGGGGTTTGCCGGATTCTTAATGGAGGATAAACCTCCAACCCCGAGTGAAGGGGAGACGAGCCAAGAAATTCGTGCCGGATATTTGAACTGGTGCCGCGGCGACTACTTGTGCCGTAACACCGTTCTCATGTCTCTGGACGAACGGCTCTACCGTGTTTTCAAGGTTCATGAAACCGCGAAACAATTGTGGGAGGCCCTTGATTTGAAATATCAAGTGGACAAGGCAAATACTACCAAGTATATTGTCGCCAAATGGTTGGAATATAAAATGGTCGACTCCCGGCCATTGATGGACCAAGTGGAAGAGTTCCAAAATCTTTCACATGAGGTTCAAGCCGAAGGGATGCCCTTGGCGGATGCATTGCTCGTTGCAATCATCATAGAGAAATTACCTCCTAGTTGGAGGAAATTTCAAAACCTTTTGAAGCATGAGCGCTCGGAGATGTCCGTGCCGATATTAATATCCAAGCTTCAAATGGAGGATCACGTGAGAAGTCGTGATCAAAAGGGAAAAGCTCCAATGGAGGCAAAGGCCAATCTCACCGAGAAAGGCGGTCCCTCCAATAAACGTGGTCGCCCTAACCCTAATAATAAGGGTAAAGGGAAACAAGGCGGTAGTCAACCATCAAAGTTTGATGGTGTATGTTTTAATTGTGACAAATAAGGTCACATGGCTAAAGATTGCCGCAAGCCGAAGCGGAAGAAGGCAAAGAGCAACGTGAACAACGTCGAGAAGGACTTCGACGATTGGAACCACGATGACTTTGCTGCCATGATCTCCGAGGTGAATCATGTGGACAACCCGAACGCTTGGTTCGTGGATACCGGCGCTACCGTCCATATATGCATAAATCGTGAGTTGTTCCACAACTACAAGGAAGTGGAAAACAAAACGATAATGGAGGCTAGCGAGCGGACATCCCAAGTCCTTGGCATGGGAGATGTGATTCTTCAACTCACGTCGGGCGTGGAGATCACATTAAAAGACGTATTACACGTTCCAACTGTCCGAAAGAATTTAATTTCGGGCTTTAGGCTTACGAATAAGGATTTTGAATTGTTTTTCAAATCTGATTATGTTGTAATACGCAAGTGGGGAAAGTTCCTAGGGAAAGGCTATGCCTCCGAAGGACTTTTCAAACTTGGAGTAAGAGCTTGTAAGCCTGCCAAGGCTAAGATCAATAAAGATGCATCAACTTCTTCTGCTTACTTGATTGAGTGTTCTGATTTATGGCATTGTAGACTTGGACATGTTAATCTAAATGCTATAAAGAGATTAGTAAAAATGAATTTACTAAAAGTTGATGAATACAACTCACAAGAAAAATGTGAAGTTTGTGTTGAAGCCAAGATGGCTAAGTTACCGTTTAAATCGGTAAAAAGGAGCACTCAACCTTTGGAACTTATTCACACCGATGTTTGTGATTTAAAGTTCGTGCAAACTAGAGGTGGCAAGAAGTACTTTATCACCTTTATAGACGATTGCACAAAGTATTGTTACCTTTACTTATTGAAAAGTAAAGATGAGGCTATTGAAGCTTTTAGAAACTTCAAAAATGAAGCCGAGAATCAACTTGGATGTCGAATTAAGATGGTTCGAAGTGATAGAGGTGGAGAATACGTAGCTCCGTTTGCTGAATTATGCAACGAAAGTGGTATAATACATCAAACGACGGCTCCTTATTCACCACAATCTAACGGCGTTGCTGAACGCAAGAATCGAACTCTTAAGGAGATGATGAATGCCTTGTTGATTAGTTCAGGATTACCCCAGAACATGTGGGGGGAAGCTGTCTTAACGGCCAACTATATCTTGAACAAGATTCCACTCAAAGGGAAAGAAGTAACTCCCTATGAGCTATGGAAAGGAAGGAAACCTTCGTATAAATACCTCAAAGTGTGGGGGTGTTTAGCCAAGGTAGAAGTGCCTTTACCAAAGCAAGTTACAATAGGACCTAAAACGGTGGATTGTATCTTCATTGGTCATGCACTTAATAGCAGTGCCTATCGTTTTATAGTGCACAGATCGGAGATACCTGATATACATGTTGGGACAACGATAGAATCAAGGAATGCTATATTCTTTGAAAATATCTATCCTAACAAGGATAAAGGTACATCGAACTCTAATGATGGAGTTGATGGTGATGCTACAGGTTCTAAACCTATGGAAGTAGCTAGTAATTCTACTCAAGTAGATGATGCCACGGGTTCTAATCATGTACCACCTAATAGGAAAAGACCAAGGTCTAAACCTATGGATGTAGAACCGAGACGTGGGGAACGAGTTAGAAAAGCTAATGTCTATGGACCGGATTATGTTGTCTTGATGCTAGATGGCGAACCGGTGACGATTAAAGAAGCTATGTCTGGCTCAGATGCAGCTCTCTGGAAAGAAGCCATCGATATTGAGATTGATTCCATTATGCAGAATCATACTTGGGTGTTAGTGGATCTACCACCTGGAAGTAAAGCTTTAGGATGCAAATGGATCCTAAAGAAGAAGTACAAATCTGATGGTACTATAGATAAGTACAAAGCCCGACTTGTCGTTCAAGGTTTCAGGCAGAAAGAAGGATACGATTTCTTCGATACCTATTCACCTGTGACCAGACTAACATCTATTCGGATGCTTCTCGCTATTGCTGCCTTGCACAATCTCGAGATTCACCAAATGGATGTGAAAACTGCATTCTTGTATGGCGAGTTGGAAGATGAAATATATATGAAGCAACCTGAAGGGTTTGTAGTACCTGGGCAAGAGCACAAAGTATGCAAACTTCAAAGGTCTTTATATGGGTTGAAGCAAGCACCGCTTCAATGGCATTTAAAATTTGACAGTGTAATGTTGTCAAATGGATTCAGAATCAATGAGTGCGATAAATGTATCTACATTAAGAATTCTAATAACGGATATGTTATTGTTTGTCTTTATGTAGATGACATGCTCATCATGGGAAGTAATTCCCGAGTGATTCAAGAAACCAAAGGCATGCTAAGTAAAAATTTTAGTATGAAAGATATGGGCTTAGCTGATGTTATCCTTGGAATTAAAATTCTAAGAAGACCTGATGGTATTGCTATAACACAATCTCACTACGTTGAGAAAGTGTTAAAGAAATTCAACGCTTTTGACAAGCCAATAGCTAAGACACCATGGGAACCTAGTGTGCATTTGAGTGTACACAAGGGAGAACCTGTTGACGCGATAGAATATGCGAAGATTATTGGGAGCTTGTTGTATCTAACAAATTGCACTCGTCCCGATATAGCATGCTCGGTCAACAAGTTGGGCAGCTTTACAGCTAACCCTAGTAATGAACATTGGAAAGCTCTTGAAAGGGTTTTGAGATATTTGAAATATACTCAAAACTATGCGATTCATTATACTAGGGAACCCTCTGTACTTGAAGGGTACTGTGATGCAAATTGGATATCTGATGCCAAAGACTCGTTTTCAACGAGCGGTTATGTATTCACTGTGGGGGGGTGGTGCTGTGTCTTGGAAATCCAAGAAGCAAACATGTATTGCAAGATCGACCATGGAATCAGAATTCATAGCTTTGGATAAAGCTGGTGAAGAGGCCGAGTGGCTTAAAAATTTCCTCGAGGATATTCCATGTTGGTCGAAACCTGTGTCGTCCGTAATAATTCATTGTGATAGTCAAGCTGCTATCGGACGAGCACAAAACCATTTGTATAACGGTAAGTCGAGACATATTCGTCGACGTCATAATACCGTGAGACATTTGATCACTAGTGGAGTTATCTCAATTGATTATATAAGATCAATTGATAACATAGCGGATCCTTTGACAAAAAGTATCCATCGAGATCAGATGTATAAACTGTTAGGGGGAATGGGTTTGAAGTCCACAAATTAAGGATAATCATAGTGGCAACCCAACCATGATGACTGGAGGATCCCAAGAACTTGGTTCAATGGGACAACTAAGCTATGAAAATCCGTGTGTTGAACACTCGAATTGCCTATTCCTTGTAGAACAGTGAGTGTTCGGAAACCTGCACGTGGTGAGGTTAAGTCTTTGACTTTTAATGACTCTAGAACTCCTCGAAGAAGACAAGTATAGCAGGATACTTGAGTTAAGAGTCACCTATGTAAGTGTGAAGTGGGGCCGCTTCAATTGAAACACTTATGAATCCAAAGAGGTGTTCCAAGGCCTGTAATGGACACAAACGTGAGAACGAATAAGGATTGAAGCAATATTGTATCAATATTGTTGACTTAGTATACACCGAGGAGGACTAGTTCAAGGAACACAATCCACTAGGCCGCCGGTATACTCGATAACATTGACTATGGCAGGTTCAAAGCCACAAGCTACCTTTCCAAAAGCAATGTTGTTTCTTAAGAAGACTGAGCTAAATGTCTGCATACATACGCATACTGATTTCTCACTCATGTGGGGGATTGTTGGAAATATGGTTTTATGCCAAATCTGAAAATTATTATTTAATTAAATATTTATTATTTAATTAAAATAATAATTGGATGTTAATCTACATCTCGAGTAGATCAACGTGATATACTTGAAGTCTCAAAACCGATTTCCGGTGAGTGAGATATTGTATGTCAAAGTTTGGATGTTGAAGAGGGAAAATCAGTTTCAACTTCTGCGTTCAACGATTGCGGCCACCTACCGCAGCCGCCGGAATTGACTGTTTCAACTTCTGCGTTCAACGATTGCGACCACCTACCGCAGCCGCCGGAGTTGACTGCCGATCCGTTCACACTCGGTTTAACACCTATAAATATGGGTGTGTGGTGAGCTTTAGAATTCACTCTGAAAACTCACAACTCACAACTCACAAAATAGTCTGCATTCTGCATTCCACCTCTAGCTCAGTTTTCGATCCTTATTCAGTTCGCCGGAGCTCGCCGGATTGTGGTGCTACATCCGACGAGACGAAGTCGTTTTACCTTTGGGGAAGATACGCCTAAACCGAAGAGCACTACCGGGGCGATAATCTTCTTGCGGGAAGAGATTTATCTCGACTCGACTTAGTCTATACGTATAATTTATTTATACAGTATATTTCACTTGTACAAAATTATTTGAGTTGTAATTTCTCAAATTATTTTCTTTGTAATATTTTCAATTATTTTGAGTTGTAATATCTCAAAATATTTATTTTGTAATATCTCGATCGTGTACCCGGTTCTAACATGAACAATGCCAAGTATTGATATTCGAAAACACCTAAATAGTGGCCCTCAATAATATCATGTAGATGTGTACCCCAATATTTAGAAAATAGTTATCCAGGTAAGTTTGATTACAACTCGGCCTGACCCAACGTGCCGGCCCACCTCACATTAGAATTTAAGGCTGAATTAAGGTCGATAAAATAAAGGCCTAGAAAAATTCGATCATAAAAAACTTAGAGTAAAATTTTGAAGTAGCCAAAATGAAGCATAAAACACAATTTATGGTCACACATTGAAAAAACACAAATTTTGGCCATTTTTATAGCTTTGGGACGTTTTTGCCCTTAATTGGGCGGACTGGGTAGGGTCAGGAGCGCGGGTCGCGTGCCGGGTAGGATCAGGCACGCGGGTCGGGTTAGGCACTTATGGCACTATTAGTGCCATAAGTGCCAAGCTTGGCACTTATGGCACTAATAGTGCCATAAGTGCCAACGAAATTTTTTTTTTACTCCCCCTGCCCTGTCTACCCCCCCAGACCCCCGACCCCACCCACCCCACCCACCCCCAAGCCAAAAACTTTTACTTTATTATTTTATTTTATGGCACTAATAGTGCCATAAGTGCCAACGAAATTTTTTTTTACTCCCCCTGCCCTGTCTACCCCCCAGACCCCCGACCCCACCCACCCCCAAGCCAAAAAATTTTACTTTATTATTTTATTTTATGGCACTTATGGCACTATTAGTGCCATAAGTGCCAACGAAAATCCAAAATAAAATAAAGTAAAATGGTCTTTTTAGCACTTATGGCACTAATAGTGCCATAAGTGCCAAACATGCAGAACAAATATAGAAACAACAGCATCATCTAAACCCTAAATGGAACATTTAAACCCTAAATGGATAATCTAAACCCTAAATGGAACATCTAAACCCTAAATGGATAATCTAAACCCTAAATGGAATATCTAAACCCTAGGGGAAGTGTTTAAAAAAGTTCCTTTTGGCTTGGGGGTGGGTGAGGGGGTAGGGTCGGGGGTCAGGGGGTAGGCAGGGCAGTGGGAGTAAAAAAAAAATTATTGGCATGGGGTGGGTGGTGGGGGGATGGGGGGGTGGGTGGGGTTGGGGGTCTGGGGGTAGACAAGGCAGGGGAAGTAAAAAAAAAAAATTTGGCTTGGGGGTGGGGGGGGGTGGGTGGGGTCGGGGGTCTGGGGTCTGGGGGTAGACAAGGCAGGGGAAGTAAAAAAAAAAAATTTTTTTTGGCTTGGGGGTGGGTGGTGGGGGGGTGGGTGGGTGGGTGGGGTCGGGGGTCAGGGGGGGTAGACAAGGCAGGGGAAGTAAAAAAAAAAAAAAAAAATTGGCTTGGGGGTGGGTGGTGGGGGGGGTGGGTGGGGTCGGTGGTCTGGGGGGTAGACAAGGCAGGGGAAGTAAAAAAAAAAAAAAAATTTGGCTTGGGGGTGGGTGGTGGGGGGGTGGGTGGGTGGGGGGTGGGTGGGGTCGGGGGTCTGGGGGGTAGACAAGCAGGGGAAGTAAAAAAAAAAAAAAAATTGGCTTGAGGTGGGTGGTAGGGGGTGGGGTGGGTGGGGGGTGGGTGGGGTCGGGGGTCTGAGGGGTAGACAAGGCATGGGTTAATCCCTAAATCTGGATTCGGGTCAAAGAAAGTTGTTGGATCTATTGGGTTAAAGGGTAAATTAGGTAGAGCACATAAAAGATGGCCAAATATTGATGTTTTAAATTTTGTGGACAAAATTTAAGTTTCAATCACCAATAGGGCCATCCGGCCCTATTGTTTCAAAAACTTATCCAATCGCTCCGTCGGATTGATTGGGCATCGAAGCTAAAAAGCCCATCCAACAATTTTTTTTAATTATTATTATTGAATAATTATATTTATAGCCTCCGTTTTATTATGTATAGTTCTTAATAATAATAATAATAATAATAATAATAATAATAATAATAATAATAATAATAAATAAATAATTATGAAATAACTTTTATGCTATAGTCCCAAATAATATATTTTTTATTTCTTCGGTATTTTTATATTCAAGTTTCTGGATACGACTTCTTAGTATACCAGATTCTCAAACGGTTGGAGCGCCTCTTATGATGTGATGTGAAATATGATTAAATAATACATGTAGACAGATAATGAGAGGGAGTATTTGTTAATTGTATTCTTCATTGATTTAGTTATATCATGGGCGAGAGGCCTATCAATTCATCGGATTCGTCGATTTGATTAACTATATCAATAAAGAGTGTTGTTATTTTTGGGTCAGAGTATCCACATTCTGATTTCATAAACTCAATAACCATGAAAATTCAAGTAGTTGTAAATTAAGTTTATTGTTTGATAGGTGATTCTTTACTTTATTCATGTCAAGATGCTCTAGAGATTGAGAATGAAATACAGTTCTAAAAATTAGCTTTTGATAAAAATTGAGATGATAATAAGGCGGTTTTAAAAATGAAGTGCAAAAGAATAAAAATTATTTGGGATTACGATTATAAGGTAAAATACTAAACACTTAATTATTTATTATTATTTTAATGGGGCTATTCATTACTTGCCTTATGCTTCGTCTCGAGTTCGTATTCTATATATATTTTTGAAGGATGTTCGTATTCTATATTAAACCATGGTCATGTGGGATAATAATTTAAATTAAAAGATGATGTATGAAAAACGAGACATTTTTCGTAAGGCCATGTTTGTTTCTGACATAATAAGGAATATATTTTGGCTGAGTTTATGTCTTTATGGATGTCTTCGCCATAGCACAACCTTTAGAAAAGTTAGTATATGCTAGTATTAATCAATTTAATAGTATATGCAAATATATTAAAATACCTTTAGTTGGGACAGAAAAATATTTTTAGTTCTGGAATAATTTGCTGAGTAATAGGTCAACATCTTTCGTTCTGTTTACATATTTTCTTTTAATTTTTTTCTGAGGATAGTTAATTTTAAGGCGAATACAGTAATTTTACGTATCATTATACTGTTCTCAATTTTGACGATAAAATATATTTTTAGAGAATACAGGGTTGGAATTATTAATTGCAATTTATTTTGTTACCATTTTGGATGATATTTGCAACAACTACACCACCCCGAACGAGAAATATCATAATTACATTAAAGTCAATTATACGCAGATTATCATATTTTTGGTTAGAATTTCAAATTTCTTTCTGTCGTCAAAGGCCTAATTGTGAAAATATTAATTTCCATCTCATATTCCAGCACTGCAAACACCGATTAGCTATTCGTATTAAATGACACTAAAAATATTTCTTTCCTCCCCCAAATAACTGTATATATTTTCTTTCTGAGACTTCCCCTAAATAACTTCTAATCCATTTTGGAACATTACCCCACCATTCTCAATACTTAATATAACACATTTTCACCACTTTTAATACTAATTATAATATTTTTTCTCCGTTACCAATACACTTAACAAATTTTCCTTAAAACCTGTGTCGTCCCTACTAGGAAGTTACTTTGGGATGGAGGGAGTATTTTTTTAGACTAAATGACACTAATAATAATATTGGAATATTTTCAAATATATAAAATGATAAAACATTACACAACAGAAAAAGATTCATTTCTGACAAGCAAATCAAAGCATATGCATAATATATAGGATATGGTATTTCTCTCTATGTCATTTCTACCTTAAAATAAAGAGCAAGCAAGTCATGACAGAAAATAAAACAAAAATCTTGTGTTTAAAAAACAACTATATACTAGTAGAACTCAAATGCTCAATCACGGATGGAATGAAGATGCATTTTTCTTTTCTTGTCTTTGTATAATAAAATCAATGCTAAAAAAGAAAGTGACCTTCCACCAGCAGCACGCAACTTCATCTCAATCATGCACACTTATGGTTTAATTCTCCTTTATTTGCAGCTTCAATGTAGTTAGCATGCCACGCTCTTGAAAATCTTGAAGAAGAACGAGTACGAGTTCTAGAGCAATGTCGAGGCAGAGCAGTCAAGATGATGAGGACTTTTTTAGGACAATTACTAGTAGAATTGATGAGTAAGTTAGTGGTTTTAACATAACTTTTTCTTACAAAAATGAATGCATTTTCTATCCTTATTCTTCACTTATATGTTTTACAGAGAAGGGGCTGGAGTTGCTGGTATAGAAGTGAGGTTTGAGAACTTGAGCGTTGAGGTGGATTGCTTTGTGGGAGAAAGAGCTCTCCCTACGCTGCCAAATGTTGCGCGTAACATTGCAGAGACGGCCTTGAGTTGCTTCGGGGTGAAGCTGGCTGACAGAGCAAAGCTTCACATATTGAAACACAATTCTGGGATCATCAAGCCCTCCAGGTGTGTGTGTTGTGTGTGTTTATACATATCAAATTTGAACGGAAAATGCAGCTATAACATTTTTGCTGATTTTCATTTGATGTGGATGGAAAGGATGACCCTTCTATTAGGACCGCCTTCGTGTGGGAAAACAACCCTTTTGTTGGCTCTTGCAGGCAGGCTCGGGCTCAGCCCCAGCTTGAAGGTGTGTTAAAATTCCATAATTGCTTGAATTTTATTCTTGCTTGACTGAACTCTTCAAAACTTGTCAAACAGGCAAGTGGTGAAATCACCTATAATGGGCACAAGCTGAACGAATTCGTCCCACAGAAGACAGCAGCGTACGTCAGCCAGAACGATGTTCATGTAGCCGAGATGACTGTGGGAGAAACACTAGACTTCTCAGCCAGGTGCCAAGGGGTTGGATCAAGATATGGTATGTCCTAAAACAATCCAAACTTTCTTTCTTTTTTTGTCGTTGTAATTTGACTAGTTTGCATTTTCTGACTAGATTTCTTCAAGGATATCACAAATGCAGATGCTGATCTTTCTATGAAGGTAGCATGAGAATTTCTGTGACACAATTAATCACCATTTTCTTGATAATGTATTGCTTTGCTTTGATAAGGCAACTGCGGTGGAGGGATTTGGAAGCACAGACTATGTTCTGAAGGTATAAATCTGATAAATATAGGTAGATTATTCAAGAACTTGTTGTCATTTGCATATCACCTATGATCACATAATAATGCAGATACTAGGACTTGATGAGTGCCGGGACACCATCGTGGGGGATCAAATGCTAAGGGGGATCTCAGGCGGCCAGAAGAAGTGCCTCACAATAGGTAGTCGCACACATCTTCCTGTTTTAAGATAATGAACAAAGGAAATGAGGAAACTAAGCTACTTCATTTATGTTCTTACCTTGGTTGTTATAGGGGAGATGATTGTTGGGCCATCCAAGGTGATGTTGCTGGATGAAATATCGACAGGCCTAGACAGCTCGACGACGTTTCAGGTGGTGAAGTGCATGCAGCAGATAGCACACCTCACACATGCCACCATACTGATATCCCTCCTGCAGCCAGCTCCAGAGACATTCAACCTCTTTGATGACATCATCCTCTTGTCCGAGGGCCACACCGTCTACCATGGCCCCACACAGCACGTTCTTGAGTTCTTCGGAGCAAATGGCTTCAATTGTCCCCAAAGAAAGGGAGTTGCTGATTTCCTCCAAGAGGTACATATTTAGTCCTCAACTGACTAAGTTGCAACTTTTTTTGTCCTAATATATGCATATTTTGTTGTGACTTGTGATAGGTGACATCAAAGAAGGATCAAGAACAGTATTGGGCAGATAAAACGAGACCATACAGATACATCTCAGCTTGTGAATTCGCAGAGAGATTCAAACATTTCCATGCTGGCATCCGCCTTCAACAAGAGCTATATGTCCCTTATGACAGAAGCCAAAGTCCTAAATCATCTCTAGTTTATGACAAGAACTCGGTGCCTCGAAAAGTGCTTCTTGAGGCCAACTTTGCCAAGGAATGGCTTCTGATAAAGAGAAACTCTTTCTTCTATGTTTTCAAGACTGTCCAAATTGTTGTCGTGGCAATGATTGCATCAACCGTGTTCTTGAGGACCAGATTGCATGATGTGAGTGAAGAGGATGCCGTTGTCTACATGGGGGCCCTCATCTTTGGCATGATCATCAACACGTTCAATGGATACGTGGAACTCTCACTCACTATACAGAGACTTCCTGCTTTTTACAAGCAAAGGGACCTACTGTTTCATCCAACTTGGGCCTTTGCCATACCACATCTTCTGTTAAGGATACCGATATCCTTGTTTGAATCTCTCGTATGGATGGCCACGACGTATTACACTATTGGATTCGCCCCTCAACCATCTAGGTATACATGCACACACTTTCTTGAAAAAAATATTGATGAGAGTTATGATTGTGTATAAAAATGGACACTAACCATGAAGCAAACTATTGTTTCTCAGATTCTTGAAGCAACTGTTGTGGGTATTTTGTATCCAACAAATGGCTGCAGGGATGTTTAGGCTCATCGCAGGGATATGCAGGACGATAGTCATCTCAAAAACTGGTGGCTCTCTCACTCTTCTGCTCGTGTTCCTCTTGGGTGGCTTCATCGTCCCTCTCGGTCAGTTCAACTGCTTAAATACGACGTAAACATCACAAAACGCACCATGCCATATCTAAAAGGGCTTAAACAAAAGACAACAAGATGAAAAAAAAAAATTAGATCTTTAGCCTATGTATAGATTTTCCTAACACAAATGCTGCTTCTTCATGCAGATCATATCCCAATCTGGTGGAGATGGGGTTACTGGATTTCGCCTATGAGTTACGGCTACAACTCCATTGTAGTGAACGAGATGTTTGCCACAAGATGGATGAACAAACTGGTGAGTGTAATAACATAAGTATGAATGATGCATGCGATCCAACAAATCAAAATCTTGATTAATTTAGGTTCTTGGTTCTGTGGCAGAGCTCAGACAATGTCACGAGATTAGGAGTGACGGTTTTGAAACAATTCGATATTTTCCCAGAAGAGAAATGGTACTGGATAGGCATAGTTGCTCTCTTGGGATTCACAATCATCTTCAACACATTCTTTGTGATGGCACTCATGTACCTCAACTGTAGGTCTTACTGTTGCTATTGAAGATTTTCTTACCTTTTTCGCCAGCTAACTTCACCCGTTTTTTCGATTATGGTAGCTTTTGAGAAGTCACAAGGTACAATATCTCAAGAGCAGGCAACAACAGAGGGGATATATCAAGAAAAAACTGATCAGAAAGCGAAAAAACATAGACCAAGTGATTCAATGGACTCATTGATCCAATCAAGATCAAACACAGGTAGCAACTTTACACCATCAACTTAAAATCATAGATTGCTCAGATTTTTCTCAAACTACAAATGTTTTATATGACAGAAAGATCAAACAGAGATGCAGATAAGAAGGGAATAGTTCTGCCCTTCACGCCTTTGGCCATGTCATTTGAAGATGTGAATTACTACGTGGATATGCCACATGTAAGAAGCCTCTTCCCTGACCTCCATATTCGTATTTCCATAGTTAATAACAGCATAAACTAACATAGATCACAGGTTATGCAAGAGAAAGGAGTAGTTGAGGGAAAAATCCAACTACTTCATGAACTGACTGGCTCATTTAGGCCCGGTGTTTTGACAGCGTTGATAGGAGTGAGTGGAGCAGGAAAAACCACGCTGATGGATGTTCTTGCTGGAAGAAAGACTCATGGCTATATTGAAGGTGACATTAGAATATCCGGATTCCCAAAGAAGCAAGAAATGTTTGCAAGAATTTCGGGATACTGTGAACAGAACGACATCCACTCACCTCAAGTAACCATCCACGAGTCATTGGTATATTCTGCTTTCCTTAGGCTCCCTCAAGACGTTAGCAACGATGAAAAAATGGCAAGAACACCGTCTCCCTCCATATTTCATTTCCTAGAAAATAGAAAAAATGTAAAAGAAAAAGATAATCATGATATCTGCTCTTGTAATGATAGATCTTTGTGGATGAAATCATGCATCTAGTCGAGTTGGACAATCTCAAGGACGCGTTGGTAGGGATCCCTGGTGTGACTGGACTGTCGACAGAGCAAAGGAAGAGGCTCACCATAGCAGTCGAGCTCGTGGCCAATCCCTCCATCATATTCATGGATGAACCAACTTCTGGTTTGGATGCAAGAGCAGCAGCAATTGTTATGAGAACTCTGAGGAACACCGTGGACACTGGGAGGACCGTTGTCTGCACGATACACCAGCCAGGGATCGACATATTTGAAGCCTTTGATGAGGTAAACATCAAACAAAATCATTTTTAAAAAAAAAAAACTTCTTTGCTCTGACACTTGTGCAAAATGCATCAGTTGCTTCTCATGAAAAGAGGCGGTCGCCTCATCTACGCAGGACCCCTCGGCCTACAATCCAGAGACGTCATAGATTACTTTGAGGTATATACATCAAACTGACATTACAGTTTTTCTTGACAAAATTCTATTTAACCACGAAGTACTCTACCTAATGCAGGCGGTGCCCGGAGTTCCCAAAATCGAGGAGCAGCGTAATCCAGCAGCATGGATGCTTGAAGTGAGCTCAGATGCAACAGAAACAAGTCTTGGTATTGATTTTGGAGAGTACTACAAATCAACATCTTTATATCAGTAAGTCCACACAAACACAAAATCTATTTCACATCATGCAAAAAAAAATATAGTAACTATTATCTGTTTTTCCCAGAAAAAACAAGGCCTTAGTCAAAGATTTAAAAACTCCACCTCAAAATGCAAAAGATTTACAGTTTCCTTCACAATATTCTCAATCCACATTGAGCCAGTTCAGACTAATTCTCTGGAAGCAAATATGGACTTACTGGAGAAATCCTGACTACAATCTTTCAAGATTTTTCTTCACACTCGTTGCTGCATTACTAATTGGATCAATATTTTGGGGAGTAGGAACAAAGAGGTTCATATCAAAATTCAACAATTTTCACAAAATTCAGTAAACGTAATTGGACTAAAGCACGACACACCGTCTCATTTTTTCCAGGGGAAACATCAATGATCTAACCACAGTTATAGGAGCCATGTATGCCTCTGTGTTGTTCCTTGGAATAAACAACTGTGCAACGGTGCAGCCAGCAGTGGCCATCGAGAGAAATGTTTTTTACAGAGAAAGAGCTGCAGGGATGTACTCTGTCTTACCTTATGCAATGGCACAGGTCAAGTTTAATTATAGATACTTCATTTCAGGCCTTAAAATAAGAGATTATATCACTACAAGAAATTGAGTTTTTACCCACACATAATTACCCATGTTAAACTAACACGCGATTAACAATGTGCAGGTGATCACTGAGATACCTTATGTGTTTGTGCAAACCACATACTACACATTGATAGTATACGCCATGGTGAGATTCGAGTGGAAACCTATCAAGTTCTTCTGGTTCTTCTTCGTCAACTTCTTCTCATTTCTCTACTTCACATACTATGGAATGATGACCGTCTCTGCCACTCCCAACCTGCAACTGGCTGCAGTCTTCTCCAATGCCTTCTACTATCTTTTCAATCTCTTCTCGGGCTTCTTCATACCCGGGCCAGTAAGTAGTGCATTAATGGACTAGAAGAAAACAAAGTTATAAATTTTTTAATTATTTTTGTTTGTTTGGCTCTTTGAAATGGCAGAAAATTCCTATATGGTGGATTTGGTATTATTGGATTTGTCCGATGGCATGGACAGTGTACGGGCTGATCGTGTCTCAATATGGAGACGTTGAGGAGGAGATGAGAGTGGAGGCGACGTCCCTCAAAACAAGCGTTAGGAGTTATGTTGAAGAGCATTTTGGATACAAGCTAAACTTCATGGGAGAAGTTGGTGTAATGTTGGTAGGTTTCACAGTCTTCTTTGCCTTCATGTATGCTTACTGTCTCAAAACACTCAATTTCCAGAAGCGCTGAAGCAAGAAAATAGAAAAAACTATCTCATTACTCACCATTTGCACCTATGTTTCCAAGAAATGGTATTTTTTTTTATTATTTGCATGCCATATTGTCTTTTAACATTCTGTCTACTACTAGTTTTGATGCAACCAGAAAAAGGCCTTGAACATTATATATGTACATTATATGAACCTGTATATTCATTGCATTACTAAATTTCTCCATCTTGAACATGTGAGGGTCATTTGATCAAATAATCCCAACTTTCCAGCTTCCCACAAAATAAGCAAAATTCAATATTTTTACTCCATATTATTTTCTGAAATGGCAATAGTAAATTATTTGGTCCAATTTACATATTTTTGAATCCAAACTATTTTAAAAAAAGAATTAGGGGAATTCACGATAATTTTGGGCTTTGCTTAAATGGGCTCGATCATAATTCTACTCGACCCAATCTTTTCAGAATTCTCAAAATACACATTATCAATTAATTGTCCATTTTGAGCTTTTAAATTTCATAATTTTTTTTCTTTCTTTGTGTTTATTTATTGATACAAGTATTGAGTCATGACTCTATCCACGAGTGGCTAAGATCGCATCAAATACGTTGGTTGAGTATTTGAGAATAATGAATCAATAATAACTGGAAAGTGTGAGCAAAGAAATCTTGAAATCTATATAGAGATGCTACATCGAAGGTGCGAAGAAAATGCACAATAAATAGTTATTATGCATTGTCCCTATCGAAATGGGATATGAGACAACACTAATTTAGTATTTTTCATTTTGGTGTTATCTCGACCGGTCCATCTTATTAGTGTTTTCTCACCTATTATGTCTCTCACCAACAAAGACACAATCTTCGTCTCATAAAATTAATGTTTATAAAAATAAAATGTGAAACAATAAATACGATCAAGATAAAATAGTATAGTTTCTAAGTTACATTAATTTTTTTTAATACTCCATTTGTCCTAAAAAAGTATGCCCATTTTCTTTTGTGTGTCCCATGAGGGTATACACAATTTAGTTTTGAATATGACCCCACTACTAGCCGCTTATTTTTTATTCTCACTTTCAATACTCTTTTACAATTTTACCAATATGACCTTCACGAAAAATTATTGAAACTCGTGTTGAAAAAACTAAGTATACTCTTTTAAAACAAATAAAAATAAATAATGTAGTACACATTCCGGCCACAATAAACTAAGTATACTACTTTCTTCGTCTCAATTTTTAGTATCTCTATTTTTTTTTGATCGTCCCACATGTTGGTATCAATTTCTATTTTTAGTAAAAGTAAGTGAGGCATTTGCTCCAATTTAATTAATTTAACACTCACATAAAAGATGTGACCTTTATTACACTCACAACATACTCAACCACTTTATTAAAACTTGTGTCACTCTCAAATGTATACTAAAAACTGGGACAAGTGGAGTATTATTTTAATTTTTAATTGTATGAGAAAATTAAAAATACTCATTCCGTCCACAATAAATGTAGTACTCCCTCCGTCCCACGAATCTTGACACATTTGGTTTCGACACGGGAATTAAGGAGTTGTAGATTAATGTTTTAAGTGTGTTGATAACAAAGTATAAAAGTGATAAAATAGGAGAGAGAAAAGGTAATAAAAGTGATAAAGTAGGAGATAGAAGGTAATAAAGTGAAAACGTATGATAGATAATGTAATTAAGACCTCTTATTTTTGGACTAATTATTACCTTATTTGGAAATGTGTCAAGATTCATGGAACGACCCCAAAAAAAAAACGTGTCAAGATTCGTGGGACGGGAGGAGTATAATATAGAGGGCATGAATTTTAATAAATAGTTAGTACATTTGTTGTGAGTTAAGAAATAGTCTCGTCAATTGAATAGAAAAAAAAAAAGGAGAAGAACAACTAGCCAAAACTAATGTGTTAAATAATTTTTTATATAAGTAGTAGTATTAAATATGAATCAAATTTAAAATACAGTAAAAAATACTAAAAAAATATCATAAATTTTATGGAAAAAAAAGGCGGTAAAAAGACGCACATAGACAATGGTTTAGTTTTGTGGTTTTGTGAGTACTAAAAGCTGGTGCGGCGAACCGACAACGTGTTTTTCACTGTCAATTCCATTTAAATTACTTTAATAAGTCATACGTCTTAAATGATTTCCTTTCTCATCTATCACACTCACACTCACGCATCAACTTTTTAATTTTAATTACACTTTATAGGAGTATTTTTCACCCACTCTTGATTTTAATGGTATGGTACGATCAGGTCGAATTTAAAGTTTTAATAATCAACAGTCGAAATTATACTTTCCTAAAAAAAAAAAAAAAAAACAGTCGAAATTATATTTAAGGGAAAAAAATTATTTATCCACATGTTACTCGTACATTACGTTTGAACAACTATAAAATTTAATAGGTATATATAACAACAAAAACTAAACGTTAATAAGCGCCCCCCCCCCCCCCCCCCAAAAAAAAAAATAAGTACAATAAATAAACCTACCTAAAACTGCTTCAACCATAATTTAAATATTCATTACTTGTGGGGGCTCATCCGTTTACGGTTTATCATATGGACTTTAGTGGTTACATTATGATCTTCAAACTTTTCCATCCATATTACGTCACCACAAATATTATAAATTTATATTAAGAAGTATGGTTGAAAAATACATAAATTTTGATGAAAATTGTATAATCAAATAAGCAACATGCACACAGACGAAACATCTACACCATTCAAAGGTGGAAAAACTATTCACGCGTAGGTGGAACCACTACTCACATAAAGGTGAGAGAACTACCTGCACGCAGATGAGATTAAACCCAAGACCTCTCATAAATGAGAATTTTTTGGTGCCTTAATTTTACCACTTGAGTTAGGTCTCATTCGTAAAATTGTAATTTTTACTTGAACTTTCAATAAAACCAAAAAATACATGAATTTATATTTTTAGAGCTTAGTTGACTTTCGGCAAAGTTAGAGCTTAGTTGACAATCGAAATTAAGTAAAATATATTAATATTTGCCTTTTTAGACCTTCGAACTTCTAAATAATCCTCATTATCAGAAGCCAGGCCAACATGTGAACTTCTGACTGTCAATTAAGCTATAATTTCGTGGAAGTCAAACTCAAATGAAAATTATAATTAAATATAAATCCATATATTTTTTTAACTTAATTAAAAATTCGGGTGAAAATTATATAAATTTTATCAAGGTTCGTATATTTTTTTTGGCTATAATCCCTTTACATTGATAATATATAGAGGCAAAAATAATCAAAACTATAATAAATATGTAAAAAGCAGTCCTTGCACACGATTAATACAAACACTCAAAAAAATGTATTCGTATTACTTTTAGTTTTGTGTAAATTTGTATATTTACACAAAAATTACTGTATTTATATGCTTTTATAGATGTGGCATGATTTTTTTTAGCTCACCAGAACCCATACTCACTATCTTCCATGCGCGCAACGGAGTAAGAGGATGTATAGGAGTTCCTTAAATCTTCATTTCTATTTAATCTTATTTTTACATTTTTATTTTAAAACTCTATTTTTTAAAATTATATTAATTAAAATAAAATATAGAAACTCTTAAATTTAAAATATTAAAATAATTAAAAATTGGTAAGAAGTTAAAAAAAATAGAATTTTAAAATTTAAAAAAATCGAAAATTGAAATCAAAATAAAAAACCATTTTCTTCCCCTTTTCCTCTTTCTCTTTCTTTTCCTCTTTTCTTCTCCCACCCATTGCCTGCAACTCCTATTTTTTTAGGGAAGAAAAAGATTTTTCAATTCTTTTTTTAAATTTGTGCAGATGCGCTCTCCATTTTCGCCCAAACACCCGGTTCTCCCCACAACATTGAGTACACACTGCCGCGGCTCTCCAGCGCGTGGTGCGTCTCCAAAATTGGCCCGTGTCGGCTCTCCAGAGGACGCGCTAGAAATGCTCTAAATAAGGTCATTTTTTTATGACTTGTAAATCATACGAAATGGATAAATCATATTTAAAAAATCAAGTATGAAAGACTCCTATAAAATATTAATAAGATTCGAATTCTAGAATCCGATACATTTGACCTTATTTCTACTATAACAAATGATCAATATTTAATAATTACCTTTAATGAATATTATGAGTCACTATATCGATTTTAATAACGTGCAGCATACCTACCTGCCTAAAATCTTGTAGAAGTTGCAGTG
This sequence comes from Salvia miltiorrhiza, assembly GCF_028751815.1. Lineage (NCBI taxonomy): Eukaryota > Viridiplantae > Streptophyta > Magnoliopsida > Lamiales > Lamiaceae > Salvia > Salvia miltiorrhiza. The sequence goes on from NC_080393.1 coordinate 10,334,212, forward strand.
TTGCACCTAACAATTATATATCGATTTTTAGAAAATGAGGTGTTCTATATTTTTCAGTAACTTGTTAATTAATGATTGAATCGAAAAATTTTCCAACCTTTTTTTTTCATGTTACCAACTTCGAATTCAAATCATAAGCTCAATTTTTTTTTACTTCATATTCAAATATTTATATCGATTTTGGGGCTTACTCTTTTTTGGCATATATGATCAGTGGTGGAGCTAGGAATTAATTTGGGAGGGGGCTGAACTTGTACGCCACCCCCGATATTTTTTTTTGGACATCTCGTGTATTTAAGGTATTTTTTTATTAAAAGACGAGCATAATAGTAATAATAAAGAACAACATTTTCATAGATTATATAGTTTCAATACATTACAAAAAAATTGGGCATTCTGTATTTATAAGTCATTTTTATTAAAAGACGAGCATAATAGTAATAATAAAAAACAACATTTTCATACATTATTTAGTTTCAATATATTAAAAATTAATTTCAATACATTACAAACTTTTTTTTGTCATTTTGTAAATTTTAAGCATTTTTTTATTAAAATACAAGCATAATTGCAATAATAACGAACAATATTTCATAGATTATATAATTTCAATAAATTACAAGCTAGAATCAATAATAATAATAAAAGACAAGTATAGTAATAATAGCAAGCAATTTTTTTTTTTGGCATTCCATACATTATATATATATATATATATATATATATATATATATATATAGGGAAAAGTTCCATTGAGAAGCATATATGTGTTAAGAATTAAGAAGTCATCTCATCCATTAATTTGTCTCAATCTAACGGCTCACACATGACACACAATTCATGCGTCCAATATCTCATTAAGGGTACTATTGACTTTCTAATATTTGATGAATCTTTAATATAACTGATTTGTAGCAATCATATTTGTTTAAATATGGTAGATATTATTTAGGTAACGGTTTCACATCTGTTTGACGCAAACATATCATTGCAAACAACATATGTTCAACAAAATTTTATTTCGACACAATGGATGATCAATTATTTATACTGGATGGGTATATGATACCTCATGTATTTTATTTCGACAAATTAAATAGGGACTATGTTCTTTTGAGAATTTGATTTTCATTTAATGAAAAATATCAATAAATACTTTGAACATATCAATATAACCGATGAACATACGATTTTTTTTGTTATAAATCATGCCACCGACTGGGATCGAACACCATACCAAAATGCGCGTTCATAAAAATTAATTGGGATGTTCATCTAAATATAATAATTTGTTCACTCTTATTTTGATTGCTCTTCATTTCTCAACACATTTATGCTTCTCAACGAACCTTTTTCATTGGATAGGTTCGTATGTCCATAAGCTATGTGTCTTATCTAATAGAGTACCATGAACATTAAATGAATTTTTATTTAACGTGTTATATTGATAGAAATAATTGAGTTTTTCTGAAATAAATATTTGTGAAATATAATACACTCGTTTAAAAATCACCTTTTGGTAATGAGCAGCTATTAAAAAAATACAACACGCTTGAGAGTTAGGTTTTTTGGAGATGTTGGTTTTTGCAAGAAATTATATTCATGAATGTACAAATAAATTCTTCGAACATAGCAGATTAACTAATAAACATACGAATCTATTTCATTTGTTAAAAAAGCACGCCCCCGCCTGGGATCGAACCCCATACCAAAACGCGCATTCATCAAAATTAATTGGGATGTTCATCTAAATATACTAATTTGTTCACCCCTATTTTGATTGATCCTCATTTTTCAACACATTTGTGCTTCCCAACAAACCTTTTTCATTAGATATGTCCGTATGTCCACAAGTTAAGTGTCTTATTTAATAAATAACCAATTTAAATATCTTCTCCCAATTTAAATAAAATTAACTCCCAAATCAATTCTCTGTTACACGAATTGAATAAATAATATTAATAGCGTCATTTTGGACTGAACTTAATGCACAATTTGGGTGAACATAATGCACAAGTCGTTGAACATGATTCACAATTTATTACATGTATAGTTTTATATATTATTTGAACATAATGCATACTTTGTTGAATTTATGTAATATACCGTTGAATTACAATAAATAACGTGTTATTGTTTTTATTTCAATTTTATATGGTTTGCCTTAATTCATGGTTCCACTTGCCATTACAACAATGTTCATTATTTTTATACAATATGGTTTAATGTGTTTTTGAGTAGTTCTTTTGTTCGATAATTGTTTCACTTTTACATTAGCTAGACATCCATTTTTTTGCTTGAAGACAAAGTACTTTGTTAAGAATTAAAACAAGTTCATTAAAAGATGGTGTAAAGTTCAAAACAAATTTAATTTAGTATCTAACTATAGTCTATGAAATATTACGTCTAATTATTTTGTAAGAATTTGTTTTCCATTGTTGCAATATAATTTGTTCAATTGGTAAGTTTCACAGTTCTAATTTTTGTTTTGTTATTATTAATTTTTTGTATATATCTAATTTATCACTTGATATTCGTTTAGACATTATCCCACGCACACTAAATTCCTCACAAATAATGCTATGTTCATTAAAAATATAGAAGAATTCATTAAATTATCCATATAAAACTCGAACACAATTTCATTAAAACAATGTGTTTGAAACTGCAACAAGCAGACCAAATAAACTTGCTAAAACAAAAGCATCTTGATAAACTATTACAAACCAAAAACTTGTAGTTGCATAAAACAAGATGGGAAAATCCCTTTTGGATGGCGTCGTTGTAATATCGAACCAATCAACATAAAACAACTACAAAGAATGAAAAAATCGACACAACAAAGTCTGTACCCAGTTCATTAGCCATGACTGTCAATTAAAGCTGCATTCCCAAACCAGGTCTGTACCCACTTCATTACCCAATACAATGATAACATCTGTATAAAAATTTAGAACGTATTAATAATTATATTGAACAATGTTCATAAATTAATGAATTTGATAAAGCAAATGTAACACTACATAATTATACCTAAATGAACAACCTAGTTCATTTTTTTGCTGGTTCGGATGATGAGCAACTGACAGTTTCTGAAAAATAAAAAAGCAAAATTTAATGAACCAAAGAAAAAGAAAAGTCATATTTGGTGAAATTTTGAACATATAAACAATTATATTGAATAGAGTTCATAATTTATTGAACAATATTAATAATTTAATGAACAATATTAATAATTTACTGAATCTAATGAAAATAATTGAAATTGAAATAAAGAAAAATGCATAGCCACAAAAAAATTACCCTCAGAGAAATTGGGCTGAGAAGACACTGCTCTCCATGTTTGCCTGACATTTTTTTTGCTTTTTGCGATCATTCACATTTCCCCTTGCATTTCTAGCATCCATATTCAATTCACAGCTAAAACCATGCCAAAACTTGGGTTTCTGTCACATATTCTCTCAAATTAAACTATAACTCAAATGGAGAAAACTTACAAATATTAAGATAATACAAGTAATGTAAATAATATGCCGCGATTTCCAAACCTGGAAGTCCAGCAAGGGCTTCGATTTTGCATAAGTGTTTGTAGTTTCACGAATTAGAAAGTTCAATCTGCGATAGCATATGAAAATAAAAATATGTGTGATCGTAATATATAGGCACCAATCCTTTGATGGAGGAGGCAACCATTCCTCTTCTTCTTCTTCCTTATCATCACATTCTATCACCTTCACATCTTTCGAATTAACAATTCAAAAATGCAAAAAAATCTATCAATTGATAAAAGAAAAAAGAAAAAAAATTCAATCTTTCATCAAGAAGAGAAACACTTACTGCAGGACCCGAGAAACCCAAAAACCAGCGTTTCATCCAGGTCATCTGCCAATTCCCAAAAGTAAAGACACAAAAAAATCCGAACCCATAAATTCAATCAATCTGAAAAAAAATCATAAATAAGTTCGACCATCAATTCAATTTCAACGCACCAGCATAGTTCGCCGAACAATCAATCTCCGTCGAATCGGCTCCACCGTTTTCTCTTTATCGTTCATGTTCAATGAAAACTCAGATTCTGAACCACGAATCCGTAAATATAATGTATTGTAATCAATTCGAATCACCGTTTTTTATGGAAAGAGAGTGAAATCCGGGATATGATTAATCTTTGTTATCTGGCAGAAATGAACAAGACGGATATAACCTTACGAACGATAAAATGAATTTCACTCTCATAATCTTAGTTATTAAATCATAAAAATCAGTTGATCTGATCCGTTTGTTTCCAATTAATCAATGGAGGAGATTTGTTCTTAATTCTATATCTAAGGGTGTTTCTCAATAGAATCAAACCATATATATATATATATATATATATATATATATTATAAAAGAGATTTGTTTTACAAAAGTTGATTTGCTTGTTATATTCTTCTATATATAATTAATTTAAGGATAATTGTGTTATTTAAAACTATATAATCTATAAAAATATTATACATTATTATTACTATTATATATATATATATATATATATATATATATATTAAAAAAAGTCAAAATTTGGGAGGGGGCTTAGCCCCCTTGTCTCCGCCCCTGTTAATATGATGAGAATAAGGCTTGTATTAAAGGAAAAGAAAAAGAGTACAAAACATCCAAGAAAGCGCAAAAGAGAGCAAACAAAAAACCGAGCCTCATTAAAACCTTCTAAGAAGAAGAGACCTTAGAAGGAAAAAGAGTACTCGTGAAAGACTCACATCCGGTTCAGGAGCGGGAAGAGACAACTTCAGGAGTTCCGGCCTAACCATCACCCCTAAGAAGCTCGGCTCAAGAAAATCGGAAGAAGAAGAACCAAGAAAGAAAACAGGAGACCAACAACAAAAGAAAACAACCCAACCAAAGCCCAAGGGAACCAACGAACCTGCTTATATAACCATACGGATATGACTATGCGTCGACATATCCCTTGCAACCGCAATCCGAATCTCCTCAATCGCAAAAGGCCACCAGCCTTCCTGCCGATCATCATTGGCCATAATATCTGCCGGTTGATTACCCTCACGGTAAATATGCGAGACCATCAAAGAAAAATCCCGAAGCAGGCGAAGAGTATGCTGCCAAAACGCCCTAAATCTCCAAGGAACATCACTCGAGCGAGAGTACAAAAGGTGAACCACATACATAGAGTCAGCCTCAACCCACAGATGCCGCCAGCCTCGGGTATGAGCAATGTGAATAGCATAGATCACAGCCAACAATTCCGCCTCGAAAGCAAAGCCGTTGCCGCCTTTAAAATGAAAACAACCTCGGACATGAGACCACTTGTCTCGAAAAACCCCACCCGCAGCAATAACTCCAGGAGCTCCCGCCGCCGAGCCATCTGTATTAACTTTAATCCATTGACCAACGGGAGGCCACCAGTGAACCTCCACCATACAGGGGGGAGGAGCAGCACGGCTCCTCACCCCAATCGCACGAGTGATCGAATAGTCAGCCCAAGAATTAGAAATATTACCCAACTTCCGGAAAACCCCATCAATCTCCATAAAGTAAGCCTTGACAAAGGCCAAAACCGCACGTCTATCAAAGCACAAATCCTCAAAAATAAGCGCATTGCGTCCCGACCAGATACGCCACATCAGAGTGATAATTCCCGCCTTCCAAAAAGAACCAATTTGGGAACTCCAAGAGAGATTCCAAGCCAGAACTAAGAAGGAATGAATATCCATGCACCCCAAGAGATTCTCTTTACCAAACCAACCTAAAAAATCAGTCCAAAGAGGGCGAACACACGAGCACTCCCAAAGCACATGCGAAATCGTCTCACTATCTCGGAGACACAAAGAACAAGCATTGGGCGCAATAAAACCTTGCCGGATCAGAACATCAATAGTAGGCAAGCGCCCATGGAGGACACGCCAACAGAGAATAGATCTCCTCATCGGAATAAAGTCCTCCCAGATCCATTTGCCCCAGCTAACAGCAGGAAAACGATGGCAAATATTAGAAAAAGCCAAAGAGGCCGAAACCTCACCCTTAACCGACTGTTTCCAATATCTCGTATCCCTCTGGCCGCCCATCGGAATACGCAGAATATCATCCACAATATCAGGATAACGAGAAACAAAGGATGTCGTGAAATGCCAAACACCATCATAAAAATAATCACTAACCGAGAAGCTCAGAAAATCATGCATATATATCGGAATTTTAAGTTTATCCACAAGCTTGTACCCAAGCCAATCATCCCGTCAAAAGTAAGTATGCTCACCACGGTCAATACAAACATAAGAATCATCCACCAACTGATTGACTTCTTCTTTCATCCCAATCCAAACAGAAGAGTTCGACACCGAATCCTTTGCAACCCCAAAATTGTTTAGATATCTCGATCTCAGAATGGAATGCGCCCAAACAGTTCCCTGAATTAACTTCCAAGCCAGCTTCATCAAATAAGATTTGTTCATTAACGTAAAAGATCTAATGCCGAGGCCGCCTTCTTTCAAGGGGGAGCAGACTCTACCCCAACTAACAGCACAGCTGGGCCGTTTATCAATATTTCCCGACCAAACGAAATTACGACATTTCCTGTCAAGGGAGTGCAGTAACGATTTTGGCCATTTGTAAACCATCATGGAGTGAACAATCGAACTCTGAATAACCGACTTGACTAAACAAAGCCTCCCAGCCATAGAAAGATGACGACCTTTCCATCGAGCAAACTTCTGGACAATCCTATCATGAATTGCCTGAAAGAAAGAAGCTCTCGGACGCCCAACGAAAATTGGAACTCCCAAGTAATTGAAAGGAAGGTTCCCGGTAGTGAAACTGAGCTCACGATGAATAGCACTTTTCCTGTCATTGAGAACTCCCGAACCAAAGTAAATGCAAGACTTCTCCAGACTACACTGCTGACCCGATATAGAGTCATAGTAAGAAAAGATCTGATGAATTTTTCTAGCATTCCGAACCGTAGCTTTACAAAAGATCATCACGTCATCCGCATAGAACAAGTGAGTAGGGAACTGAAAAGTTCGACTATAGCGCATAGGTTCCAGATGCCCAGAATCAACGCAGCTGCTAAAAAGCCGACTCAAGATATCCTCCGCAATTCCAAAGAGAATCGGAGAAAGGGGATCTCCCTGACACACTCCGCGAGAACAAGCAAAATGTCTCCGCCCCTGTTAATATGATCTATGCAATTTCCTACTAATATGATCTAGTTATGGAGTGTTTACTTTAAATGATTAATTAGTTTTGATAGATAAAAATAGTAAGATTAATCATTTATTTATTTAGATGAATTGAAACTTTGAAATATATATCCAAAGTTGATTATTTCTATCATTTAATCTAGTTTTACTTTATTCTTATCCCGTGAAAATGGTGAAATAGGAAAAGTCATATTCTTAAAAATAAAAATATTCAATCATCTATATAATTTAAGTTAGTTTTGTTTGATTCTTATCTCATAAAAATGGTGAGATTGAAAAAGTTCTAATCTTAAAAACAAAAATATTCAATCATGTATATAATCAAGTATGCAAAGCAAACGCTCTCTTAATATATTTAGGTGAGGTCATAGGTAAATCTATGATCTTTATATATATACCGACTTAATAATATATTGGAGTATATTTTTTCTAAAACCATAATGTATTGGATATTATTATTATATTATGATCTTTATATATATACTGACTTAATAATATATTGGATATATTTTTTCTAAAACCATAATTAATGTATTGGATATTAATATTATATTGCATTGGCATACCCGCCCACCAAACTGTTGTTAATAAATATTATGCCCTTGATTTTTTAGACGCACACTGTTGGGATATTTATAACATAGTTATTGCCTCCAAATTAGGCTGCTCATTTAATCATACTTAATAGTTAATAGTAAATGGTAATGGGCATAATTATAATTTATAAAGAGGTGATCTCGGTACAATTGAGTGTACCGTACAACTGAGTTGCACATTAATCCGAATCCGTATTCTAATTTGAAACTTATAAATAACACTATTTTGGGTGTGGGTCAATCCGATGGTACATCCGGTTATACTCAAATTTTTGTAATTTATAAATACGAGTGTATAAAATGAAAATGGATATTCATGTTTTTAACTATGTGCACAGGTTATTTTATTTCAATCCCTATAATAACTTTTCCACCAAAATATTGATACATGAAAGGTTTTTATCCACTTTCTACCTGTGTGTGTTATATGATTTGCATTAGTCAAATTAAGCATTTCTTGATTTAAAAAAACTTAAAAAAATTAAGCATTTCGATTGAGCTTATCACGTAGATTAAGAACTTATTTTGGAAAATGAATTATTCAACTGGATTTCTTACCCTATTCTTATTTGGTGAATTTGGTGAAGTCTGAGAATTATAACAATTTAACACATCATATATTTAAGACGGATGGAGACATGGAGTATTAACTAGTTATTAACCACCAAATATATTTAATGTTAGAAAGATCTTATGACAATAGAAATAACTATGTAGATTAGAAATAAAATGTGATGAAAAATAGATCCAAACCATATAGCTCCTTCAGTTTTTCATATTTAAGTTTACTCAAGAACGAATCTAAAGGAAAAATCTTAATCTGGCAAGATTAATCGGACAAAGTCCAAAATCGTAAATTATTAAAAAAGGAAAAAGTTCGCTAAAAAAAAATTCCCATTCATTATTTTGTAAATTAGAACAAGTCAAGAGTAAATTAGTTTAATTACGAAACGTTCCTACAAAAACGGCTTGTCACAAGGGCATATGATTTTCCTTTTAGTCTATTTTTTCTATTTATTTATAGTTGGAGAAAGTGTCAAAGCATCAAATTTAATATGGCTCTTTCTTATATTGGAGTAATAAAAATATAATTATCTAAGATATATGCGTTCACACTTTAGAAAAAAAGAAAAGAAAAAAGAATTTTGAGTTCACCTACAACCTAATGTGTGACATTCAGAGGTTCCACGTTCTCTTTTTTTTTTTTGAAACAAAATTAATTATTTTTTTTAAAAAGTAGGCGTTTGAAAAATTTCTAGTTGGGAATATCAAATGCTCCATATTTCTAATGCACGAAGGGGGAAAAACGCGGCGAAAATGTGAAGAATGTGCACAATTTGTTGGCATTTAAATCGCAATAAAAAACTACTAGTTTCAACTACAAAAATATAACCACTGAATTCCTTTAAGTCAATTTTTTTGTTGTAAATATATATTAAAATAATAGCTGTTTTTTGTTTTTGTCATATAAATATTGTTTAATTGAGTAAGTCAATTTTTTTGTTATGTAAATATATATTAAAATAATAGCTGTTTTTTGTTTTTGTCATATAAATATTGTTTAATTGAGTGCATCAAATCTTTTTTTTTTTTTTTTTTGATCGGGCAAAGTCATGTTAGAAGTTAGTAATTAGTTCCCCATCCACTCCAAGAACCACCTTATCTCTCCATTCACCAAATTCACCTTATATCTCCAATCTCCAATTCGCTCCCAAGAGGGATCGAACCCGGGTCACTTCACTTAAGTGAGGACCCGGTGGCCAGTGGGCTAAGCCCCCTGGTTTCACCAAAAAAAAAAAAAAATCTTTTTTCTTTTTAATTATGACTGAGAATTTGATCATGTCCAGCTGAAAACATAAATCAATATAAATAAATAAAGTTAGAATGAAAAATCGATATTGCTGGTTATTGACCGGCTCCTAATATGAAAAATCAATACAAATATTGTTGTATTTTTATACTGACGAATGCAAATCAGATACGATATGATATAAGTACTATTGTATTGGACCAAAATAATGTAAACCTTTATATACTACTTATCATTCAAATACTTTTTTTGTAAAATAAAATACATCAAATTATATGATGAATTTAAACATTACGTGATTTATGGAAATGAAATATAGATGTACCCAAAATTTAAGAGAGAGGGGTGTGGTATAAAAGGAGGTACCCTCAGCAAGCTCTCTTTCTTTCCTTCGCCTCCTTTCTCTCTCCTCTTTACTTTGCTGCACACCTTCATTGCGAAGACTCTGTTTCACCAAAATTCCAGATACCATGTTTTCATTCAACGGAAGCACCTCTCCGGTAAATTATCTACCAAATTACTATTTTTCATTCATTAATCTTCCAGCAGTTTTTCTCCATTTGAGTTTCTCTAGCTCTTCATGTTTCACTTCACTGCCTCACGATCGTTGTGCTTCGTGATTGCATTTTCTTCCGCTCCAGATTGGAAATAACATCTCTCTTAGCATCAACACATGTTTCTAAGAATTTGATTTCTTTCACCAATCGCTAGAGAAAAAGGAAAAAAAAAAAATACTAATGCCTGTTTTTCCTCTTGAAATATGAGGATTTAAGAATTTGTTTGGTTTGATCTTGTGCAGAGTATTTCTGTCTATGGCGTTTCGAAGAGCTTGATGCGGAGAAAGATCGGAGCTCCATTGGTGGTGGCGGCTGCTGCGAGCTCGAATCGCAACCCGGGAGATGGTAATGTCGTTTTGATGGAGAACACTTTGAATGGGAAGAGAGAGAATGTTCCCACGGCTCCATCACCGGTGACTGAGAAAGACTCGAAATCTGCAGTCGGTGGTGGCGTGGAAGATTTCTACGGTGAGGATGGCCCCTCGGAGGATCAGCACGTCACGCCGTGGGCTGTCACCGTTGCCAGGTGATGAATCAATCTGTTCTTCATTTCTGTTTTGTTGTGTGTGTCTGCGTGTTTTCTTTCTAGTGTATTCAGGAGTTTTGGCATGATTGATATATTATGATGTTTATGCTAACAAAGATGGTTTGATCAGAATGAATACTGTCATTTTTCTTGATTACTTTATAAAGTGGATACTATTTTATTTTGATTTTGTAAGAATTGCTTTACTGCACTCTATCTTGTACATTCAGTTTGAGCTTGAAAGTACTGAGACGCCCGCAATTATCTAAAAATCCTAATCGGAATAGGATTAGGGTTGAATTCCTGTTATAATAGCAGCTTAAATTTCATGTAATTGTATCCAAAAATATTATAGTGAAAAATCTCTGGCTTGGCAGCGCCCCAAGACGTAATCATGTAGTGACGAACTAGGTAAACAATTCTGTGTTTTTTTCTGGCTTTCATAATTATTTCTGTGCTTATTTCATATCATCTTGGCTGACTGGTGATTTTTGGTTTTCCAGTGGCGAAGTGTGAGATAAGGATTTATGTAGTGTTCTTAGTTAATATTCATTGTCCTTTTGAATATTAGTGCTTGATTATACCCACTTTCCATATTAGTGTGAATTAGGTGATGGTGGCTTAATAGCCATCTCAATTGATTTTACTTGAGTTACCAAATCATCATATATGAAAATGGAAATATATTCCTATTTTTACCACATACCGTGTTTTATCATTCTTGGGATTCTTCATGGTTGTGACGTCTTCTTCTGTATTATTATTCCTGTTTTTCATTTACAGTGGATATCCGCTGTTGCGCGATCCCCGCTACAATAAAGGCCTTTCCTTCAATGAGAAAGAGAGAGATGGGCACTTTTTACGCGGTCTACTGCCTCCGGTGGTCATAAGCCAAGATCTTCAGGTTAACAACTTAACATTATAGACTTTTCCCTATTGTCTGATTAAAGCCTCTTACTATTAACTTTCCTTACACGACTTCTCTTAACTGTTTGTGCTATTCTGCTGAGAAGGTTAAAAAAATGATGCACAACATTCGCCAATACCAAGTACCGTTGCAAAGGTACATGGCCATGATGGATCTTCAGGTGATTAAATATGTGTTTCATGTGATTATGCTATTCACATGCACAGTGAAAAAGTTATTAATTTGTCGAAATACAAGGTTTAATGTCGACATTCTCTGACATGCTTGTTCTTCTCTCTCATTCTCATCTTTTAGGAGAGAAATGAACGACTGTTTTACAAGCTGCTCATTGACTATGTCGAGGAGCTGCTCCCAGTTGTCTATACTCCAACCGTAGGTGAAGCATGCCAAAAATATGGGAGCATTTTCAGGCAGCCTCAGGGTCTCTTCATCAGCCTGAAAGAGAAGTATGTTACATCCTACTAGTACAATCGATCCATGTTGCTGGAGCTTCTCTTTGAACAACTTAAACTGATTAGGGGTAGTACTTTGCAGGGGAAGGATACTCGATGTGTTGAAAAACTGGCCTGAGAAGAAGATTCAAGTCATTGTAGTGACAGATGGTGAACGGATTTTGGGACTAGGAGACCTCGGTTGCCAGGTAAACGGATGGTTTCTTTTTCCTTGCTTCTCGTTCTCTATTTAGATTTTGCCAAGTGGTTTACGTCACAAACATGAAGAATCTAATATTCGTCTTACTTTATGATTCTTGTGACCTCCCCAGGGAATGGGGATACCTGTAGGAAAGCTCTCCTTGTATACAGCTCTTGGTGGCATCCGTCCTTCTGAGGTACGTCTCCCTAAATGCTTTTACCATTTCCTTAAGAGGACAGATTGGAACAATTATGTCTTTTGTCCCAAGTCCCAACTATCTCGTTTTCCATGCATATCAGCTCATATTTATGTTTTCGAGTATCTTAGTATATATCAAAGTCTAAGTGGCCTAATATATTTGTCATTTACTGTCGTGAACCAAGTAGTGGATGAAAGTGAGATGTGCTCTTCCTTATGGTACCACTTTATATCTATTAAATTCTGGTTGCAAAGTATGCGCATGATCTTGCCATCTATAGATCTGTTTGCTGCTTTGGTAGCAACTGTATTTAAAATCCCAAACATGTAAATAAATGTGTGATTACTGATAAGTAATAATCTCATTACTGTGCTTGCTTTTTGGCTATTTAATATTGACGGTAAAATTGATTATTGTGTCTTCCTTTGATTTCTCTCAGTGCTTGCCTGTGACAATTGATGTCGGCACAAATAATGAGCAGTTGCTGAATGACGAGTTTTATATTGGACTTAGAAGGAAAAGAGCGACGGGTCAGGTTAGTGATTGGTTACGTTGCAAGATATACTTGTGCCATTAAGCATTGAAGGCAGTCAGTTCTCCCTAGCTTTACCTGAATCTTCGTCTTGATCAGGAATATGCTGAGCTTCTGCATGAGTTCATGTCTGCAGTGAAGCAGATTTACGGAGAGAAAGTTATCATTCAGGTTTGTAAAATTTTGAATATTTTTTGTCTACTTATATGTTCTGAATTTTGATTCCTTCGACATTTCTCCCCACGACAAATGTGCAGTTTGAAGACTTTGCAAATCACAATGCTTTTGATCTCCTTGCTAAGTATGGATCCACACATCTTGTGTTCAACGATGATATTCAGGTAATTGGTCTTTCAAGTTACTCGTATTTCTTTCCTTGACATTTAATGTGATTTTCTTTATTCTATACTTGCTTCTTCTCTTGTCGTGTTTCTTGAGTGCTTGTTATCGATGTTTTAGTCATTAACATAGACGTTCGTGCATTTTTGTTTGCATCAGGGTACAGCATCAGTGGTCCTCGCAGGACTGATGGCATCACTTAAGTTAGTCGGCGGAACCTTGGCTGACCACTCTTTCTTATTCCTTGGAGCTGGAGAGGTACTTTTTATCTGATCTCAGCACTCCTCTCTTGTTTTGCTTCGAACGGAAATAAATGAGTATGTATCTGTTTCCTATCATTCGATATCTTTGTTCTTGATTTGATTGGGCATTGCATTTTTCCTCATGATGCAGGCTGGTACTGGTATTGCAGAACTCATAGCTCTTCAGATATCAAAACAGGTCTATGAAAGGAGAGCATTTTTCTCTTGAGAATGATTGTTACTTCTTTGCTTAATCTCTCTCTCTCTCTCTCTCAGACTGGTGCCCCATTGGATGAGGCTCGTAGAAAGATTTGGCTCGTGGATTCGAAAGTATAGAACATCTAACATTCTCTTGGCACTTCCTTTGAGTCTTTGATTTTCATCACTGGTCTCATTGCTCGTGATTTTGTGTTGTAGGGACTGATTGTCCGGTCTCGTATCGATTCACTTCAACATTTTAAGAGGCCCTGGGCTCATGAACATGAACCTGTCAATAATTTGTTAGACGCTGTGAAGGTATGAAAGCCCGATATATTTCATCTGTAGTTGCGTATGTGCATGCGAAAATAAGAGCTCTTAGTGCAAAATGTAGCTTCTTACCTGCCTTGCTATGACAGGCTATTAAACCAACAGTACTAATAGGATCGTCGGGAGCAGGAAGAACATTTACGAAAGAAGTGGTTCAGGCCATGTCATCATATAACGAGGTATGTACAGCCGTTGAAGTGAACTCTAGAGTTTCTAATCAATGTGGAAACGCAACTAACTCCTGATGGTGCGTGTCATTTTGTTTCAGAAACCTGTTATTCTCGCGCTTTCCAACCCGACATCGCAGTCTGAGTGTACTGCTGAGGAAGCTTACATGTGGAGTGAGGTGATTTCCTGCGTGCTCCAAATCTTAATATGTTTTGTTGTGGTGTTTCAAGCGATCTTCCTTCCTCTCATTGTGTTTATTGTTTAATCTTGACTTATTATGTTGCAATCATGGTTCAGGGCCGAGCCATTTTCGCTAGTGGCAGCCCCTTTGCTCCAGTCGAATACAATGACAAACTTTATGCTTCCGGCCAGGTAGAGTCTAAAACACCCCTCTGTTCAACACGGTGTTTTTCTTTGCACTAACTCCGTCACTATCTTCATGGTAAACAGTCGAATAACGCGTACATCTTCCCTGGATTTGGTCTTGGTTTGATAATTTCTGGTGCAATTCGCGTCCATGACGACATGCTTCTGGCTGCTTGTAAGTTCTCGACGATGATACCAATTTGCAGGAATTCCTGCACAGATTGACAACTTCATATCAAACTTTCTTACCATTTTACATTAATTATGTACGCTGCATACCATGAAAACATAATTCATTATCATGGAGTCGTTTTGTCAATTTTCTTATCCACAAAGCTAAATATTTGTTTCTGGAAACAGCGGAAGCATTAGCCGCACAGGTTAGCCAAGAGAACCTAGAAAAGGGACTCCTATATCCACCATTTGCAAACATTAGAAAGATTTCAGCTCAAATTGCAGCCAAAGTAGCAGCTAAAGCATACGAACTTGGTAATATCCCAATTCTTACATACGTCTGTTTGCTAGTTTCGTGTATCTGTCATGTCTAATGTTATGCTTCTATCTCGTTGCAGGGCTGGCCACTCGACTTCCCCAACCAAAAAGCCTAGTAGAATACGCAGAAAGCTCTATGTACAGCCCCCGGTATCATAACTACCGCTGAAGTGATGGGAGAAAGCCCTAGATTGGATGCCATTTTTCACATCCAACCGCCATTTTTTATTCATATTATTTTCTCTTCCCTTCTAATTATTCCATTGTTGCTCATTGAATTCAGTGAGTTTCATGCAGACACTAGAATTAGGTGCTTGAATTTAACATGTAGAATGCTGAATGCTGAAACTTCTATACTATTCAAGTTAATCAGGGATGCATATCTATTCTTGTTTGGATTTCAACATATCATGTAGTTCAAGATTTGTACATATTTTGTTGTGAAATAAAGCTGTCAAACAGAAAATAAAACATACCAATGCAGTTCATGATTGCCCTTCCACTGTCAGCAACGTCTGCAAGTCGGAAAACTTGCTCGCCTGAAATTTTAACTTCATGCAAACAGCAACGACAACAACAACAATGCCTTAATCTGCTACCGGCATTTAATTTTACCATTGAGTACATGAAGAACCAAGCCATAAAAGATGCAAATAAAATCTAAAGCAACAGATGGTTGGATTGTAGACATTATACCATCAATGTTACAATCTATAAATTCCAAAAAAGTAAGTCATAAGACTTAGTATTAGAAGAAAACGAGGTTGTATAAACTTATTGAGGTGGTTCCTTTTTTTTTTTGAAACAGTAATTGAGGTGGTTCCTTAATATTGAAGTTACTTGTTAACATAAATGTTGGACTTTTTCTGGTTCTCCAACAAAGACGTGCAGATATGGAATGTGAAATATGAACCAAACATAGAGCAGAGACAATCTCAATATCTAAAATTTATAGCCTAAATAACTGAAGTAATTACACAGAGCATTGCATTGCTGCTGGTGTACATTGTGTATAATTATCTTCCCAAATAAAGTACCTCTCTTTGTCGCTGCTACCATGAACGGTAGTCCTGGTACAACTATGCTTCACGAAGAATCCCATCAGAGCCTGCTCTCACCAGATTCTGGAAACCAATCACTTGTAACCAAAATGTCCGATCCTGTCAACTCAATACAGATAACTAGTTCACGTTTCAGCATAAAAGCAAACAATATGACGAACAATGATTTTAAATGCATGCAAGGTAACTTTTGTAAATCTCTGCTCTTTACCTGGAACTCCAATGCTAGCTGAGTTTTGAAACTCAAGTAACACACGCAAGTGAGGATAAGTCCTCCAGGTGGGAACAGTTAACGAAAAAAACAAGATGGGCCATTAAGAAGCATAATCTGTACATTATTGCTACATTATCTCCATCATTGATTACAAAAATCTTATCTATTTACATCTGAGATGGATTAGTATTTCTAGCTGAATCACCAGATAGAATTCCAACTAACCCTCAGACTACACGACATGAAACACTGAACGAAAACAAGGTTTATATACACTAGAAATGTACAGCTACTCAGATTTGCTAGCTTCACCATCGTCTGAATCTGTTGCTGACAGAGAATTCACACGAAAATGCTGACTGCCCCTTGTCTTCACCGTATCTACAACTGTGAAGAATCAATAAGGACAGTGCTGGTCTCTCCTAAAGTCAGCTGGGACATACCTACCAGTTCTTTCATAGTTTCTTTGGAAATAACTTGCACCGGCCTGACGAGATGATGCTGGGATACTTCTGCTGCACCATCCTTGAGAGAATATGCATTTGGTGGCCATAGTTGAAACAGGAAGGGCGTAAAAGCCGGCTCGAGAGAAAGATCTAGACAAGGCAATGAATTGTTGATATCTGCTCCTTGAGATGATGTAAGCATGAGATCTTCATCGTCATCAATAACTGCAGGAGATTGGATTGTTGTAGACTGTTTCGGCACTGATGAATTTATCTCCTGATACTCAAACCAAAAATCTATTCACAAATCACAACATAATTTTGTACTACTTGCTGCAATTTACACATCTTCCTATTTTTTATTTTTTTTGTTACTTCTTTTTCTTGAAATATATCTTAGAGAATCCTCAATCTTCCAAATGAACTAAAACAAAACATTTGAAAATTGTTTAAAGATGCAATACTTATACATAGTGAAGCTCAAAAAACTTGTTGCTACTATCGAAAAAGTAGCAACACTAACCGTGTCCGGGGCCAAGTCAAAGAGGCTGGGCCGTTTCTTTTTCCCAGTTGCATTACTCTGACGAATAAAGTACTTTTGAGCATGGCTAGCGACCTGGGTTGAAGTTCTTGAAGGAACGTAGTTTCTTGATATGCCACGCCAGTTTCCTCTTCCCAACTTTTGAAGGCCTACCAAGAATTGCTTGTGCTCTTCTTCTGTCCATGGAATTCCTGCACGTCCCCAAGCATGAGAATGTTTGACTGCCAAAGATCAACATTTCTTTCTAAGGTAACTTACAACAGGATTTCCTTTATTAGCTCCATCAACCGTATGCTTCTAGGCTATCATATACAAACTTTAAGCCACCAATATTAACTTATATGGTAATTAATACTTGAAGAACACACAAATAAGCAGCCCCACACCTAACTAGAGAAATCAAGTCCGTGACATAATCAGTCACAAAATGCATATGGTGAAGACGTTGAATGGTGTTTATTTAGTCACATTACTGAGCCTTTCCATGAAGTGGAAATGACAGGAGAGGACATCACAAATACATGTGCTTCTTAGCTGCTAAGTAGAAATTCAAGTAGGGACAAAATGCATTTAAAGTTCATAAAGTAAAATTGCAAGAAAATATGGATAGATAATCATTTTGTCGTTTCCGGAAGAAACTCAAAACTCTTTCACTTGAAGTTTCCCTTAGGAATATTAGATGTATAATTACTAGTACAGATATAAAATATACCAGAAACACATATGCGCCTAAAAAGCTTGGATTAAAAGAAGATCTAATAGTTAGTTGCCATTATATGCTGTTTACTTTTACCTTGTTTAGCCTCATTCTTCAATATTACTCATAGCTGGTGTCTTCTTAAAATATCTTCAGACTCGTCTTTCATCAGATGCTTGAAATGAAAAGCAAGTAAAGGGGTCACACAATTAACTAATTAATCTCATTGTCATTGTTAGTGTGACCCCATAATACGTATTAACGATACGAGACATTATCATATGAATGATTGCTACAAATGAACATGAACATTATCTGTCGGCAACAAAGATATGCCTCGGAATCCTTTATGCAGCGTCCTCACATCCAAGATAACTATGCTAATTAATCAAACACATATCCCTGCATCTGCATCCTTAGCTCTTTCATCCAAACATACAGTCCTAAAAAGAGGAAAACAAAAGAATATGGAGAGATGCACAACCGACTACAACTCTTTTTGTCTTGATATACCTAATTAACTCCAGTCTAATTAAACATGCAACAATAATTCTAGACAACATAATACTATATCAAATATGCAAGGAGTTAATGCCTAAATAGAGAGATTTGGAGCATATCCTAAGAATGTGATCAAATGCCCAAAACAATCACCACCATCATCAACCCAGATTTAACATTTTGACACAAAACACTCAATAGCAAAATGCCAAAAACATTTGAAACCAAGAAACAAATCAGATCAGCAACATAAATCTAAACTAAACTTAAGTCTTGCAACATGCCGTATGCACACCAATAATTAACACAAATTCACCCAATTAATCCCACATGCAAAATGGAAAAACAAAGCACCAGAATTAACTAACATGCAAACATCGATCGAGCTCGTATATTCATCACATGCAAAACAAACTAACATGAAAAATTAGAGCAAATCGAGCAAATCCCACATGAAATAAACTCCATAAAATCATCGGAGAATAGGAAAGGTGAAACCTTTGTTCCTCAATGGCGGGCGGCGAGCAGCAAAAGTGTGATTTAGATGATCGGAATGGTAGCCCTCCATGGTATCGGCGGCGGCGGAGTAACGCGAGAGATTGCCCATGCTAGCACTCTTCTTTATGAAGGACCCATCCGTCAACCTCACACCGAAGAGCTTCAGCCCTCTGCCGCCGCCTGTCGTGGGACAAGTAGGCGTTGCGTCGCCATTGATGGTGTTACAGTGGGAGCAACACCTTCTCATTCTGCCTCAAACTTAAAATACTTTCAGTGATTTGGTTATTTATTGATAAAGATAGATACAGCTTTATATATATAGTATCGATGTGTTGCATTTGCATGTCAAATCTAATATTAGTAATATATATAAAAGCTAAATTAATTATCACAAAATTTCACGCTAAAATTTCATTTTTATCATCATTAGTAATAATTAATTTAATTATTAATTACATTAATATATATATATATATATAGCTATATGTATCCGTAATTAATTTATTTGAAGATTTTCCTTTATTTAAATTAATTAATTTAGTCTCATGTCAATAAATTTTCTTTTTAGTCGTTGATAATTTATGTAGATACACACATATTTTTATTTAAAGATAATCAATTTAAATATTACTACTATAAAATTAGCACACATCTTCTGATAATATATATTTTAATATATATATATATATATATATATATATGGGTATATATTATAATGACGTAATCAAAGTAGATGTATTTTCTTTTAATATAATACGTGTAATTAAATTAATTTATTTATATATAATATTATCATATTATATTAGTATATATTTTAATTATACTTATAGATCTGAAAATTTATTAGAGGATATGTAATGAATTTATATAGAATTATATAGAATTTAAATAAATTTAAGAGGCTGAATTTATATAGAATTATAGATCGAAAGGTTAAAACATTATTGCTACTTTTAAAAGTTATGTTTAGTTTATAAAACTATGAAAAGTTAAGAGTTTCAATCTGTAATCAATATATACAACCGGATTATAAACAATAAATACAACCCATCTTTGGTAGCGGTGCATTTATAAATATAGGTGTCAAGCATGCAGGGATCGTAGACATGCATGCAGATGCAGAAAATATGGACACTCACATACTATAATAAACTTATGTTAATATCTGTCAAGATTTGTCTTTAAGATTTTTTACTGATTGTAATACAAAAAATGATTTTTTTCACCGTTAAATTTCGTCTCTCTTGTCAATGTTTTTCACCAAATTTTCTCATTCTTCTTTCTTCTTTCTATTTTTTTTTTTCAAAAAATTACTATTTTTGATTCATAAAAAGATATTCAATATAAATATTAAATTAAATATTATTAGAAGATCTTTAATTTGATGTAAACATTATAAAAAATAAATTTGAAACGAATAAGTTATAGGAGTAACTGTTTAAAGTTTCGAAATTAAATTAATGTTCTCTCTCATTTATCTTTAATTAGAACATCATGTTTTTTTTGTTTTTTTTTTTTCGTTTGTTGGTGAACAAATAAGTAGGTGTCATTTTTTTTATCCTTTAAAATAAGTTTACGAGATTGTCTAATTATAAGTATTTAAATTTAAATATTTTCAAATTATAGTAATTTTTTAGTGCAATTAAGGAGAAGGAATGTTGTATTAATTTTAATATAAAATTTGTTAAAAAAAATAGTTATATATCTAAAAATTAGAATTTAAAATATTATAATAAATTTATTTTGCTATGTGTACAAATTATTTATTTGTTTATTTATACTAACATATTGTTGTATTTTCCTTTTTATACTATTCATGTTTTTTCTTATTTTTTTAATTAGTTTTGGGCTATTTAAACATGGACTTTTAATAATAATATAGTTTGGACTTTTTTTTGACTTGGGGGTTGGGGAGGGGGAGCAGTGGGGTTTGAACCCGGGACCTCACTGTTCACACACAAGAGGTCGCACCGCTTGGTGTCCCCTTGGGAACTATAGTTTGGACTTTTAATAAACCAAAATTGTTATACTCATTCCGCCCCATAAGAGTGTGCATTTCTTTTTATTTTTGGACGTCCACGAGAGTATGCATTCCTTATTTTTTACTATTACTTTGTAATTGATCGCTTTCTCCACTCCTAATATACACTCATCTAACATTAAACATGTGCCATCAAAAGTGATGCACAATTTCACACTCTTGTGGGACGGAGGGAGTATTAAATGACGACTATTAATTTTGTTATATTGATAGTTTAGTGTTATTTGTTCGAAATGTGTTTGATTCAATTTTTTGTTTTACAATCTATAAATTTAATCAATTTTTTCATTATCAGGCAATCTTTAGAATTTATTTATTTTAAATAAAAAATAACACATGAGCATTAAATTTATCCCGGAATTTTCTTTGACATAATTTATGCATCACGAATCACAGTTAGGTTCAAACAAAACAAACATGGTATTTATTAGGGTAATTTTATACATAGCCCTCTATTTAAAATAATAATAATAATTATAAATTTTATCCTCAGTTACATAGCCCTCTAAATTAGGACAAATTAATTTCATAATCAAATTATAATTTTCAAGCTTAACCCCACCCACACAACTCAAAACCAATTCATCATCTTTATCTCATTTCTCCTTGGCTCGTTTCCATGTCACATGCCATCTACTTTTCTTTTTTTGTTGCATGATCTCCTTTGTATATTAATTTGCTTATTTTCAAGTGGGTTTCTGTTTATAAGAAATGGAGTGTAAAAGGATTCCTTCTTGACATTTTTCTTCCCAAGCTTTCCAACCTTGGGCTGCAACAAGACTCCATCTTTTCAAAAAAAAAATTCCTTCTCAAGAAACGTTTATCTTTTCAAAATTAAACAGAAAATTTTGAAAATTTGGCTTAAGGGAATACTTAATTCATTCTTCGGGAGATACCCAAAATCATTGTTGGTAGAAACGGTCTTATTTTCCCAGTGCAAAACAGAGCAGACAATTTTTCGCTATCCTCTTATTTGCTCCGCAGTTGTGGTTTGTGTTCTTCCCCTTGTTCTTGGAAGTCATTAGAGAAGTCGAGCAGTTCGCCAACAAATAAGTCATCGCCGGTGACGACGTGAGAGTCGCCATTAAGTACCACCAGGAAGTCATCGTTGCAGTTATACAAAAAATCCCATCTTTTTTATATGAAATCATATAGCCAAAAAGGAAAAAGAGATGGCAATGGAGATAAGGTACCTTATGATGAAGGAGGCGAGATGAAGACATGAATTAAATTTGATTTGGAGTCATCTCGAAGAAAAATTTGATTTGAAATTTAATTTCATATATTAAGATAAATATTTTGAATTTGAAGTTATAAATTATACTATAAAATAGTAAATTTATTACTATTATTTTAAATAAAGGCGAGTAAAATGGGGGCTATGAATATAATCAGTCCATTAACCCAATCAAAGCCGATTAGGCTTTCCAGCCCAATCTACAGTGCAGGCCCAGACCCGCTCAGGAAGGCCCATATTTGGTGCTGGACTCGGATTTTGTACTGACTAATTCGACCCGATTTGAGGTATTTAAACGGAAAAATATGTATGCAATTTAAAGTTTCTTAATTTTGTACTCCATTCGCCTCTTACATATCTTTCTCTCTTTTTTTTTTAGTCCGTCTCTAAAATATTTTTCTAACCTATCTTTTAAAATAATTTCATAATAATTATCTTTACAATTTTCACTTTTTATGAGACTCATTTTCCCCACATCAAATAAATAATTATTTTTATTAAAACTCGTGTCATCATCTATTAGGAAGATGTTTAGAAACGGAGGGAGTATATTTTATATTCAAATATCATATTTATCTATGTGCACTGCAAATATTAGTACCCCTTCTATTTCCCAATAAATATCTTGTTTTAAAATAAATTATGAGGGTTTCATTTCAAATTTTCATAATAAAATGGTGTCAAATTTCTCATTTTACTATTATTATCATCAATACAAATTCTTCACTTTTTTTTTTAAATTTTAATCAATTAATTAGAGATAAGAATAATAAAAAATTTCCACCTTTTAGTATCCGTGCTTTGTCAGCGGGGCAGACTTAATTACTTTGGCTTTTCGAAATTAAGCACACGAGAAAATGAACATAAGGGTGTGTTCTCTTTAGTTATAAATTTATCATGGAAAAATGAAGGATAAATAAAATTTCATCCTTTAAATTATTCCTTTTTTTCCTACATTTCCTACTTGACTCTTACTCATTCCTCATTTGTGCTACAAATGAGGGATAATATTATCACACCATTTTTGGAGGGATAATATTATCCCTCCTTTGTAGTGTAAATAAGGAATGAGTAATGGTCAAGTAGAATATGTGAAAAAAGAAAGGAATGATTTAAAAAGTGAAATTTTGTTTATCCTTCATTTTCTCATGATAAATCTACAATCAAAGATAACGCACCCTAAAAGAAGATCGGGCAACATTCATGAGTCACTAATGGAATGAGTATTTATAATTATGATTATGATGTATTATGAGTTGTGTTACTTATTTGTTTAACAAATTAAAGGAGCCAAACGTAATTCCTTGTTATTTTTGCTTCAATCATAAGTAGGAAATTTAGGGTACTTGGAATTAAATGTAGAAATTGAGAGAACAAATTCTCTCCAAATGAACTTGGAATATATGTATGTATATGTACAAAGGTTCACAAGAAAGCAACCTTTGTATATGATTGCATCGATGCGGTATAAAAGACAGATATTGGATTATTCTCTTTCACTTTAAATATTTAGGAATTCATTTCAAAATATATGTGTAGCTAATGATTGGTTAATTGATTTTTGTGAGACATGTGACAAAAGGTTGTGCTTGAAATTTAATATAGTGATGTTGAAAACGGATGTCGAAATCAATAAAATTCATAGCATACATAATAATAATAATAATAATAATAATAATAATAATAATAATAATAATAATAATAATAATAATAATAATAATTATTATTATTATTATTATTATTATTATTATTATTATTATTATTATTATTATTATTATTATTATTATTATCATCTAGCTCGTGTATATGTGCTTGATAATGTCGTTATTGAATATAAGTATATGAATTAATAAAAAAGATTACTTATTTTTTTTAGAATTAAAAAAAAAAAAACATGACCATTCAAACATTGCAATAATTTGTTCACAAAAATTTGGGTACAATTGGGTGTACCGTACAATTAGATTGACCCGCACTCAAAATAGTGTTATTTGTACGATGCGGGTCAGGGTTTAAGTGAGGGTGCAACCCGATTGTACCCAAGATCACATCATAATTGTTAGCATTTTTGAATTTGTTGGAAAAATAGAATAGAAAATTTTTCGTATTACCATATAATTGATATGGCATGCCTTGCGAGACTAGTATCGCCAAAGTGTGGTTGCAGTTGCACAACTTCGTTATTTTCAATCGCTCAACATGTCAACTCAACGTTGATAATGTGGATTGAAATTTGAAGGTGTTAATTTTATAAAAGAGTCGTGTCATTATTATTAAAGGATTTTGACAAATAAAATTACAAATTATTTTAAAATTGTAATTTAACGTGATTTTTGAAGTGTAGTGAATTGAATCACCACCTTTTAAATTTTTACAATTTCATCCCCTTAGTTTTTTTGGGTCATCGGAGTAATTAATTAGAGCTTATGTAGATTGGTATAGATGATGTTGTTTTAGTGAGGCCTAAACGAAATCACTTCGTACAATTTCAATTACAAAATTTTGCAAATTATAAAGGAACTGTATCGTGTATCTGCACCCTAATTTTCAATATTTAATAATTTTGTTACAAACGACGTCGTAACGTGTATATTACGTGACGAACTAATCCACGTAAACTCCAATTCAATATTCTGGCGATCGAAAAAAATTGAATAGATAAAATTGCAAAAATGTAAAAAGATGATAATTTAATTTGCTACACTATAAACACCCCGTTAAAATTATGATTTCAAAACCATTTGTGATTTTATTTTTCAAAATTCATTATTGCAAAGTTAGAATTACAAATGAGAGGACTATTTGTGAATTATATGAAATAAGCCATAAAAATATGTATAAGTAAATTTGTGATGTTATATATAGTAGTATTAAATAAAGCATAACTTTATAATTGATCAATCACTGATAAAAGTCTTCACCATGGATCGAAAGGAACGAATTTTTTAGAAAAGGAATGTAATTGTAAGATTCTTCGACGGCTATATATATGTGTGCGCAAAATGAATTAATTAATGATTGAGCCAATTGCCATACAGCTTATATTTGCTTGTTTGCTTTCAGCATCGCTTGATGCCAGTTGTTTGGTTGGGAAAAAATAGAAACTATTCCTATTTTGCTCAAAGGAATTTATACTTACACAAATATATATATAGAGATATATATAACGTATTTCTAAATTTGCCAGTTTCAAGCTTTTTTTCAAAATAAAAATAAAAATTGCTACAATCACTTTATATTTTTTGTCACTACAACATACATACATATATCCTTACTTTTTGGGCTGAGTTTGTCCGACGTGGACTCTAAAATTACGTCATTTTGCTGAAAATTTTGGAGATGCTCTAATTGAAAATATAAAAATTGAAAGTGGTTATATAATTGCAATATTTTAGAATTATGAGAAAGTTGGAACTTTGGATAGAAATTGTTTTATTTGTGACAATTAACCCTATGAACTTCAAAATTTTACATTTAATATAGAGATAAATGCGGAATAAATAAATAATTGCTACTTTTTTATTCGTAGTAAATTCAACATTCCTAAAAAAAATTCTTCGTGAAATTTACCACGAGAAATGGCATAGTAAGTTATATTATCGCTGATAAAAAGAGAATGTTTGAATTTGCTACGAATGAAAAGATGTGCCAAAATTATTGAAACATCGTAAAAGTCATTCTCAAATTTTCTCACACACGCACACGCACACACATATACATGTACGTATGATGGCCTTGATCGATAAAATCCCAAAATTAGTTTTAGTGTGTACATTGACGGGCATTTATAAAGAATATGAACCAAGTATGTTATTTAAAATTATAGAAGTGATAAAAAAATTGTAGGTTTCTAATCCATAATAATAAATTAATCCATAATGTTTAATTTTATTTATCTAATTTATTCTTCAATAATACACGTAACGCATATCGGTTTATTGAGGTAATAACAATTAATGATTGGCATGATAAGGCTCTTGTTTCGATCAAACTAACATCTAAGGTCGCCCGTAATAGTACAAGGACATCCTAGGGTGGCAAGTCAACCCAAATCGTATTCTCAAGAATGGCTAAGCATGACTATATATGTTCATACTAAACACTATAAACATAGGCTGAGTCTGACACTTCACATCCGAATAACTAATGCATAATAGAAAGAAAGCGCATAAATTAACTAGGCAATAGATAAAAAAACATATAAATAAAAGCAGTAAAAGAAAGCATATAAAATTAGGATTATAAAGCTAGCGTTATGGAAAATAATAAATCAATAGAGAAAAATCCATAAACGATCGAGAACTAGATTATCTAGCGAAATAAACGAGAATCAAAGGCATGAAATATCTAACAAGTACACAATGAAAGACAAGAGAAGAAATCTGTAAGAAAGCTGTAAATCATATACTTTTCATTCGTCCCATAAGAGTGTGCATGATTGTTGGCGGTACGAGTTTTAATAAATGTTAGATGAGTGTGTTATTAGTGGAAGAAGGGGCTCACTTTTATTAATGGAACAAGAAAAAATGACACAGTAACTTTTGTGGAACGTCCTAAAATAGAAATTAGTGCACACTCTTATGGAACATGAGGGAGTATTAAACTAGAGCAAGAACAAAATCACTTTAAAAAAATTAATCTGATATATCTCAAATTGAGAGCGTCTATTTAATATAAATATTTTGGTGTAGAGCAAAATATAGAGTGAAGAGAGTTCTAAAAGTTGAAAATCGAAATATGTGTTGAAAACAATTCTAGCTGCCTCTTAAATCGCGCACAAAGCTGCCAAATCAGGCCCACAATGGCTACCCGCACCTCTTCGCAAATTGGAGTCGGCGGGCGCAGGCCATTAATTGCACTGCGCAACATATTTATTTTGGTCCATTCTTCCTCATTTCAAGTCTGATTTTGATTTGTTTTCATCCACGAACTCGTATTGAGACGAGCTTCAATTCTTCTTCTAATCATTCAACTCAATTCTAACTCCATTTTTATTCACCGATTAATCAATTTGAACATAAAATCCTAAGACAACAAAATTAACACAAAAACTTAAAATAATCAACTCTTAAAAGAACGAGATCAATATATAAATTAATATTAAAAAACAAATTAATATTGAAAAACGTAACAATATAGGACCAAACATCTCTACTAGCAATTACTGATCAAAATAAAACTAAGATAAAATTCAATGAACCGATCGAGGTGGAGATCTTGATATATGAAACAAGAAGGGGCGTTGCATGGAATGGAAGGTGGGATTCTTGTCAAGATTGATTGGAGATAATGATAGCAGAAACAGAATCAAACCCCACAATCTAATCTGATCCCCCCATTCCCTAGCTTGCTTTTACACACAAGAATCAGATGTGACCACAAATAAATAAATTAAATAAATATGATGAGGTGTCTTATACAAATATTTGCACGCTAGTACAATATTAAAATATTTATAAATGTCTTATTAGACTATTTCAGTAACCCCCATTATGCGGACATCGTATAAGAGAATTTATAAATAAATAATATTCTTTTCATTTGTTAAACATATTTTTCAAAGTAATGAACAAGAATTTTAAGAAAACTTAATTATGTATTTGGTGAGTGGATAGCTACACAATTTAGAATAAATAGTTATAGTTAGTAGGCCCATTAATAGCAATATGTATAAATATGTGAGAATTTGAAAGGTGATAATTAGTGGAATTATGCCATAAAAAAGGAATATGAAGAGTTTTCATGAAGATAATAGAAAGACATTTTGTAAACAAAGAGGGTAACAAAGAAATAATTGCTATTTAAATCATAAATATTGATTGATGTAATCTATAATTTCAATCTGACTTCTAAAATGTGGCAATTAATTAAGTATCAAACCTTAATTTTTATTTTTATTTTTCTATTAAAACATTTCCCAAATTTTAAAACTTTGGTCTTTCGAGATCTTGGTTTAAGAATACAAATTTTTAACATGATCGAAGAAAGGAATAGTTTAACCATGCATATTTGTTGACGTCTATACTTATTGACGACGACAAATTTTAATGTTCAATCTAACGACACATGTTGAAAATTGTTCGAAATCAAACCGTCATCGTTAGCAAGTATTAGATGATGATTCATATGTCAAAATCAAAATGTTCATCTCCTTAATTAAGCTTGTCAGAGTTAAAACTTTAATTTCTCAAATCAAGATCTTAAAAGATGAAAATTTGAAATTTTGAATTGTAAAAAAAAGTATGAAGTTGATTTGCAAAAAAAAAAGGTAGGATCGATACTTAATTGAAACATTTTTTTAAATAGTAATCATCCATAATTAATTCTCTTTCCATCCTAATTGACTTGGCTTATTTCTTTTTTATATAGTTGTAGGGGAATAAAAATTATAGCGTAAAGGTATGTGAATCTATATAATGTAAATTGATTATTCAAAAAAGAAACAAAACAAGACAATTCGAAAAGAAATACAAGTCATTTGAGAACCAAGTTAATTGAAATATCTTGAAAAAGAATACAGGTCAAATCAAATGATTCGGAGGAAATAATAATGATCGAAAAATTTGGATCTATTTATTTGTTTAGTGTGGGCAAGAATTAATGATTTGTAAAGTGATGGTACTAGCTAGCATAATTAATTAAAACAGGATCTATATATTCTCATGCCTTTCTCATGAAAGTTATATCCTTTTTTTTTGATCAGTAAAGTAAAAATTTTATTGAAAGAAAATGGATCAAGGCATCAGGAATGCCAATCAAAACAATAAAACAAGTTTGAAGTCTTTGGAACACCAAGAAGTAAAAGGAATTCCTAACTCCACTATTTTGTAGGCCTCGTTCCAACTCCAAAGTCTCCCCTTAATCTGTAATACAAGTCTATCAATATCCCAAGCCTTGTCCTGAAAACGACTACCATTCCTGCTTTCCCAGAGCAACCACACTGTTCCAACCCACAAAGCTTGAAGCAGTCTTCTTTCTCTCTTATTTTTTCCAGCCGCAATGAAAGAAATGAAGTGTTGAAAGATACCTCTCGGATTTGCCGTTTTGATGTCGAGCCATTGAAAGATCTGGTCCCACACCGCCGCTGCTTTCGGACAATGGAGGAACAGGTGTTCCGTCGTTTCCTCACTAGAAACACATGCATTGCACCATCTCTCCTCCACGCTGATCTGGACATTTCTTCTACTCAAATTATCACATGTTGCCAATCTGTTTCTAAGACATCTCCATGCCGTCACCTTGGCTTTATTTGGTGTTGGGGCCTTCCAAACCTTTGCCATCTCCAAAGGTAAAACTTGTTGCTCCATTCTTGTTTTTGCCACAATTTCATATGCCGACTTGATTGTGAAGCATCCATCTGTTGTCGCCTTCCAGTTCCATCCGTCTGTTACACCTACACAAGGAATAGAATCAGCAATCACCAACCGGAGATCCTCCTCAAGCCCTTTCTCCCTCTCTCTTAACTCCCTCCTCCACTCCAACCTCCATACCCACGACTACAATTTGATACTATCATACTACGTCTATTTATCGCCTTTCAATTGTTTATTTATATTATCAATCGGTGTTAACTTATGACATTTTAAAATCTTATAGTAGTTTAGATGTCACACACAAATACGATGATCATATATGACATGAGCTTGAAGTTTTCTTAGGTTTAGGTTTTATGAAAGACAGAGATCAATATTTTGATTTAAAAAAATATATATATACACATTTCTTAAAGTTAAATATCTCAAGTTTAAATTTTACCCATATTTTGAAGTATGAGCTTATTGCACCTAATTCTTCAAATTAAATTTATTTAGTACAGATAAAAAATAACGGCACATTATATATATAAAAAAAGATATTTTTCATATTATTTTATTTTTATTTAAAAAGAGGGATGTCAAATTAAACAGCCATGCTTGTGATGACCTGGCGTGGCAGAGGAATAAAGGGGGAATCTCTTCTTTAACACATAAATCATTTTCTCTAACTTATAGCAAAGTTTTTGCTGGAATTGTTGCAGAAAGGAGAATGGAAGAACGTAGAAACAAGACATGTATTTAAATATGGACCATTAAAAGATCATTTGTCAATCATCATCATCAATAATTTAATAGGTGCTGCCACTTCTTGTATATTGCTATGTTTTATTTAACCTTTTTATTTCCTTTTATGGCTACTAGATGTAGTAATATATTCTCCACCCACTCACCTTACCTAAAGCTTTTCTCATTTATGAGAGAAACTGCATTATTTTATACAAATACTAAAAATGCACGTTAACTATAATAACAACGAGCTCGACTTATCGGACTTGATCATATAATAAAATATCAAACAAATTTATTAAAAGAAATGTATAGCAAACTTTAATTTATAAAAAAGATCTAGGTTGCTATTGAACTATTTAAGTAAGACTAATTATATGAAATGGTTGAAAATGTACAAGATCTAGGTCGGTATTATGTTAAGTAGGCTTATCAACTTGCGAGTTCTCTCACTTTGGATATCACGCATAATGTGGAGGGACATTGGAGTAGTCTTTGGAAGCTTACTGTTCCGCCTAAAATTAAGAGCTTCCTTTGGCGTGCAGCTAGAGAAAATCTCCCATCAAAGGCGAGACTCTTGTCGAAGGGTGTGGTGGTTGATAGTGATTGTCCCATGTGTTCGTCTGGGTATGAAAATTTGTGGCATCTCTTTCTGTTCTGCCCGTTTGCGGAGGAGTGCTGGAGAATCAGTCGGCTGAGTGGAGAGTTAAATCCACTAATCTCTGCGAGTGAATCTTTTGTGCAGTTTTTGTTCCATATTGTTGAGCATCCAGATTCCTCCTTCAAAACTAAAGTTTGTATGTTACTTTGGCAAATCTGGAAGGATAGAAATGGCAAGGTCTAGAACAATAAGTCTCCTGTCCCGGCGTCTTCGGTTATGGCAGCAGCTTCGACGTGGGCCGAGTGGAGTTCGGTGCGAGCTTCTGCTGCTCGTTCTAGTCCCCAGCAGAGCGCTAAGGCCGTCTGTCTTGGCTGGCATCCTCTTCCTCCTGGTGTTATTCAGTGCAATGTTGATGTCGCTTTTTTTGCTGAGGACAAGACGATGGGTTTAGGAATGGTTGTCAGGAATCACCATGGGGAGTTTGTCGTGGGGCGGTCCATTATCTTACCAGGATGCCGGAGTGTGGAAGAGGGTGAGCTCATCGGTATCAAGGAAGCTTTGTCGTGGATCAAGGAGTTGGGTTTTCTCAAGGGTGTGTTGGAGTCGGATTGCAAACGGGCTTGTGATGTGATTGGTTCGACGGAGAGGAGTATTTCTGCATTGGGCATCTTGGCCTCTTTGTGTCGAGCTGAGCTCGTTTTGGTTCCGGATCTTAGTGTTCGTTTTGTCAAGCATGAGTATAACGCGATCGCTCATTGTCTAGCGAAAGCTGCGAGAGATTTTACTTCACATCATGTTTGGACTGAACCCCCGGTCTTTGTGGCGGGTCTTTTCCATATCCCATGTTCTTGTGAGCAATAAAAGATCTCTCTTTTTCCTCAAAAAAAAAAAAAATTGTGTGTGCGTGTGTGTGTGTGTGTGTATATATATATATAATTTTAATTAAGGAGTTATAATATTATTCGATCAACGAGTGACATTTAGGATGTGACAAAGTGCCATTTCACACACACGCATAAAGTCTAAAAAACACAAAATCTAATTAAGAAGCTATCATATAGGTCATGCTTGGTATAGCATAGATTAGATCATATTATAGATAGGTATTTATGATTATCTAAATGTCTGGTAGTCCGAATGTGTCAAAGCCGAGGCTGGACGCACCCTCATCGTTATAAGAGCATCAATAATGGGGGCTCGTTTGTGGGCTCGAGCCCCTGTTGCCACACCGAGGATGCACGAGCCCGCCCGTCTTTTCCGCTCTGGACTCAAACTGGAAGAAGGTTGGGCGCGTCTCCGGCATCGCCCAATCAGATTTTTTGGTCCATTTAAAAAAAAATAAATTAAAAATGCAGAAAAATCGAAAAGAGCCGTTGGCATGTTGATGAGTAGGGACACCTCTCAAATGAATCCCGACGAATTGGCGTTTCACTTGGTCAAGGTGGCGGAAATCAAGCAACGCAACATTCTCCCATAACTTGTAGTTTTTTTTTAATATTTTTTTTATAATTTTAAGTAATTTAGGACTTTATTTAATTGTATTGCAATTTTAATGTGCAATCAATGTAGGGTTAATGTTTAAATTTAATGAAATTTGAGTTGTTAAATTTAATGTTAATTTTAATTAAAAATAACAATAAAATTAAATAAGAAAAGAAAATAAAAATTAGATAGCCAGGGGTGGACTCTCTCATTGTGGAGAGTGGGCTCTTAAATAGTGGGGACTACATTTAAGAGCCCACCTTGACTCTCCATTGTGGATGCTCTAAGTGACTCAACACATGGCGAAAGGTAGATCGAGTTCGTCGACATTGTTTCTTCGTCTAAAGAAAGTGACATATTCGATGGCAACAGTTGAATCAAAATTGCACCCAAGGTTGTTTGATGATGATGCTCACTCAAGCAAGAAGATAGGTTACGTATGAATTTGCTATGTAAATATCTGAATTGTAAAAATTAAAATTTTCGCTATATATGAAATTCGAACTCAGGACCATGAATTTATCCAACAAGTTGATGAATCAATCGTAGATCTTGATGATTTAAAAACTTAAAATAGTTCATATTTTTTATTTTAAGATGTGTTTTTTTACTTTAGCCCATCACATATCTTAGCTATCAAATACAAAGTTGCACAACCTATCACTCTTTATCTATGATATATATCTTAAATTTATTTATTTTTGATATATCCTAACCTACCTATCAAACGAGTACATAACGTGTAACACATGAATCTAAAAGTCTTGATTAAAAATAAAATCTAAAAACTCGCACCTTTGTATGGTGTAAAGATCTCGTCTGTATGCAGGTGACTTATTTGATTATATTTAGATACTTCTTTATCATTCTAATTCAAAAAAAAAAAAAAAAAATACAATCTAAAAACGAAATGTAAGTGGCAATGAAATACTATAATTAATATGAAGCATTTCTTGCAATTGTGATTAAAGCATCCTAGTACATAGAAACTTGTAGAAAATGTGCTACATAATATATAAATATAAAAAAAATGAAAGTTATAGTCCTCATTTTCAAATTCCGTAACATATAGTCCCCATTTTTAAATTTCGCAACATATAGTCTTTTTTAAAAAAATATTAAAAGTTACGGTCCTATTTTTACCATTAGGTCTATAAATATCGAATAGGATTTGCCATAGAACAAGAAGTATCGTTGTAATAATAATTTATTAGTTCCGCACAATTTAGTGATCTGTCCCTTCTTGGATATGTGCCTTTCCCTTTTTAGTGATTTGAGAGTTTTATGCCATTTCTTGCCTTTAACAGTAAATTCTATGAAAGAATGATAATGCAGTTATATTATAAGTATGCTTTTTCGATGCCAACTTTTGGTTTTATTGTTTGGATCAATTCTGTCCTATGATGCTAGAGAATGGACAAATTAATAAACACTAACACATGATAAGGTAATTTTATATCTTGGGATACGACACAATTCCAAAATTAACGTCCTATCATTTTTGAATCGAGTTTTTCACAACACTCAATTTTTTTATGCTTATAAGATATTAAAATTCTTACCAAGTAGCCCTCCTTTTTTATTCGAGGAATTTAGGCTACCAAGGAAATTAATTTTAGAAGATGAAATTATTTGATGTCTTAATTTAGATTTCGATTTTTTATGCACTAAGAAGAGTAATTAATATCTGGAAAGTTGTTTGCTTTTTATATATGGATTAATATCTAGTGTACTGTGTAAGACATATGTTATAAGTAATTATTACTCTCTCTGTCCACGAAAAAGTGCCCTACTTACCCCTTTTTTTTTCCACGAAAAAGTGCCCTGTTTACCTTTTTGTACATTCATACCCTTTACTTTTCAATTTATTTACAACTTATGCCATTAATAAATCCACACTTTTATTTAATCTATGCAATTAATCCACACAATTAATTCACTAATTAAAACTACGAAACCAACTCCCCCACGCCTAATCAATCCTATTTCCCCCAAAATTAAATTACTCTTTCTCTGAAC
Organism: Salvia miltiorrhiza; assembly: GCF_028751815.1. Lineage (NCBI taxonomy): Eukaryota > Viridiplantae > Streptophyta > Magnoliopsida > Lamiales > Lamiaceae > Salvia > Salvia miltiorrhiza. The sequence goes on from NC_080393.1 coordinate 10,368,722, forward strand.
TCAAACAAGTGAAAGAAATACACACAAACCCTCCAAATTGTATCTCCAATTGTATCTACAGCCCGATTTAATTGCTTTTGGGCTATGTGTGTTTGTTGATTAGCTCAATGGAATAATAAATATGTTCTGAAAATTAACTCGACTTCACGTGTGAATTCCGCACTACAAGAAATCGAGTTTTTACCCACACATAATATAATGTGTAGTAGTTTAGCCACACATAATTTCAAAATATGTAGGTAATTCACACAAAAAAAATTCATTAGTTATTGACATTTAAAATGTGTGGCAAAAATATTTTCGTGACATTTATTATTTTACGGTTATTTTTAAGTTTTATTTATGTATGATAAAATTTATTTTTAAATTTGTTGTGCCAACGTGACAAACTAATAAAAGTTATTAACCACACATAATTCTAAATTATGTATGCGTGGGTAATGAATTTTTATCATTATTTATTCTTGACATGTAAGAAACGTGAGAAAATATTTTTAGCTACATTTTTATTTTGGCTTTAATTAATTATTTATGTAAATCTTAATTGATGTTTTACCCACACATAATTACCCACACATATTTTGAAAAATGTGTAGGTGAAACAATTTGAAACTTTCAATTAATTATTGACATTTAAAATGTGTAGCAAGAAATTTATTTGTACAATTATTATATGGCGGTAATTCTTTTTTAATTTTTATTTTATTTAATAAAGTTTATTTTTATATTTGGTGTGCACCTCTATTTTTTTTTTAAACCACACATAATATATGTGTGGATAATAATTTGTATATTTATATTTTGACAAATTAAAGTAAATTTAATTTTATTTTTATATATTAGTGCCAACTAATCAATTGATTTCTCTACAATTACACAATAAAATAAAAATTAAATAGTCTTTAACATTAAAATAGGCATAAAAAAAACAAGAATGAATATGTTAAAAAAAACACAAGAATTAAAAGAGGCATAAAAATTAAATACTAGTCTTTAACATTAAAATCGAACTCAATAAAGAATATGATTGTTTAAACTCTCAACAACTAAAAGACAAGAAAATATTAACAAACTAATCAATGTCATTAGAACTACCCCTATTGTAATTTTTACCCCACTCAAAACAACTTTATCAGCTTTCTTAGTATCCGTGCCGGCACCCAAATGGGGCACTTTTTCGTGGACGGAGGGAGTAATATATTAAAAAGTCTTGATTGACAAATTTTTCATTATGCAGTGACCTTTCAAGACAAGGAAAAAGTAGAGATGTCTCGAAATACAGAGTGAGACATAAAATACCCCCTCCGTCCCACAAAGCATGACACAGTTTCCTTTTTTGTCTGTCCCACGAAGCATGACACGTTTCTAAAAATGGCAAAAAAAATTACTCCATTTATTCACATTTTCACTTTTTCACCTACCACACTTAACACACAAAATACCAATTTCTTAATTTCCGTGCCGAAAAAAACTGTGCCATGCTTCATGAGTATGGTATACTGAATCTCATCCCAAATTAATTAAGATGTGTTTATCAATATTAGTGTGTCCTCGGACTTGCATTTTTTGGGTGTGTGTGTGTGGGAATTATTATAGGAGAAAGATTGCAAAGGACGCTAAACTCGAAAAATGCAAAAATTGAGATTCTAAATGTAAGAATCTGGTGATATATGCTGATACTTTCCAGACAGAATCGTATTTATTAGTTTTGCGCCAATAACTTTAGCTAGTGATTTTTTGAGAAAACTTTAGTTAGTGATTGATGAAACACAAAAAGATGGAAAAGGAAGGGTTTTGTGTCATCATAATTCTGATTCCATTTCATATCATAAATAGGTGTCATCCTACCCTCTTTCAAAACTATTCTCTATTTTAACTACTTAAAAAAAATATGTACAAAAGCAGAATAGTTGGTAAATAAAATTATTTTAAAGAATAAAATTAAAAAGATAAAAAAAAAAAAGGGTTAATTGCCGGAAAAACCATATACTTTTTCAAAATTTGGTTTTTTCCCATGACAAAAAAAACCTGAACAGAAATCCATAAATTGAACAACTTATTGCATATTTCCCCCGCGTCCGTTTTCCGGCGAAATTGAATCCGAGGTGGCAATCGGAATTCCAGCGTGTCATCGCCGGCAATTAAACGACGTCGTTTCATGATTTTTTGACCGCTACATCTCGTCGCTGGAGTCGGGCGGCGACGCCGCGCCCATCGTCATGGAGAAATTCCTGATGCTCGTGGAGGAGAAAATGGACGGCTACGATTCGATGGAGAGCCACGTGAAATGGAGGCGCCTGAGAGAGGAAGACGCGGCGTGGTTCCTGGACGCCGTGGATCGCGTGACGTCGTTGTCGAATTCGCTGGCCAATTTGGCATCCGATTACAAGTACGCCTACACGATCAACCGCGCCGGCAGCGTGGTGCAGCGCGCCATGTCGTATTTGGAGGGGGAATTGAAGGTGCTGCTGGAGGAATACACCGCCGACGACGCCGACATCACCTCCGATCTCATCCGAATTCACCACCTTCGCCAAGGACCAGTTTCCGGCCGAGCGGAATCTCTTGGATTCCGTCTTCCCGGCCCACCCCACCATTCCGGAGACCCTCTTCCACGGCCTCACCTGCGGGATCACCAAGCACATCCTCAAATTCGCCGAGGCCGTGGCAAGAAGATGGAGAATTTTCGATGCTTAGGGCTGCTGTGAGGGTTTTGGGTTGAGGTGAGGTGGAACATTAGGTGTTAGGGTGAGGTGGAAAATTATGGTTAGGTGGCAGCCACGTTGGATCGGACCTCCATCGGAGATCGCCGGAAAACGGACGCGGGGGAAATATGCAATAAGTTGTTCAATTTATGGATTTCTGTTCAGGTTTTTTTTGTCATGGGAAAAAACCAAATTTTGAAAAAGTATATGGTTTTTCCGGCAATTAACCCAAAAAAAAAACGTTGACGAGTACTTAACAATCAGAGAAAAAAACGCCTCCAAGTTGCAGTTATAGTTGTGCAATATTCTTTAAATATTAATTTATTCATTTTTCAACATTTTATAGATATAACATATTTTATTTTATTTTATTCATTTTTATGTAATTATGTTTTGAATAACACATATATATACATCTTGAATTAAAGATCATGAAATGACCTTTAGTTCGCTTTATGATATGTAAAAAAATAGATTTAAAATGAATAATTTATAATAGTGAAAGTTTTAACATATCAAATGCTATTTTATTTGAAACTAAAAACCATATTTCAAACATTTTTAATTTCCTTTTTCTTAATTCAAATATTTAAAAAATTCCAATTTATGTATTTCTGTTTATTTTATATTAAAAAAACTTTTAATAGGACATTGTATAATTATTATAAAATAATAGCATATTATTTGTATTTATTCATTAAAGTGATAAATTCACGTACCGTCGATCTTTACGATCTAAGAATTAAAAAATTATTTATATTTTATACCATATACACCTAAACTCATTTGAGTAACTCCCTACACCTTAGTGGATTTGTTACGAGAACCTTTTTAAAAATTGTGAATGTGACAATAATTTTTAGTTAGAATGAACAATTTAGAGATAGACAGAAGGTACAATTGATGCCTATGAATGTGGCATTTGCATCCGAATTTTAGGAGAAATATATAATTAGAATGAAGTTAATTAATTTTAGGACGGATACAATAATTTTATAATTTTTCGTTAACCAATAACATGCAAATGCATGTTTATTTTTTATGATTTTAATATTCCATTAAAAGCATACACTAAAATTCATTTTCACACGCACACACTAGCTAGCACATATATACATGACGTGGATATATGTAAATTAGAGGGGACCAAGCAACCCCCTTTGTCCCAATATCTATATATATAATGCAACCTCGTTTCATTCCCATCCCACAACACACCAATCCCTCTCTCTCTCTAAATTCCAAATTTTACTGCATTATCTCCATCCACCCACCCAAGAACCATGCAGAGACAACTAGCTAACATGAAGCAGTCCCTTTTTGATCAGGTAAAAATTAAAACCATGTCTCTGTCTCTCACTCTCAAAATTACTTTGGAATTAATTAAAAAAAAAATGCAACTGTTATTTGCAAGTTGAGAGCTCCCTTTATCGGTGCTCTCTATGTCTTAAAAATCACTATTCACATATATTCCCACGTCAATGTCATGATGTCGTTTAATCAAACCACTATCTAAGTGTATTTGCATGAATATGAAGAAGGAAACTACCTTTTTTTTTTTCCTCCTTGATTTAGAAATTGTGGTACAGGGATATCTCGATGAACAATTCATTCAGCTTGAAGAGCTGCAAGATGATGCGAATCCTAATTTCGTTGAAGAAGTTGTCACGTTGTACTACCGCGATTCGGCTCGACTTATCCAAAATATTGACCAAGCCTTGTGAGTTTCATAGTCACACTACTTTGAAGAAAAATATTTGTTTCATGAAGCTAATTTATTTATGTTGTTAGGGAGAAGAGCCCTCTTGATTTTTCGAAGCTGGACAGCTTCATGCATCAGTTCAAGGGCAGCAGTACAAGGTAGAAGATGAAATTTGATGAATTTACAGTGGCCTGCAGGGAATATTCTCTCTTTTTTGGTTGATAATAACCTTTGCCGTACATGTGATTTTGCAGCATTGGAGCCAAAAAGGTGAAAAGTGAGTGTACACAATTCAGAGACTACTGCAGAGTTGGAAATGCTGATGGGTAATTATTTGGCTACACACTTCTGCTTTTTTGCAATTGTGACATCAATTCTTTATCTCGTGTAAAAATACTGCTCCTCAATGTTCAATTTATAGATACAATCCCATAATAACGTATTAATTACTAATTAATTCAAATTCTCTGTCTTTTCATATAAAAAGATTGTCAAAGGATCCTAGATTAATCAATTATTTTGTTGTTTTGGCAGTTGCAAGAGAACTTTTCAGCAATTGAAGAAGGAATATGCCACTCTAAAAAAGAAAGTAGAAGTCTATTTTCAGGTACCCCTTTTTTATTCTGTCTGCACACACACACACACACATGCATGTGTATGTATATGTGTTTTGGTGAGTGAGTAATTAATTAAGAGTGATGGGTTCTGTTTATGTGCAGTTTGCGAGACAAATTGGGCCAGTTGAGAAGGCTTGTCGCTCAAAATAAGGAAGTGGAGTTGAGGCTTCAATGTTTGGTTTATCTTACTATGTAAAACTCACCAAAACCCTCCTTCTCAGATGTAATAAGAGAAGAGAAGGACCTTCTTTCTTTAATTTCTTTCTAATTAATCTACCTTTTATAACCAATATTGCACCGTCTCTCTCTCTCTCTCTCTCTTCTTCAAACGAATTTGGTTTCTCCCAAATCTCTCACGCTTCAAAACTCAATAATACTATTAAGCAAGACTTCCAAACTCTTTATAATAATTACCACTGTAACTCAATAATAAAAATACTACAGTAACTAATAAGCAACAAATAATTTATAATCAAAATGAGAAATAGGTTCCAGCCCCAGCCCATTTGGATAAAGTGATAAAAAATAAATTAAAGGTCAAACCCAAAATCAAAACTACAATCGGCTGGCATTCGATGGCCCAATTAAAATGCAGTTTCCTACTTTTAAACAAAATGAAAATGTCTTCATTCAGTGTTCAACAAACGACGTTGTAGATACCATTATATTGTGTATTTATTTAAAGTCAAATATTTCAGATTCAATCATATGAGATTTTTAAATTATTTGTTGAATAAAAAACCAATCCGTTACTCTAAGAAAATCACCAAAAAAATTAATTTTAATTATAAGTAGATAAATAATCACAATAAAATTTAATAAAAGGTAATTTATCAACAGAGAGACTAGTTTTCAATAATAAATAATCTCAATAAAAGCTAATTTAATAAATAATCTTAGTGCGATATTTAAAATGTTGCAATAATATCACTATTTTTAAATTTGTAATAAAATCAACACTTTAAAATTTTATTGTTCACTAAGAAGTTGATACATTTGAGTCTAATACTCCTTTCGTCACGCGAAATTTGAACAATTTATTTTTTGCACGGATTTTAAGAAATTGATATTTTGTTTTAAGTGTGGAAGATGAAAAAAATGAAAAGATGAATCAAGGAAAAAAAAATTGTCATATAAAAAAAATACTTAAGAAAATATTGCTCAAACTTCGTGAAATTAAGAAGTAGTAACTAAACTGAATATCAAGGAGTGCAAATACACTTGGGCGATCCCGATTCCTATAGGCAATACGGCCACACCACGTCAAATCTTGAGTAATCATCGAATTTGAGGTTGTAAATTTTACAACCAAAAATGCGATGAAATTATTGGAATGCATTCAAAGTTTGTGTTAGAATTGCAGTATATGTGAAGTTTGTGTATTAATTAATCAGCTAGGTATTTCACCGGAGCTCAAAAGTGTGGAAAAATTGAACGAATCATTAAATTGATGAAATTGAAGATAAGAAAATAAAATTCATGGAAAGTTGAAAAATAGATAAAAGTTTATGAATTTAAAAGTAATTAACCCAATAATAGGGTTAGTTGATTGTAAATTTAAACATTGTAGTCATGGGTTTTCTCATATACTACAAAATTAGTGTCAAAATACATAAATTTTCATTATTATCAAAATTTAAATTTCAGCCAAATTAAATCTAATCTAACATGAAATTTTAGTACTGATATGACATCTTTCGACAACCCACAATTTAAAATCTCACAGTATGAATGAACTCCAAATTTTCTCACTTTATTACATGGATAAGCCGGTAGGATTTTATGGAAGTTGCAACAGTTTCAACCCAAATATTTTAATTTTAAATCGGATTTTATTTTTAAGTTGGAAAGTGATTAGGGGTGAGCATTCGGTTATATGGTTCGGTTTTTGCTAAAACCAAACTAAACCATATTTTAGTTCGGTTTAAAAAAAAAAAACCGAACCGAACCGAATTAACCGAACAAACCGAACCGAATTGACCGAATTTTTTATAATTAAAACCGAACCGAATCGAAAAACCGAATTAATCCGAAGAAAACCGAAATTTTTGAAAAAACCCGAAAAAACCGAAATTTTCGAAAAAAAAAACCGAAAATTCCAAAAAGAAACTATAAAATTTAAAAAAATATTAGAAGTTAGATATTATAAAATTATAATTAAAATATTATATATATATATAAAATATATATATATATATATTATAAATATAATTCGGTTTTTCGGTTTTGTTCGGTTTTAAAAAATCCGAACCGAACCGAACCGAACCGAAAAACCGAAATTTTATGAAAAAAAAAACCGAATCGAACCGAAAAATCGAAAAAATCGAACCATATTTTAAAATTTCGGCTTGGATCGGTTCGATTATTCGGTTTCGGATTTTTTGCTCACCCCTAAAAGTGATATCACTTCATCCCTCTCAATAATAGTACTACTACATTGTTTTGAGAATCGTGCCACGTATTAGAGCTATAGTGTTCGATCAGATTTGATCTAGCCAAAATTTAAATCCGAGAGAAAATTCTACAAATAATAAAAACCTATGTATTTTAACATTAATTTTATAAAATATGAGAAAATTAGAATTTAACTACAGTGTTTAAATTTATTGCCAATTAAGCTTTATTATTTTCTTTTAGGCTAATTAAGCTTTTATTGTTTGAGTTGGACTTTGGGCTCTCACTCAGTGTCTCGCAGTCGCAGCTACCCGTCTTCCCCAATTCCCAATTGGGTTTTCCGTTCTCTCTCCTCAGCCCTAATCTCCTTCTCCCTAATTTCTCTCGCGTCTCCACGTCCTGCCGCCGTCCCGCACCAGACTTCTCTCTCGCAGTCTCGCCTCCCCTCTCCATCTCGTCGGCGGTCGCGAGTCGCGACCCATTGGTTGTGAATCGAGGTCCCGAAAATCAGCGGACACTCCTCAACCTTCACCTGCACCAACGAAGCTCGACGTCGGAGACTCCTTTCTGGGGGGCCTGCTCTGCAGCGTTAGTTCGTTACTTTCATTCTGTTCATTACTGTTTCTATTCAGAGTATGCTAAGTTAAACCACGGAAATCGGTCTGTGGAATTGGTTTGAAATAATCTTATGCATTGAACAAAACTGTGCAAATTAACTTGTACAGGTTTATGTAGGTCAAATTCATCCAGGCTGTTAGCATATCTATTGTCAATTTTAGTGAACATTTGGCTTTATATTGTTTTTAAGTAATACTAATTATAAATAATGTAGTTCATTTGGACTCACATGGTTTGATGGTGAAGTCTGGAAACTGATCGGGAGCTGGGTTTGGTAGTTTTAATGGAAATCTGGTGTAAACTAAGGAAGAAGGCTTCTAGTTTTAGTTTCTAACGATGCAAGCTGATTTTTGCTGAATCTTCTGAAGAGTTGTTGTCAAACTGAAACTGAGACTGATTCAGGTGATCTGAACATTAAAAAAAGAAGAGGAGAATTTCGGAAGAAACAAATTATTGCTTGTTAATACGGTTCAGTAGGTTGTTTGGACAGTTCGGCCTAATCCAGACTGAAATAACCAAATACACATGCTCGAACTATTTAACCATGAAATCAAGGGAACAAAAAAGAAGATCCGAGAAGAAAAAAATGACAAAGATTGAACAAATAGCAATTCTGAAAGCAGACAATTGGTATTAATATAAAGAAAACCACTATGTGTTTCGATCATTTTTAGTGTCACGCCTTATTCTTCCGTGTATTTTGTTATTAAAACTTTTATTTTACTAATTCTGATAACACCTGTCATAAAAGTACTAATGTAATGAAAAATACACATGAAGCAGCATATTGAATTGTAATAGGTGCAATATTGCAATTAAAGGTCAATTTTGAAAGTTTTGGTTTATTTCAACTGTCACTTAAACTTATATATATGTTTTTGTCTCGTGAAGTGTAGTAAAGATGGAGGGGTGTAGTGCAGAGTCCACACAAGAAGATGCTCCAGTCTCACAGGCTCAGCCTGAAGAAATGGGTTAGTAGAGCTGTTTCTTTTTGTCCCACTCTTATCATCCACCTCCTGTGTGGCATTTGCTTCATTATTTTGTAGGAGATTCTCCAAGACAAACTAATTTAATCTGTATGTGTCTTTTAATGACAGAGAGAAAAGTTCGAGTAGATGCTGTATGGCAGCAAATGAGCAAAGGTGTGCCTTCAAAAACTCTTAAAAGCATCCTGGGGAACCGGAGTCCGAAGACAAACAAGTCTACTCGAGGAAGTCCTGTGCAGAAGTCATCAACAGTGAGAAACACTTTTCTTTAAGTAATTATAGGAAAAATTTGTTTACCTAGACAAAACTTGATAGTGAGGAATCACCTTCACCCACCCCTCTCTTTCAGGGTTGGATGACTTATCTTGGTTTGGGATCAACTAAGACACCACCTCCTGTACAAGGGGTGTTGGGAAAGCGTGCTGGCACAAGTGAGAATGGTTCCAGTGAGGAAGGCAAAAAACTTGCTGCTGCCGCTCTTTCAGCTGTTAAGGATGCTGCTGCTGCTTTGGCAACTACAGGAAGAGGAAAAGTCGAGGTATGTTTTCTGTTCTAGCATGCTTTTCTACAAATTTTACTTTGTAGGTTCAATTCATGTTTCTTGGGCAGCATATACTTGGGCACTTCAAATATTACTTCCACATCACCATATACTCAATTTAGAAGTCTTTGTAAAAGTTGAATGCTGTGTTTGATGGATAGTGTTCCTTTTTTTTGCATCAGTTCTATTTCTAGAAGTCAACTTACTTGTTGGTAAACACGCAAGTTCTATTTTCTACATCATTTACTTGATTATTTGTAATCTGTCAATATGGTAGGTTACTGAAGTTCGAGACTTTGCTGGTGAGGAAATTGAAGTAAGGAAACTAGTTGATGCTGCCTCGAAAGAGGCAGTTGAGAAAGGGAAAGGTGTAGCAGGCACCGTATCAGCCGTTGATGCTGTTCTAGAACAGATAAAAAAGAAACCTAAACTCAGTGTGCTTGACAAGACAAAGATGGACTGGGGCGAATTCAAGGAAGAAAATAAAGGCATGGAAGATGAACTTGACGCATACAAGAAAAGTTCGAATCAGTATCTGGACAAAGTTTCTTTCTTGCAGCGTGCTGATTACCGAGAATTCGAGCGAGAAAGAGACGTCCGGCTTGCATCGCAGGCCAGGCGAAAGACTGATATGAGAGACGACTGATCAAACTACTTTGGCTCGAACAGCCTTACTGATCTGTCAAAATCTCAAAAATCAAACGGAGGCCTTAATCTGCGTATGAGTGTTGGTTTGCCTCGGGTTCTAAACAACTCTATCATCTTCACCTACAGAAACCTCGATTCCAGGTTTGGTTGCCTATTTTTTTGTTTTGTTTTGCAGCCTGGGTTTGAGTCCTCGAAAAGTTGGCTTTCTCGTTTGAGTTTCAGCATCAGCTGCATTTTTTCAAGATGTGTGAGATGCCACAATTTCGGAGCATACGAATGGAAGTTGCATCAAATATTTCAACAGCGAATGAATTCTTGTTAGAAATGTATGAAAGAGCAACCATTCTTGTCATTGTTTCTCTTATATTATGCTACTAATGCAAAATTATTGAGCTCAGGAGTTTGTGTTATGTTAACACTGAATGGAATTGAATTGGAATTGGTTATGTAATAATTGGTCAATTTATGGTGCTCAAACGCCAGTTTGTCTGAATGAGATCGAATGGTGTTAATCCATTTTTAACAGAACTCAACTAGTTGTTTTCGAAGAATTTCAATGAACTGAAAAACCCAAAGTGAATTTCTGTAACTGAATGGGTTTGTGTTAGAAATCCAAGAACCTAACATGTCAGCCAGAGTATAACATTTTTGAAATTTTTTTAGGGAAGCATTTTCCAAATTTGAAGTTGTTTAGAATGAATATGCTTTTCTCATTTCAAATTCGTTCTAAAAGTGTTACTACTCTCTGTAGCACGAATACGTCAATCTCCCTATCGTACCCGTATTAATACGAATACGTTTAAATACGTATTTATTAATACCTTTTTAATACGAATACGTTTAAATACGTGAGAAATACGTATTTTTCTTGAAACGATTAATTTGAGTTGACAAATCAAAATGCTACTCCAAAATAAGACACTTCGAGATGAAAAAAACGAAACTCCCAAGATTTTAATATGAAAGCTCTCACTCTAGTCTTTATCGGTTGCCTTAACAAGAATGGAATTTTCGTTTTTGATTTTTTGGGGCTGAAAACGAGGGATTAGGTGAATTTGCAGGAGTTGTTGACTCGAGTTGAGGAGGTGTTCAATATACAATGTTTCCGCTTTCCTCAGCAACTACTAAAAAGGTCAAAAAGTTTTTGCACCTTCTTTTTCCCACTTGGAACTGAAGTATACAATGTTTTTATGTGAATCAGTTGATTGTATCTTATGTCAGATTTTTTTTTTATTTTTTCCTTGTGATATCCGTATTTTAATCTTCCAGAATCACCTGCGGCGTTTACACTTTATACTAATATTTAGGTTTTCTTGGTTTGTAAATTCACAAGTTTAATTGAAGTTATAATGGCGTGATTGAATGTGAAACAGGTGCTAAATAAAATTTATTATAGAGCTTATTAAATAAATATTCCATATTCTCGTGCAGGTTTCTGTTTGTGGAGGATTGAAATCCATTTCTCCACATGGGATGAGATTTGATGCCAAGTGCAACGGTTTTGACAAAGTTTTCATGAATTTCTCCAACAGTCTTGACGTTAGAACAAGACCTTCTTCGTGTCTTCACCTCAACAATGTCGGAAACACCAAACTGTCATTATATCCGACTGGATTTCAAAATTTGAGACAATGTAAGCTGAGCTGTTACCAAGTTGGGCACTGTTTAGGATCAAACAACATGATGTTTGTAGATGGTGACGAGCTAGTTGATTTTCTTAGCAACACGATTGATAATGCTGAGGCGCCTCCCAGCTTTGCCGATGTTGAATCAGTTGTGCCTTCTCGTCTGGCATCTCATTCATTCCACGTGGATACAGATGCACTGTCGTTCCTGGAAACAAAATTGTCTGATATTGTTTCCAAATTGAAGGAAGCTGCTGCTGATGCATCTAACATAGGAGAAGATTTTCTGAACAAGTTCTCTGATAGTGTAACCTTGCCACTGACTACTAATCTTAAAGATACCAATCGAGCAGTTAGTGATTCCATCAATGAGATTATCTCGTTTATCAATAAATCTGCAGGACCACATTCGCATGGTAGTGAGTTGTCTGGACTATGTAGTGAGTTGAAGGAGGCATCAAGCAGAGCCTGGCCTTTTGCACTTGATGTTTTGAGGGGAACAATTGTTGTAGTCGAAAACTCTTTGGAACGAGGGGGCAAAATTTTCGGATATGCTTACAGTTCCGTTAAGGAATTTCTCCCTCCAGAAGTCCAAGTAGCACTTGGTTTATCTGAAGAAAGAGTAGAGAAAGTATTATCTCCTGCTGGAAATGCATTTCAACAGGTACACTTAATAGTCTCTTTTTCTAGTGCGAAGAAATGTTAAGAGTTTTTTTCAACGCATGATTTATGATGCTTATTTGTTGCATGTTAGTTTTCATCATGAGAGATAATAAGTAAGATATCTTGTATTTCATTAAATGACTGGCAATGGCTAAAACTGGCTTCTCGTATAAATGAATGGTTCGGTTTCAAAAAAATGCTTCGTTCTTCTTGTTAATATCTATCCTGCCTAATTATCGAATGGCATCATACTTCAAAATTTTGATGCAAAGGTTTACATGGCTGTGGAGGGATTTGAAGAAAGTCTTGGCTTGGACCCTAATGATCCACTTGTTCCGTTTGTTCTTTTCCTTGGACTCTCCGTGACTCTATGGTATGAATCTTGTTTTGTCATTTATATTTGTTTTCGATTCTCTCTAAATCATCTAGAGCAAAACGTATCCTGATCTTGCTTTCTCTCTTTTAATTAATGGAAATCACATTTCTCATCAGATTTGTGCAGGGCTTCTTATAGGATAGTGAAATATAGTGGATATGCAGGAGATTTTTCTCCTCAGCCGGCTTTGGAGTTCATACAAGGGAATGAAAATGCTGTACTTGTCGACATTCGACCTGAGGTTAGAGATTCTAAATTTATCAGAACTTTACTTGCGTGGAAATTCAGTGAGATGGATCCTCATACATTTTCTTATCTTCTTGTTGTTGTTTACAAAATGTCACGTGGTTGCCTCATTTGAAAGTTATAGTTCTTACATCACTGATTTCATTGGTTTGTCTGCAAAGAATTTCAAGGAAAGAGACGGCGTTCCTGATCTTCGAAGGGCAGCAAGATTTCGATACGCCAGTGTGATACTTCCTGAGGTTGCTACTCTTTTTACCAAGTATACTTTTTCTCTTATTAACTTTCCCCAGTTAAGATCTTCTCATTGGGAAAGATAGATAATAGGCTATAACGGTGAGATATTTTCACTAATGTATTATTCTACGTTCACGTATATTCGCAGGTTGATGGCTCCACGAAGAAGTTGCTGAAGGGGGGAAGAGATATTGAATACACATTGCTAGCTGCTGTTATTCGCAACCTTAATATTGTTGATGTATGAAGCTTGTCGATGAATATGCTGTCCTTATCCAGTCCTTTCACCTTGCATGTTAAAAGAGGGTCACACTGAAATTTAAATAGACGAGAAATTATGTTTCATATCGACTTCTATACATGCAGGACAGGTCTATTGTTTTAGTTATGGATGCTGATGGAACTTTTTCTAAGGGTGTCGCAAGATCACTGAGAAAGCTTGGGACTAAGGCAAGTATGATCGGTGAAAGCTAATAGTGTTAGTATTTTAAGGACAAGAAAATATTACAAAAATGATTGAACTTATTTTCTCTTGTCATTACAAATTTCAAAGGCTGTAATATTATTTGTTCTATTAGAATTGGGCCCATCATCCCCTTAAAAGGCCTTATAAGGGGAGAGGGTACTCTAAACTTATACTATTGGAGACATTACCAAGTCGATGTGGGATAGAAAGGGTGGCTTCAACATTTTATTTTATTTTTGGAGTGAACTTTGTTGTCTTTTCATACACAGAAACCTTATATTGTCAAAGGTGGCTTTCGCACTTGGGTGAAAAATGGCTTACGTGTTAAAATAGCAAAACCTGAGACAGCACTTACAATAATTAATGAGGTAAGTTTTTCGTCTGCTCTCTCTGTGAAGCAGAAGATTTATGTCAAACTGAAGCTTTTACATGTCTGCTAACCAAGGCTGGATTTTTGTAGGAAGCTGAAGCGATCTTGGAGGAAATTAAACCAACTCCACTGAAAACCATTGGGTATGGAGTGGTAAGGATTTATTCTGTCTTTTAAATAGGTTAATCAACTTTGGAGTTGCATACGACTAAGAAGATATTTCTATTCCTTCCAAATTTTATGTATGCAATTCATCTCCTTTTCGGATGGCTCATATTGACATACTAGTCTTCCCAGTAAAGGATTCTATCTTTGTCATTTGGCATAAAGTGAAGATTTTGAAAATTCCAACGTTTGTTTGGCCATGCAAGATGCAACTGACTAGCCCAATTCTTGTTGTGTAGGTTTTTGTAGGGGCGATCTATTCAGTAGTAGGTAATGTTACTTTGGATTGTACTGCTATTAAATTTAAATCTGATATTTGTTTGGACATTCCGTTTTTTAGTCAGACATAATACTGCTATTTAAAGTATGATAAATGGTTGTTTATCATTTCCATGTCAAGTTTAACAATTCTTGTTCCCCTTCCTGCAGAGTGGGAGAAGACTCTGCAATTTATCGGTGTAATTGGTCTGGGCCAGGTAATTGGTTTCTTAAATCTTGTCTTCTGCACACTTGATTCTCGTCATTGCCAAACGGCACATATCCACATACCCTAGATCTTTTAGCGAAATTTTGAGACCTCGTAAAATATTGACTAAAGTCATACCTAATTAGTAATTAGCACAAGATTTTGCCATATGTTCTCTTTAGGGGATGCATCTATAAGGTTTCTAGGTATAATGTGTGGTTGGGAGAATTTACCCCCTAGCTTACTGGTTCAATTATTAATCAGGATAAAGTAAACTTAATAAGCTCAGAAATAACTTAAAATGTCCTAAAGAAGTTATTGTACCCTATTAATGGTGCTAAGCTCTTGGTTTGATGCTGTTGTTCTTTTGTGTTTGATGTATTTGATCTCTTCTATTATTGAATACTGTAATATAATTCCTCTTGAGAAGCTAGACGTGAAGCGCATATAATACCTTGTTTCCTCACTTTTAAATTATTGCCAGAGTTTATTCAGCCGAGTTGCTTCATACGAGGACGTAGAAGATCTGAAGCAGGATGTGAGGTACTGCCTTCACTGAGTCTCAGCATCGAGTTCTTAAGAACTCTAATATTCGAGAGTATCACAAAAACTGATCACCTATTAGCTCTTTATGATAGTAAGTTGTGATCTTCATTTGTATAAACAATGAGCATTGCTGAACTCCTCAGGTTGCTGCTAACTCCAGTGAGACTAGGTGGTCGTGCCATCTCATGGGCAGCAGGCAAGTTAGGAAGTAACGGTGATGGGCTACCCACGTCGCCTTCATCATCTGATATTCAAAGCAGGGTGTTGCAGGCAGCTGCAAAGCATGAATCTCTACACCCCGTTGCTGATGAAGGAGCAAAAGATTCCAGTAATGAGAATGTAAATACTTGAAGAGGATCGAGTTGTCTTACTTGATTTGTTGGTATTTTCAAGATTCTTGCTTTATAAGTTGAAAATATTGGTATGAGAAGATAAATCATGTATGCTTCTAAAATAGATCATATTGTTTGCTAAATCAACCACAGTTGCAATTTAAAGTGGTATTACTAATAAGTTATGTTATCACACACGAAATTCGTACGTGTGATATGTTCCGCAAGGAAATAAACAAAACAAAAGCTTTACAGAAGGACAGACATCTTGATACGAGTGTTGCTGCAGTTGATATATATAGGTTGGAGATTGAGGAATATACATAAATACCCATTATATTAGTCTGCATCTCATGAAATCTGCACAAATATTACTGCTATTGTTACAATACAATAATACTCCCAAGTTGCCAAGGATTCAGAGAATGAACCTGTAGAAAACAGAATTTACCAAGAATTGATCATTTTGCTCTCCTTTTTTGGGAAATAAATGGAAAATAATTATAGCTAATTGGATCATTACAATTAGATTCATGCTCATGAAGGACTATAATATTTTAATTATATAATAAATATAGATTTAAGCAAAGAGGTACAAAATACTCCACTTAGCACAGTTAAGTGTCTTTGCACCCTATGTACATAGATGAATATCAATTTGGTGGAACTTTCAGGAATGAGAACATTAGTGAAATAAAATTTTCAAATTCAATAATGGCCAATTTAGGAACAGACTCAAACTTACAGCAGTTGGACTTTCGATGTGATCTCAGACGATTCAATAACAGAATACCTAGAAAATGAGTAGCTCGAAACTAAATATTTTATGAACTCCGTATAAGATCTAAAATTAACTTTGATTACTAACTTTCTTTAATTTATTTTCCACTTTACTCTTCGAACTAGAAGTTACTCTGTGCAATTAAAAGATTCTGCTATGAGCGAGCTTGCCTTGGAACAAGATTTGCATTTAACAAAAAGCGGATCTCACCAGCACAGCAACGAAAAACCCCTTCAGTTTTAGAAGCGAAGACTTCTTGACGCAATTGAAGCCCTAAAAATGAAGACGATGAAGAAAAAGAAAACATGAATAATGAAAATCTGATTTCAGAATCAAAATACTATAGTGAGTGAAAATATTGCATTTTACTTACCAAGATTGTCGGCATCTTACAGCCTCTTGACGAACAATCCTCTTAGGATCATCAAGCGCCTTTGATGTGGCTTGTAAAACCTTGCATTGAGAAATGAGTTTGTTACTTGAAAACCCCTTTTAAAAAAAATCTTCACGAGCAACAAAATACCGAAAAGCCCTTTAAGAAAATCTTCACGAGCGACAAAATACCCATTACAAACTTTGCATGAAAAAACTACAGCTTGAATACACGGCTTGCGATATTATAATTTATAAGCATAAAAGTATAGCCTTTCTGCCCCAGTTGAACAAATATGCAGTGACAGGAAAAGATCTATGCATAGCTAGTGCTATGGTTGATTGTCATCTTGAGGCTTAGATTGCCCAAGCATTGAGTAGACATTATGTGTGTGCGTGTGAGTGTAAGAATATTCATACCTTAGTTCTCAAAGGATAAATTCTAGTATGGGGAAGCTCAGACATAGCAACAAGGCACTGTATTGCTGTTTCTCGAATAGACTGAAAACACAAAGAAATAATTTCACTGGTACAACACAATTCAGAATGTTAGCAGTAGCTAAGGAAGAATTTTATTACCATCATGTGTCGGTATGTTGTCAGATCAATAAGCTGGTTTATAATGATGGGTGCATTTTCTACTGCAGCTTCTTGTCCTGTGGCAATGAGTACGAGAAAAATTAGAGTAATAGACCACCGAAAGGCATATCAACCAAATTTACTACACCAAAAGGCCTCTTGTAAGTTGAAATGATTCTTAAAGTCCCAAGCGTAGTGGGAAAAACTCATGGATTGCCAATTGCACCAGGCTTATTGCATTATTAATCCACCATGAAAAATAAATAATAACACCCAGGAGAGACTTGGATGCATTGGTATTAATAAATTATAAATGGTAACCATAGAACTGGTAATGAAACTTTTCTTCAAGGCACAATTGCAATCTAATGCCTACATATGCGCAATCAGAGATATATAAGAACAAGTGTATAATAAGATCGCAAATCGAGATCTTTTAGCAGTAAGCAGCACAAACTTCCATACAACAAATAAGCATGTACCCAATGGTATGATAAGCCCTTCAGTTCGTGCTGTGTTGAATAAACAATTGAAGAAGATAGGCTAAAAGAGAAAATAAAGATTGATGCCCTCTCACCATTTTTCTCAAGCAATATTCCTGACATGACAAGTAAAACATTATAAATTATCTCCTTGTTCACGACATCCTTGCTCAGCACCGACAAGCAATCCAATAAAATAGGGACAATCTGCGTGAAAGGTCATACATCTCAAGAAAACGGTCTATACAATATATTGAAGGATAGTACACAAAATTGGAGATGGCAGAGTGAACTAATATTGCTAACCTTTTTGGCTTCTGCCAAAACAGCAATCAACGGAGCATCAGATACAATGTGCGCAAAAGCTCTATATAGCATAGATCTGGAAGTGTATGTAGGACTAGATCAAGACAGAAAAATACATATTGCATTCAGTCCAAGTGTCCAACTAAGTCTGAATCCTACTTAACCAAGATATATGAATTGAAAACTCGTAAAACCACCTAAAAGGCGAGAGTACATGATCATACACATTTTTTGTTAGATGTAATCGTGACCCAGCCTTTTAGTGGTCCCTGAGAGGTGCGTATTTAAGTCATTTCCTATCATACCTGACAAGTGATGCATCTGATTTGATCACCAAGGACAAAAAAATTGGCATGATGATGCTGAAAAACCGTTGCTTGTAGAGTGGTCGTATTGTTGCATGATATTCTCGATTCAGACATTCTTCAGAGTCACTCATAATGATATGAAATGCATCAGCTGCGCTTGTTCTCAGCTTATGCATTTCTTCCTCATCAATAATTTGAAGCTCTTTTGCATCTCCACCTTGACAATCCAGCATCAAGAAACTTAATAAAGCCATTGTTATATCTTTTACCTTTTCATGCCCCCTCATAAGTAATCCTTTACCAATCCAGGCTAATCCAACTGCAGTGTTAATTCCAGGCTGCATTCTTAAGGTATTCAATCTTAGACAACTGAGATCAATTCTACTGCCATTATTTTGAGAAATGTTATCATAATGAGAAATCCCCAGAAAACTAGGAGATATCATATCCAGTGCCTTGTTCAGAGTCAGATTTCCATTAGAGCCCATTCCTGTAACCTCCAAAGGTAGCTTATTAACTAAGGAACCCAGTGCATGAGCAGATGGAACATGTCCATTGAGGAGGCTTTTTATGAACAGCTGCATAATCATTTTTCCGTTTGGTATACTTGTTTGAGGACGGAGAGCTATAATAACTGAAGCAAATAATGAAGTAAGCCGCTCATCTCTACAGGAAGAATCACTGGGATTGTGAATTTGCTGCAACCCTTCTTCCTTTACAAGAGAACTGCCAGATTCAATTACCATCTGTCCAAAAACAGTACTTGAAGAAAGTACTCCAAAAGCTTTATTAATGATTATCTCCTGGCTTTCCTTCGAACAACTCCGGACAGCCTTCTTCATTGCAGTCATTATTGCCCCAAGAAGATCCTGATGACATGCTACCTCATCAGACAAAATCCAACTTAACTAGTAGTATAATACAAAGAACAAAACAGGCCGGACAGATCCAACTTTAATTTGGCTGCCTTACCATATGAATTTCCAGGGAACTGAGGTTTAAGGACTTGGTATGTTCAATCTTTTCCCAGATACTGAGAGCAAAATTCAGGGGGATTTCCTCAAAACCTCCAATCTTAAGAAACCTGGGTCCATGTCAAGAAACGCATCCATTGAAAAGTTATTAAGTTAGATGTAAGATCGCAAGGCGATTGATTGAGTGATTCAAGCAAACTGAACAGACATACAGTTCAGTCTACACCTGTTTGAGGATACTAATTTCAAATATGGGAATGCGATAAAAGTTATCAAACAAATAACATACATAGAAGACCCAATGAAGCTAAAATACCACTTTTTCACCTGTATTTAAACTTAAATATAATGTAACTTCCATGCTCAACAGATAATAGACATGAATCGAGGTAACATACTGAAATGGAAAGTGAATACCAAATGCACTCACCATGGAAGCACCTTTTCGGTGTAAGTATCAAGAAGCTTGATCATCACTTTTCCAGACGATTGATTCCCTTCATCCTGTTTGGTTTTATGTTGAAGAAAGTTTTAAAAGGTAAAATATAGAATACAAAAAAAAAAAAGCCATGAAGAACGACATAAATACTTACATAAGCAGCTGAAAAGTTGGTATGTATTGCTGCATTTAACCCATGAACGACTCTGAACATAAATTCCTTTCTCGTTCCTCCAATTTCAAAAGCAGCTTGCAGTTTGAGTGAAGAAGGCATAGTTGATTCACCAGAAGGTATCAGGGAGACAATTTTTTCGACAACAATGTTCTCGAAGCTCACAGCTTTTGCAGATTCTGGACATTTATTGACAAAAAGGCCAATTTCTTTCAATGCCTTCAATGTCAATGTCCACAAGAATGTCTCGTTGCTATCAGAAGTAACTGTTCTGACAAACTCTGACAATATATTCTCGTATGTGGACTTTGATACTGGAAGGAAGCTTTCTGGAAATGTAGCCAAAATTTCCAGGCCCTTAACTGCAGTTATTCACAACAAAATAAAGAATAAAATAAAAAGGAGAAGCCAGTTTTGCTGAACTAAAATTGCTGCATCAAAAACCTGATTAGAAATTTCTTAAAACATATCTATAAGAACCAACTTTATTTGAGACAATCTAGAAGCTATTAATATCTTTTGAACCACTACTTTTTTCATTTTAATAAGAAAGTTTTTATTGATGTTGCAAAACAACAGTACAATTTTTTTTCCGGATATGTCATGCAGATACGAGGAATCGTAACAGAGAATGTCACAATAGACAAAAAGGTGAGCAAAAGTTCCAGATCTCACTGTCCATTAATGCTGTGACTCCCTGTTATATATACAACATGAACATTACATATGTATAATTATTAAGTGGAGGGTACTTTTCAAAGGAACCATGATCAAGCATGGTTGGGTTTTCAGACAAATAGGAAAAGAAGTTTCCAAAGAAGGAATCTTTGGCGGATCCATCCTCTGGACAAGACAAGTAAAATATGACTTCCCCAAAATTTTAAATTTCAGGTAAACTCAATTTAGCAGAAATAGCAGGGCCAAATATAATTAGGAAAATGAACCATTGTCAGTACAACAAATTTACAACTAAGATATTTTACATCCTCTACAATAATTAGAACCTTAACATATTCTTCATATCATGAGGAGTGACAGCATTAAGAGAAAATGCTAACCTCCAAAGTAAACATCAGAACTTGGTCTTTGATCAGCTATCGTTGATCTTAGGAGGGAAAAGAATGCTTTCACTAGTGATTTACAGGAATTGCTAAGCATGGTAGACCATGTCTGATCAGAAAAATCAACAGCTGGTGTGGAACTGTCGAGGGAGATAGCCACATATCTGCATGCTGCGAGAAGTTCTATGCAGAGATAAATAGCTGGAAAATTAAATTTGGCTGGAGGAAAACAATCTTCATCTGGATAGCCATTCAACGGTTTTTCAACTGGAAACACCAGACTTTCCATGAGGAGTGGAAAGAAACTGTGAAATACTTTATTGCACAATGCAGGCGAGGGTTTAGCACAAGTGGACAGAATATGACCAACCACATGCAATCTCTGTTTTGCTATAATTTCATCCATCTCCTTATACTGATTCAGGGACTTCATAAAGACATTTATGTCATTGTCACCCAAAATTAAAATAATGAAATCACCATATTGTTGAATAACTTTCTGCAGGAGTATAAAAGCCTGCATCATAATGTCACTATCCTGAAAACCCATGCCACCCAATGATTCAGACTCCTTAGTCAGGGTACACTGAGGTGAAATATATGTTGCATTTTTTATAGAAGACCAAAGAACTTCAGCGTGGCTTGCCATGCTTTCTGGTCCATATTTCACTGTGCAATAGCTAAGATACTTAAACGACTCCACCTGCAGATAAACATGTAGGCTTCCAACAAATTACAAGAATCATAATTTCAGATATATAAAAAGGATGTGGAGATGCATTGTATGGGAGACTAACCTTAGCTGACGGTAGAGAAGAAGAAAGTTTCTCTAGCAGCAACGGCATAGAAAAAGGTTCAAAAAGAGGTGTAGAAGCAAATGCCAACTGAAAGACGCCAGAACAAAAGTAAGAGTCTAATTTTTTTTCAGCATCTCAATCAATAAGGATAAGGATCCACGATGAATGCTTGTATATGTTAAACCCATCTGTTAACCATAGCATTTGCAGCCTTCAGAAATATCCAAGTAAAAATAAAAGTGCAGATGTTCAAATTTATTTTCTGATACCATATCCACCATTTCTCTAGCCTCCAACCTTGAAGTCACTTAGCCTCAGAGATGCAATCTATCAGTGCGGATACACTGCAAGATTTTACATATTTCCCCATGCAAGGACTGATGGAGCTTTAACTTTGAAGAATTTTTCAAATAGAAAATCAAACTATATGGAAAACTCACGAGGAAATTCCTTGTTTCCTCTACAAGGTAAAAGGAAACAAAGCTGAATTTTCAAGTCTAGCAGCACAAAATTATTGAAATTTCTCTGATAAGTTCAATAGACACAATTATAAGTTTGTTTATGGAAAAAATGCCAGGTCAGATTTGATCGGAAAAATGAAAATGAAGACCAAAACAGCTGAGTGATCACAAAATAGGCTTCAGAACAGAAACTATTAATTAACTTAAAATATCTTGAATCCACTTGCAGAAAGTTTAATCTTGAAAGAATTTATGCACCAAGACAGTAAAATGGGAATAAACACCGAACTATAAATTTAAGACATGTATAACCATTTTTCTTTGTTCTACATCGAAAGCATATGCAAACTCAGGTCACAAATGGGTCACTGGCAGAAGTTCTGCAGTAGGAAAGTAAGAAACTAGGCCCAAGCAAGAGCAGATCATTTTGGTAAATCCAGTTTTGGCTGCAACCATACAGTAACATGAAACAAACTACTCACCATTAATGCCCTCGAGAGTTCTCTCTTTGTGTCATCATCCTCACCCTTTGGCTGGACAAATATTGAAAACCAAATCAGTACAGAGGGAAAACATAACAAAGTTTGGGGGAGGGGACGGGAAAAGGATGAAATTATCCCCCTGTCCTAATAGCACCAGACTCTAAGGCATACAGAACAAGGTGTGGTCAAATGATTGATGTATTTCCAAATATGACATTATGAATTAAAAGATTTAGAAAATTAAGTGCATTAAAAAAGATACATACATATACATATCCTTCTCATTTTAATCATCACTATGAAAATAATATTTAAAACATATATTTAAATCCCTCTCAAATCATTCCAAAAAAATTTAGTTTAGCTACTACTTAGCCCTACTACCAATGCATTTCTGAGAAATTTTTGTAACTGGTGCTTCCATCTAAGAGCTTTATTTAAGCATGGCACAACCATCTAGAACCATGCTACTAAAATTATCACCAATAAAAATAAGGTTATGAAATGTAACGCTTAATGCAACAAGAGTCATCAGCACAAATACGACGGATATGATGACGAATGTGAAAATAAGAATAAGGCGGTTCTCACGTGTGTGAAATGGATGGGGAAGTAACTGCCTAAAATTTCGAACATATCCTCAGCATAATTTGCTAAAGGACCAGAACCATCAGGATACAGCCGCGCAAGACATTCCACTATATGAAAGACAAGCAATAAGCATTGAGGATCTTTTTCCCCGTCAATAGCCTCACAGATTCCATAAACAAGGTTATCTCCCTGAAAACAAAAAAAAAGAACAAGCAAAGTTAAATTGTTGTTAATGTTAGAAATATAATTATATATATGTTAGTATTGTATAGGCTTTACTAATATAGATAGGACTCTTATGTATGTATACGTGATGATTAGTAGATGAATAACACACAGAAAATTGTCCCAAACTATGTCTTATATTGCGTTTGAACAGTTAATAACAGAGTTTGCACTACTTGCAGGCTTGCAGCAGTCAACTGAAAAGTTAAAACGAAAAGAACAAAAACTAGGTGGCACATGTGATATGATTATAATTCCAACAGAAAAGAAGCTGTGGTTCACACAACATGTTAGTACGAAATTTGATGCTTGATTCTGTGAACAAGCCGAAATAAATAGGAAAAATGTTAGAAGTTCGAATCTGTACAGAAAATATTCAACTTAAATGCTCTATGGAATTATTCTGAACCTTATGAATGTCAAACTACTGGAGGTGAAAGGGAACCTCATTGTTGTCATTCAATCTACAAGCTTTCAAGAAATCACCATCTTAATTTTTTTAACAGGATATTGCTCGTGAAACTACCAAACACTAAGTTGATAACGTATAATGCTCAAACGGAGGGATTTGGTTGTTAGGGTATGTATTAACAAGGTAACATGATAATTATTGAAAGCATGCAAGGAGATGATGAACAAATATGAAGAAATAGAGTAAGAATTCATTTCCACCCCTTGCTTTCTTTCTCCTAACAACAAACATACATATAATGGTTGCTCCAAAAGTTTCAACGACGCAGTTCGATGATGACAAATTCAACATTAAAACTTTAGGCAGACAAAAATGAGAAGAATATAGAGAGAAAGCAAAATGAGTTTTACCAAATCCTCTATTGCACCGGGATAGTGATTTAATAAGCATTCCATGAGTTGAAAGCTCAGCTGCAAAGAATATGATGCATGAAAGAAAAATTATCATAAATGTTTAGCATGAGAACCAAAAATTATGAAAGTATAGATAGCTCATACTGGGACATACCTTCCTCTCATGTTGGCCCAAGGACTGCACCTGTAGATTTTGGAGATAAGACTCAGCAACAGCCTTTGCTTCAGAATCGGTGACACATCCAACATCAACTTTTCTCCTCAGTAAAGCCAAACAGCCGACAATAGCACCACGTAAAGCTTTCCAGTCTGCCTGATATAAGAAAATATTATCTGCCTTTTATAACGACTGAATTGAAGCCCAATCCCAAATTCCATAGGTTATATCAACAAAATATCAAAAACTTGCTAAATTTGTTGAAACATGTGTAAGCATATACGAAAAATATAATGTTAAACGACCAATCTGTCTTTGCAATAGAAATTATAATTCCTATGGGAAGGGTGAGCCTAGAAAAGTTGGTAACATGAAGTTTTGAACCAAAGGCTTCCTTTTAACAAGCGAATACTACTCCCTAGTCCCTTTCAGTAACAAGTATGGCAGTCTATCAAATAATGTTTCCAGAAAAGCAATAATGAATTAAAATAAGTAAACTACACACATAGCAGGGAAATTAGTGAATCTCATGTCCTTATCCACGTACCAGTCTTTCTGTGAAGAATCCTACTAGGCTATGTATTGAACTGCTACTTAAGTGCTTTGATGCTAGTTGATCCAACACTTCAGCAAGGAGGAGAATTCCTGAATGACAGAAAGGTTAATCAGTATGATACAACATTAAAAAAATTGCAAACAATCCTAAGTTACAAAGCGAAACATATTGTGCCAAAACATGAGTCACAAATTGTGCCACACATAGGCACTTGCGTACCGAAGAACCAGATAAAAATGAGAGCACACTTGATTTTAAGCCTAGAAACTTCCTATTAGTGTAGGACTCCCAGAGAGAGTTGACTGTGGGTCAACTGCTACAGATTGATGAATCTAAAATGCTGAAATTGCATGGGGAAAAAATCATTAGATACTTCTGTTCTCCAGAACTATATCTACTACACCTTAAATTGGAATTTCCTAAAAAACAAAGGCTAGGAAAAATACATTTTTTCTTTAACGGAATAAGACACCTTCTCAACAACCAAATAAAAGTGCACGACTCCAAAGTATCAGGAAAGGAAATATCGTATGGAAAAACCTCAGATGTCATCACACAGCTAAGCACTATAATACTGCAGATGCGTAGAAAAACCGGAGAAGTCCAGTGATAAAATACAGAGACACAATTACCTTTAGAGCGGATAATGTTATCAGTGGTAGTCAAATACATCTCCAATTCCTTGACCTGTAGATGAGAACGATATTGAGTAAACATTTTAATTTATTTAATATCGAAGTTTCATAAGATACTAGTGTTTTTGAAATATAAGCAACATCGTAAAGAAAGAACTTACAAGTGTTTCTAGAGTAAAAAAGCCCTTCTTTAACAAAGTGGCAACCGCCTCCACACTGGCAGACTGTAATTCAATTTCACGGCACAAACCACTTATATTAGTAAAGTTCAGCAACTAACTGTAGCAGAGTTCCAATAGAGCATAAATTTCAGAAATAAATGTGAATTCACAACAAAAGCACGTATATTTAGTGTGATTAAGCTCTTGAATTCTTGTTTTTAGCCAGTAAGAAGGATTTCGAGAATAGGTAAATTGTATGGTGATAATGCATCTATTTCACTAGTAATCATAAAGGGAAACAAGGTCGATATTCATGTTTATCGACAATCAATCGAAGAATTTACCTGTTGGGATGGAGTGGCAGTGGAGCTGACGTACAATTCGATGTGCTTAATCCATTGAACTGAATCACCCATTGTGTGTGTGTGTGTGTGTGTTGTGTAGAGAGAGGGAGCGCGCGGAGCAAGTTGACGATTTAAGGGTTTTGCTTGTTGTCGCCGGGAGGGAAGGTTTTAAGGTTTCCGCTATTTATATGCTCTCTAAATAGATTTATTTATTTATTTATTTTGACTTTGGGGGAAGGGGAGCGGTAAGCATCATTACTTACATTATTATAATTTTAATCCCCGAATAGTAAATTTATTAGTTTTGAAAATATAAATCTATTAAGATTAATCAAGAATTAAAACTTTTCATCAGGATCTATCTGCCTTTGGGTATAGAAATCAATTCTGAAATCTTCTTAATGACTTATCATCATTATTTGTTTCATTATAATATTTTTCAGAACATTTATTTGAATTTCTCCCTTAAAGTCCTCTGCAAGAAACTTTGCCCAACAATCGTCAAAAAAATACTCCAACTATATTTACATTAACTTTTTCTCATTTCAAGAAAGATTACAGCCATTTTACAGACAAGAGCAGGAAGATAGAACTCCAACAAACTCCACACTCCTTCAGTAAGCAAGCTCACAAAACTGCAGTTTTCTCATTCCCTTATACCACAAAATTTAAGCTCATGCCAGAAATAGCTATGCATCAGACGCCTCATCCAAAATGTCAAGAAATCCTTTCTTGGTAGTATCTTGGAGAAGAGAACTATTGAAACAAAGATCACTAGTTGCTGCTTCAAATTTCATCCACAGTTCTTTCTTCAACGTGTTCTCGCCTGGATGTTTTTTTCCCATTCGCATGCTGCTCATAGGCTCCTTCACCATTGGTGTGAATTCAGCTAAATCAAGTGTGCGAATAATATCTGCAAGGAAACAACTTTGGTTGGAATTTGAGTGTGTTGTTGAATAATAAATTAAAGAGATGTATGAATACCTTGCAGCTTGTTGCTCTTTGAAGTGGTAATGGCATTGCCACCTTCACTCTCTTTTGCCTTCATGGAGTGGAAGTGACCTTCCTTGTTACTTACTACTGTGGTGGTTTTCGACGGCAAGCAAAGATCAGATCGGTTTTTCAACAATGGCTCATTGGTAGGATCCATTATAACACAAGTTTTAGGAGGTGACACAATCCAATTTGGTGAATCTTCTGCTGCAACTTTCTTTTGTGTGTTTTCTTTCTTTATTCCATAGATCTCAGGATACTTCAGCTTAAGGTCATCTGAAGATTGATGATCGCTGGAGCATTCTAAATCCGGGGAATCACTGAAGCTGTGAACTTGGGTAGGAAAAGGTGTAGATTTGTGGACTACCTGGTTTTTCTTTTTGGAGAAGGCTGGTATCGAATCAAGCAATATGCAAG
This sequence comes from Salvia miltiorrhiza, assembly GCF_028751815.1. Lineage (NCBI taxonomy): Eukaryota > Viridiplantae > Streptophyta > Magnoliopsida > Lamiales > Lamiaceae > Salvia > Salvia miltiorrhiza. The sequence goes on from NC_080393.1 coordinate 10,396,540, forward strand.
ACTTTGGCGGCGACATTTTCATGCACGGAGTCATCATATACGAGGAGCAATTCGTATTTGAAACCTTTTGTGGTGAAGCACACTCAGTTATTAGATTGTTCACTGCACCTTCACAAACATCATTACCCAAGTTTCTCACTGCACCGGAAAGAGATACCGGGTGGGCAACTTCATCCGATGGAAACTTTTCATGAAGAGATGATGCTTGATATTTAGACGAAAAAGCCTTTCTCTGAGGCATTGGTGTGAGTAGAAACAATTGTCTACCACTTTCTGTGTTGCATCCAGCCCGCCACGATACCAAGGGTGATGGAGAGACAAGTGACTCCCACTTCATTTCTTCAGGACTTGCAGCAGCAGTACTTGTGCTTTCTTTTAAGACATTAAGTGCCTTTTTCTCCATTGGCTGCTCTGAATTATTGTCCGACACTGTGGATTGACCGAGAACTGCCTTTTGAAATCTAGGAACCCATGGCTGCACAATCATACATTCAAAATTTAAAACATTGTAAAATCAACAAACTCAAAACAATAAATGTACCTTTAAAGAAGTCTGCATATCAGATAAGACATCTGCAAATTCTTTAATCTCCTTCCTTGTGCCATTTCCTTTCAACTGGAGTGCTTCGACGACTAATTCATCTATCTGCCAACCAATGAGTCGAAGTGAACACTCTCATCTTCCCCAACAAGATATTTAAGTATAATGACCAAATGGCCCTTTAGTTTTCTCAATCCCTGACTGCAAAGCTAGTTATCTCAACTGTTAAGGAAATTTTTTGTCTGCGAATGTAGATCAGTAGTTAGATCCGCTTAACTTGTATCAAATAGGTCCTAACCAAACCCCGATTCTCTAATCTAGAGAATCCATACTTGAGGAAACTAAAACAGTTCAAAGTAATATTAAAAACAGAGTTTTGGAAAACACAACCGCTCGATATCTAAGGCGATGGATTGAACAAGCATGGAACAGTACCTGTCGTATGAGGGAGGATAGATCCGAATGTACGAGGAGAAGGCGATCGAGCGAATCGTCTCCAGCTTTTCCACCGCCATTTTTGGATATTTTGTTGTCATTACTGCCTGATTTAACGGCTGTGTTGGCGTTAGAAACATCTCGGAGCGGCTTCCTCGTCGATTTCAGCCTCATCTTCGATTTCAATTTCGATTCGTCGGCGTTCTTCAGCATATCCTCTTCTTCTTCTTTGCTGTGCGAGTTTGTGTGTGGGAAGTGCTCCAACGGTCACTGGAGATAATTTCTCTCTCTTAAATTCAAAATTTTACTCTGCCGCGGGGATTTTATACGTGACTCATTTGTAGGCTCTATTTTCTAATCGGGATTAATTAGTAAATTTTGTCCAAATCGGCTATTTAAATTCTTACTAAATTTAGCAAATTAAATTATTCTTACACAAATGTCTCAAGAAAATATTCTTATCCAAATTGTGGATAAAACTATTCACTCACTCAAATTTTAAGTTCGGGTCCCATATCATATGTTTTTCTATTTTGCATTATTAAATGATAATTTTAATTATTTATATCTATATATTTATTTTACCTTAATTATCGAAGACAATATATAATTTAATATATACTCTCAGGATGAAGAGAAACAGAGAAAAGGAGAAGTAGACCTCTGCCATTGATGAGCAGGGGTCTCTCTCGAGAAAAAAAAAGGTTACAGTAATGGTGATGTATCAAATGGAGTTTGGGGAGAAATTGATAAGCAATCGAGATTAATTTGTGTTGTTTGATTGTGCGAATTTTTTGGAATGGTGTGTTTGATTGAATCGAGCAATTGGAAAAGCTTTGAGTGGAGTGAGCAAGAAATTTTTTGTGCGCTCTGCTTTTTGTTTGGGTGTGATTCGTGTGAAGATGAAAGAGATGAGAATCCAATTTAGGGTGTAATTGTTGGATTAGTCGACGTAATTTTGATTTATTGTGAACTGAAATATGGAAATCACGATGACAAAAATGTGGATTATTGAAAATATAAAACTTGATTTTAAACACAATTCGATTTTATTAATTACAGTCTTGGGAAATTCAATATAGGGCAAATTGCATGAAAATACCTCACTTTATACCAAAATTTGGTTTTTTGACAATCTTTTCAATTGTAGCAAAAATTTGAACCACCTTTCAATTTGTTGCAATTGACTTCCGGAGTAATTTTCCGGCCAACTTAATGCTGATGTGGATTCCCGTAAAGTTGATGTGGCATGCCTCGGCGGACGACAAATTGCATGAAAATACCCCACTTTATACCAAAATCTGGTTTTTTGACAATCTTTTTAATTGTAGCAAAAATTTGAACTACCTTTCAATTTGTTGCAATTGACTTCTAGAGTAATTTTCCGGCCAACTTAATGCTGATGTGGATTCCCGTAAAGTTGATGTGACACGCCTCGCCGGCTAATCAAACGACAACGTCTCTAATTACCTTAAACGATGTCGTTTTCCACGATTTTAGGCAAATTATAATTTCTAGTTTTATATATTTGTCGATTAGGGCTTCAAATGTCCTCATTTCTTCTCTCAAATTTTCTCATCTCAGTTGAAATTCTTGTTCCATAAATTCTCATTTGCAGCAAAAATCTTTGAACTGGTGGATTCTTCTTCTCAAACGGGACGACTGAGCTCATACAATTTCCCCTTACCTCCAAAATTCTGCAGATGCGAAGAACCAGAGCCGTGCATCTTGCAGGCTTCAAATAGTGTGACTAATCCGGAGAGGCGTTACTTCTCATCATGTACAAAAATACCCACATCAAGTATCTTGTACTCTTTAAAATATATTTTTATTTAAGAGTAAAATTTTGAAGTAGCCAAAATGAAGCATAAAACACAATTTATGGCCACACATTGAAAAAACACAAAATTTGGCCATTTTTATTGATTTGGACGTTTTTACCCTTAATGAGGCGGACCGGGTAGGATCAGGCACGCGGGTCGCGTGCCGGGTCGGGTTAGGCACTTATGGCACTATTAGTGCCATAAGTGCCAAGATTTTACTTTGGTTTTATTTTGGATTGCCGTTGGCACTTATGACACTATTAGTGCCATAAGTGCCAAAATGACCATTTTACTTGGTTTTATTTTGGATTTCCGTTGGCACTTATGGCCATAAGTGCCAACGGAAATCCAAAATAAAACCAAGTAAAATGGTCATTTTGGCACTTATGGCACTAATAGTGCCATAAGTGTCATACGTGCAGCATAAATACAAACACAACAACTTATGAAACAGGTGGAGAGGAGAATTGGCCGGATGAAAGTTCACGTCGCAGGCGAGATAGAGAGAGAGAGAGAGAGAGAGAGAGAGAGAGAGAGAGAGAGAGGATGAAAGCTGAATCATGTGTATGTGTTGCTGCATGGGTTAATCCCTAAATCTGGATCCGGGTCAAATGAAGCTGTTGGATCTGTTGGATTAAATGGTAGATTAGGTAGAGCACATAAAAGATGGCCAAATATTGATATTTCAAATTTTGTGGACAAAATTTAAGTTTCAATCACCAATAGGGCCATCCGGCCCTATTGTTTCTTTATTTAATTCATATGTTTTTTTTTTCTTTAGAAAATTTATGGAACAAGAATTTCAACTGAGATGAGAAAATTTGGGAGAAGAAATGAGGACATTTGAAGCCCTAATCGACAAATATATAAAACTAGAAATTGTAATTTGCTTAAAATCGTGGAAAACGACATCGTTTAAGGTAATTAGAGACGTTTTCGTTTGATTAGCCGGCGAGGCATGCCACATCAACTTTACGGGAATCCACATCAGCATTAAGTTGGCCGGAAAATTACTCCGGAAGTCAATTGCAACAAATTGAAAGGTAGTTCAAATTTTTGCTACAATTGAAAAGATTGTCAAAAAACCAGATTTTGGTATAAAGTGGGGTATTTTCATGCAATTTGTCGTTTGAGTAGCCGGCGAGGCGTGCCACATCAACTTTACGGGAATCCACATCAGCATTAAGTTCGCCGAAAAATTACTCCGGAAGTCAATTGCAACAAATTGAAAGGTAGTTCAAATTTTTGCTACAATTGAAAAGATTGTCAAAAAACCAGATTTTGGTATAAAGTGGGGTATTTTCATGCAATTTGCCCTTCAATATATAACCCATTTGACATTATATTATTGGGTGGTTTGGGGTGGTTGTTTTTTTAATTATTTATGAATTAAAAATAAAAAATAGATTAATTAATTTAAATTTTAAATTTATAGATAATTCAACATCATTGATTACATACTCCCTCCATCTCATTACAAATATCCTACCACTATTATTTTTAGGCACGAAAATTAAGAAATGTATATATAATAGATAAAGTGGGTTGATGGAAATTATTTATATTAGGTATAAAGAGAGAATATATATTGTCTAAAAATGAATGAAACATTTGTAATATAACATCTCATTACGGAAAATAGATATTTGTAATGGGACGGATGGAGTTAGTAATTATTTAACCACAAATTTACAACATACTTAAAGAACTAAAGATTAACTCCTTAAATCTTGTGCCCAAAATAAATATCTCAGCTTCAACGGGATAGAGGGAGTACATTTTTATGGAACGGAATGAGCATTATTTTTATATAACGAAACATAATTTTAAATTTTATATTGAAATTTAAGTTGGATCTAAAGTGAGTTTTAGCTGATCCAACCCATGTGCACAACCCATGCTCTATCTACCGCCTAAAGCCGCCCAACTTTGTGCCCCTTCCCCTCCCCCTCCCACTCCCACCTGCATTGTGGCATCACCCCCGTCTCGATCCTTAGAACACCCACAGTGTGTGATTCGATCGGTACCACTCGAGTTACCCACAGATTATGTCCCCCACTGTGGCCTCCATGGACTCAAGGCTGACCCGATTTATCGGATAAGGCCTGATCTTGGTTATTCAAGGTTAAAAAAAATAAAGAAATAAATGTTTAAATTTGAATCAAACGACTATCTTAGCCGATTTCTTTCTTCTTCTTTTTTTCTTTCCCAACGGCTTCATAGCCGTTTCTCACTTTTTTTTGTTTTTTTTTTTTTTTAAATTCCTATCTATAAAAATCACTCATTTTTTCATTCACACACAAAATAATTTTTTCTCCTTCAATCTTTCTCTCTTTTCCTTCAAAAAATGACGGAATTGTTCGATGATACTTCGTCGTCTTCGTCCGACTGGGTAGCGCAGAAGATCATCGATGAGATTCAGTTGCAGAAACAATTGATTGCTCAAATGTACTCCCAATCGGAGCTAGAACATGTTGTTCATCACCGACAATACATCTACCGTGATCGTGAGGCTGCCCATTTACGTCTTATGCAAGACTATTTCAACGACAATCCGACGTACGGGCCTACATTTTTCCGACGTCGTTTTCGAATGCAGAATGAGTTGTTCTTGCGCATCGTCAATGTTGTGCAAGGTGAAGATACTTACTTCCAAATGAGCCGTGATGTACGAGGTCGGGACTCTCTCACGCCTTTGTAGAAATGTACGGTGACTATCCGCCAATTAGCCATCGGTGTCAGTGCGGATACTTTCGTCGAGCATCTTAAGGACATCATGATGTATTGCATCATTCTCTACAACATGATTGTGGAGAACGAAGGTGAAAGAGCTACCCATTGGAGAGATGACGTCATGACGATGCAGGACACGGGGCATCTAGCAATGATTCGACGGAGAGTGCTCGAGCAACCCCAGTTTGTTTCGAGCAATATGTGCAAAGAGATACACTTCTCTAAGATAGGCAAATACATGCTCAGCTCCAAAATGATTTGATCGAGCACGTTTGGGCACGTTTCGAACCTCTAGTGCCGGAATAATTATTTTAGGATATGTTTTTAAATTTTTAAGATTTATGTAATTTTTTAATGTAAATTTTAGGATTTTAAAATTAATGCAATTTAAATTTAAAGTAAATTGTGTTATTTAAAATTGTGCAATTAAATTTAAATGAAAAATACAAAAATCAAAACTAAAAAAATCAAGTCAGCTATCAAATCATTTTACTGTGACCTCCTTACTCATTGTGGTCCATCTTCTATCAAGTCAACTATCAAGTCGACCCCACTGTGTATGCTATTAGTTGCTCTTTCTGGTTTGATTATGGTGCGTGCTATGTATGCACTTAAATAAAAAAATTAAAATTCAATTTAAAATAACTTTTCTATTGTTGTCGTCGATTGTGCTGTTGTTGTTTACAGAGAAGAATAAAGACAAGCATGAATAATGGGGATGCGATGGAGGCGCGGCGGTTACATGATAGGTAAAAAGATGATTTTTTTTTTTTTTAATTTCAATTTTGATTATTTTGAAATTCTAAACCTTTTCAATTATCTTAATGTTTTTACTTAATTTTTAATTTCTAATATATTTTTTAATTCTCAAATTTAAATTTAATGAAACTTTTTATTCTTTAAATGTATTTAATTTGAATGAAATGAAAATGAAAATTTTAGAGTATCTGAGTGCGGATGAGGGGATTTTAAGTGAGGTCCACCTTTTTTTAGCCCCAAAAAAGGCCCTTTAAGTGTAGATGCTCTAAGCTAGGGCTGGTAAATCGTGCGTGTCAAGTTTGCTATCGGATCAAATACGAATACGACTTGTTAAGAAATTGCTCGACATGAACACGAACACGAACACGAACACGAACACGAACACGAACACGAACACGAACACAGCACGCACGACACAAACATGACACAAAAGAGATAGCAATATGATTTGAATCGTGTTGACACGACATAAAAACAACACAAAGACAATATGAAATTAGTAAAAACTCAATTAAACACGATTCAATAGCAATACAATAAAAATAAATAAGGAAGGACATGAATTTTGTATTATTTGGCGACGGAACGAAGGACGAGATTAGAAAAAAAAAGTCTCTCCAAAAAGTAAAAAATCATAACTCTAAACTAATAATTAAAATAAATATTTAATAAAAATAATAATATTAATTCTAACGGGTTGCACGAATTCGACATAAACGCGATACAAAATTATTGTGCCCTTATCAAATTGACACGATAAGAATACGAATCGATAAGACTTAATATTAATTTATTAATTTTGTACGATTTCATATTGTGTTTTCGTGTCGTGTTCAAAATTACCAACCATGCTCTAAGCCGTCAATCTAATAATAGACAAAGGCATATTCTCAGCCGACCTCCTTACGTTTTAGGCCACGTTTTTTTTTTGCTAGTGAATCATAGCAATTAATCACTCTATTTATTGGGCTATGTTTATCACCAATCAATATAATTATTTAATCATTCAAATTTTTTAATATTTATTTTTTTGTTTTGGCATGTCTTCGATATTTATTATAATTCAGATATATTTATATCAATGATTTATCTATGATCACTTTAATGACATTATATATTTTAAATTAATAAACCCTAATTAATAACTAATTATTAATTAAAATTTGCAGATTAAATGAAAATTATAAATATTAATTTTATTAACGAATTCTAATTAATTATTTTAAAATTATGAAGAGTAAATTATATGGGGTAATTACCCCTAAATACATAAACTTTCACCAAATTCTGGAATTGCACACCACGTTTAAAATCAGTCTGATAATACATAACCTTTGTATATTTTCTGATTTTTCCCATGACACCTAAAATCCCCAAATTTGAAAATGACGGCAAAATCAAATAAATAAATGAAGAAGATGGCAAAATTTGACGATATATAAAGGGAAAAAGCAGAAAAGTTAGGTGAAATTTTAGAAAAACGACGTAGTTTTCCTTTAATTAAGGACGACATCGTTTTGAACCGAACTCCGGAGAGTTCACGTGGGCGTTCCAGCATCCATGTCATTTTCAAATTTGGGGATTTTAAGTGCCATGGAAAAAATAAGAAAATATACAAAGGTTATGTATTATCAGGCTGATTTTAAAGGTGGTGTGCAATTCCAAAATTTAGTGAAAATTTATGTATCTAGGGGCAATTATATTGATGTCTCAAGCGTGTAACTTTGTGTTTGTTCAATACAAAGAAAAAGAAAATTACTTAGAAATGTAGAATCAAATTTTTTTTTAAGGCCCAAATACAAATTAAAAAGCTAATTGTGAACTCTCTTGTTTTCAGTTTATGATAGTCTTTCTTCGGTTCTCAAAAAAAAATAAAAATAATAAATAAATTAATTAAAAGGCTAATTGTAGACCAAAATATCTCATATTTTCACAATCATGCCTATATATACATATGACTATATGAGCAATGAGCATCACCACTATGAAATAAGCGAACCAAAACTGATCAAGGAAAAGAAAAAGAAAAAAAATGGCTGAAAAATATTCTAGCTTCTTCGCTAGTGTGAAGACCCCGTTTCAGAGAGAATACGGCGGAGTAACCTTTCCGGCCGTATTATCTCCGGCAACATCGGCGGCTGCTTTGGCAGCAGCCGTGAAGGAGCAGAAAACGTGGGTGGAGTCTCTTCTGCACATGCACGGCGCCATTCTATTTCGTGGCTTCGAATCTTTAGCCACAGCTTCCGACTTCAACGACGTCGTTGAAGCGTTCGGCTACGAGGAGCTGCCGTACGTCGGCGGCCCCGCTCCCCGGACTCATGTTGTCGGCCGGGTTTACACGGCTAACGATGCCCCGCCTCACCAGAAACTCCATTTCCATCATGAAATGGCTCATGTCATATATCTTTCCAACTTATTTCTTTTCTTCAACTAGCTTCTAATAATATCTAGTATTAAAATAATAATAGTCTGATATTAAAGTAGTGCTCCATTATAAACTGATTAAGAGTGTGTATGTGGTTGTTCCAGCTGCCGTCGCCCCCTCGCAAATTGTTTTTCTTCTGCGAAGAAGAATCAGCTTCTCGGGGAGAAACTCCGATACTTTTAAGCCATATTGTATACGAAAGAATGAAAGAAAAATACCCAGATTTCGTGGAAAAATTAGAGAAATTGGGGTGGATGTATACAAGATTTATGGGGGAAGAAGACGATCTTTCATCTCCACTCGGCCGTGGCTGGAAATCTATGTATCGGACCACAGATAAGATAGTTGCTCAACAAAGGTATGCACTCTTCATTTTCCAATTCATGTGTCATATATATGTATGCTCAAATTTTGTATGCCCATCTTAATTATAAATTAATATTAGTGTACATAAATAATGAATTGTAATTGTGGATTAAGTAATCTATAATCTTAATTATTAATTTTGTGATCGTCCGCACTAGGGGTGAGCATCGGGTCGGACCTGGACCAACTCGGACTGACCCGTCGGGATCGAGGACCTAAATTTTTTTAAAATGGACCGACTCGGACCGAAATGTAAGGGAGGACCGACCTTGGAACAGACCAAACCCGAACATTGGCTCTGATTCGGTCCGGGTCCGTCCCGCCGAATTTTTAGATTTTTATTTTCCTTGTTTTACACTTAATTTTTAGATTTAAAACGTGAAAAAATTTCATACGATGAAATTTAGAATCTTCAATCTTAGATATAATTTACATAAAATTTTGTTTATTTATTATAAAAATATAAATTAAATAAGTATTTATAATAGATATGAATCGGTCCGAGTTTAATGGATTCGAGTGGGTTTAGATCCGGACCGACCCAAAAATTAATCGGTCCCAAAAATCTTACCCGGACCGGACCGTATGTGTTTATTGGATCAGTCCGGTCCGAACCCATCGGTCCTGATCAATTTAACGGGTTCGATTTGGGTTTGCTCACCCCTAGTCCGCACTGCAAATAGCCATTTGCTAGTCTTTGTCATAAATCAAGAAACTCAAGTGCAACCCTCAAATTCTTCTGTGCACCCGGGTGCACGGTGCACCCGAGTGTACAGTGTCATTTCGATAACATGATAGTGTCATTTAATGTTAGTGTCATTTTAATATATTAGTGTCATTTAGCGACAGTGTTATTTATATAATATGATACTATTATTTGTAAAATAAAATAGTGTTAGTGTCATTTCAAAATAGTGTTAGTGTTAGTGTTAGTGTCATTTATTGTAAGTGTTAGTGTCATTTTGCACCCGGGTGCACAGGAGACCCACCTCAGTGCAACCTCGGCAAAATTAATCAAATTTATCAAATAAAATAATAAATACTGATTAAATAGGAGTTAATTAGGTTATTAGCTTTTAATTAATGTTTATTAATCCCAATTAGTGTTTATAAATCTCAAATTATGAATTATTAATCTCATTTAAAATTTATTCACTAATTTAATTAAAACACAAATAATAAAAAGGGCTGGGATCCGGCCGCAACACGCGGCTAGCTGCATCTACCTTGATTTACTAATAATTATGAAGAAATAAAAATTAATTATAACGCTATCAACCTTAATAATCATGTGTCATTAAAGAATTGAAGCTAAAAGGATTATAAATCCAAGTTGTGAAAAAAATGATAAAAAGAATAAAATTCAAAACACAATAATATTAGAATTATTACTTAAATTGACGATTTTATATATAAAAAAAGAAAAGAAAAAATCCAAAAAAACCCTTGAAAGCACAGAAGGAGCAGACTAAGGGCCGAACCTCAAAAAAAAACCTTTTCACGGAAAACCCAGTGGGAAAAACCGTAAAAAGGAAAAAGAGTACTCGTCTAAACACAAAACGAAAGTAGGGAAGAGCGGAAGGGAACAATAATATTAGAATTATAAACCGACTACTTTTATTCACAAACACTGACGATCAGTCATTGAATAGGACAAAAAATTTAAGCAAAAAAATTATATAAAATACTCAATGATGGGATAACCGGTTGTGTCTGCATGTGCAGGCCAACCCTTACCTCAACTTTTTCAATCAAATGATAAAATGACATTTGGCATTTTGCAATTAAAAATTATAGTAATAAATAGTAAAAAAGAAAAAATATTTAGGTTATAATGAATTGTTGATAAAATATAAAATTTGTAGAATTATAGATTGTATATGTGGAAGAAAGAGAAATTACTTTTTTATCAAATGTTGGGTAGGTTGTTGATAAACATAGTCTAGGCTCCAAGTATAATTTGAATCAAAATTGACAGGGCAGCGGAGGTAAAGACGAAGTTGGAATGGGTGGAGAATGGAGTGAAGATGATAGCGGGGCCCACCCCAGGCATCAAATGCGACGAAACAAGGTCGCGTAAGGTATGGTTCAACTCCATCGCAACTGCGTACACGACGTGGGGGGGCAAACGGAACGATGATCCCAAAAAGACCGTCAATTTTGGCGATGGAAACCCTTTGCCAGAAAATATAATCAATCACTGTCTCAAAATCATGGAAGCAGAAAGCATTAAATTTCCATGGCAGAAAGGGGACCTTTTGATGATTGATAATTTTGCAGTTCTTCACTCTCGCGAACCATTCACCCCTCCACGTAGGATCTTAGTTGCACTCTGCAAGTAGTCCTACGGCATCATGCTTCTTCAATTAATATACAATTAAGCACTTACTAATTAAATACTCCCTTCATCCCACTCTGATAGACTCTTTTCCTTTTTCAGATGTCCCAATAGAATAGACTTATTTTCATTTTTAAGTAAAAAAAAAAAGATGTACTTAATTGGTGTGGACCATACCACTTTTCTCCTAAAAAGTAAATTTCTTAATCTTCGTGCTCGAAAGAAGTGAGCTTATTAGAGTGGGACGAATGGAGTATATATTTGTACACCCAAAGTTTAAAGCATTTCAACATTTCAATAGATATATATATATATATATATATATATATATATATATATTGCACTTATTTAGTATTCATGTTTGAAAATAGACTGATTAATAAAAGTAAGATAAATAATAATACAATGAGGGTGTTTACTTTGAAGGACTACTCTTGATAGATAAAATTAAAATATAGTAAGGTTAATCACTTGTTTATTTAGATGGATTGAAACTTTGAGATATCTCAAGGCCTTTGATTATTTCGATTATTTAAGCTAATATCACTTGATTCATATCTCATTAAAAGGGTGAGATTGGAGAAATTGTACTCTTGAAGATAAATATATTCAATCATACATCTTATCAATCTTGCAAAATAAACATCCATAAGAGCATATTTAGTAGGCTAGTTATGATAAATCAAGATAGATAAAAAAAATAAGATATGTACAGTAGATAAACCAAGATTGCTATCGTATATTTGATTTTAAAAAAAGATTGCTATCGTATATTTATATTTGATAGTTAAGATATGAAATAGAGATAACATGAATTAATTGTTTGGTATCTTAAATTAAATTAAGAAATTACAGTTTTAAACCTATAAATAAAGAAAAAGAAGGAAGAAGATGAAGAAAAATGAATAAGTCAATCATAATAATAATAATAAGTCAATTGTAATATAACGCAGCACACCCCCTGCCCCACTTCCACCCATCCCCCCTCCCCCATGCACCTTCTTTATTTCTGTTATCACTGGACACGTCTATCCTCATCATCTTCTTCCTCCTCATCCCACCATCTTATTTCTCTCTGATTCTCTACACTTTCCCCCCTCCCTTCCTCCCCCCAATCTTTTTTCTATGTCACTGTTTATGCCATAATACACCCCCAACCCCATTTCTTTCTATGTTCAATAGGCACATCTCTTTCTCATCTTCTTTCTTTCTCACTATCAACACTGCTCTCATCCCAAGCAGAACCTCCATGTTTTTTCAGTTAACATTCTTTTTTCTCTTATTTCTTCTCTGTTAGAATTTTATCAATTAACGCCTCATTTTTGTGAAAATCAATGGATAAAAATTTCTCCTTCAACCACCGCCGACACTCACGCCTTCACTTCTGTCCTCGTTCTCGCAACTTTTCTATATTCTCATGGGTAAGTTGACCCACTCCCCAAATCAAAGCCCTACCTAACTCAGGCCGCAACGCCGTCCCCAGATGGACCACCACCGAGCCGAAGAACACCAAGTCGACGACCATGATGTTATCGTCGCTAGTTTTTCCTCCGTGATGAGAACTAAAGTGTGTATATCAGCGCTGTGAATTACAAGGCTAAAGGATTAAGGGAAATATGTGTATATATTTAACGAGGGACTTATATTACGATTACTTATAGTGTTAGTAGGTGGTGTTCGGTTTATAGGATAATATAGGATTAGTTATGTAATACTCCCTCCATCCGCCAAGATTATGTAAAATTATTTGGGCACAAGATTTAATAAAATTGGTGATGATTTTGATGTAGTGGAGAAAAGGTCTCACCACTTTATGAGATGTGTGGTTGAGATTGAATTTGGGGTGTTTTTTTGTAAATAAAGAATGTCAGTAAGGATAAAATATTAAAGAGTATGGTGGGACCATTTCCTTGAAAGGAAAGTGACATAATCTTGACGGACGCCTGATATAGTAATTTTTACTTAATCTTGGCGGACGGAGAGAGTGTTATGTTTGGTTGAGTAAATAGGGCCCAAGACTTAATCTCAAGATTATGCCACGTAGGATTAGTCATGGCTTATGATTCTTAGCCTACCCCTTATGGTAAAAATAATCTCGAGCTAATTCAATCTCGACTAATCTCAGGACAATTCAATCTCTAGCAACCGAACACTCCCAATGTTTCGACAGCCCTGAGACTATAATAATGACAATGACATGTGTACAACGTCATGGGATATATAAGAATGATCTACAAGGCTAGACCCTTCACAGGGGCTAGGCTAGACCCCTCATAGGGCTTGACCCTTCATAGAGCTAAACCTTCACAGGGCTAGACCCCTTCACAGAGTTAGATCCTCACAGAGCTAGATATTGTAGTGAAATTACATGGCTACATCCCACAACTGTAGGCCTGACCATGTAAGGCACATGTCCCTTGATAAGCAGCCTTGTCACAGAAAGACAAATAATCAGTTATCGAGGATGTTCAGCTGATCATGTAGACTCCACACTCACGAGCGTATGCGATGTATGTGAACTTCATAAAAAGACCAAAATACATCTGACGTGTGAACTAGTATAAATACGTCATTATCATGGTTTATAAAGATACGTTCACTTCATTAACAATTATAAGTATTTTTTTTCCGATTGTTCTTTGTTCCTAAGCTTTGTTATTCCTTCGAAATTTTACATCACTTTACATTTATCTAAAGAATCCTGATCAGGTTTAATTGGTGGAAGTTGTATAACAAGGGATATTGAGCTTATATTCTAATACTTATTTGTTGATAACTTCTCAGTTTTGCGGATCAACAATTACTCGTCAATTTTAATATACTCCCTCCGTCCCCAAAATAAGTTCCTCTTTGGGGATGATACAGATTTTAAGAAAAATGGTAAAGTGTATTGATAGTAGAGAAAAATATGTTATAATTAGTATTAGGAGTGATGAAAAGATGAAAAAGTGTTATAATTAGTATTGAGAGTGGTGAAAAATTGAAAAGTGAGAATAAATAAAGTATTATTAGTAGTGAGGTAGTTGTCCAAAAATGGAAAGAAAGAAAGAGGAACTTATTTGGGGACGTCCCAATAAGGAAAAAGAGGAACTTATTTCAGGGACGGAGGAAGTATTAAATGATATTCACATATATAAACTCACCACTCCGTTTTTCACCAAAATCAGAAAATGAAAACTAGATAGACACCCCCACTATCTGGAACACTGCTCACTCCTACACTAGACATCGAAGGGATTTTGGACCAATTACTAAGCTAAAGATGAACAATATTTTTATCACGGGCTTGGCCTATATCTCAGACCTTCAAGATTGCTATCCAGGATACCAAACAGCAGTATTAGCTTAGATACATATCTTATCCTGGACTTATGATAATACTAATAAATGATTATATCGTTAAGATTAATCATCTTCAGGATAAATTGAAATTATTTTTCAAATAGGAATCTATACTACATTAAAAAGACAGTTTCCAATTTGAAATTAATTTCAAAATTGAGTGACAATTTTGTAGTTCTAATAAAATTGAAGGTTTATGTTTAAATTATATTTTTCTTTTTATTTTCTATTTCTGTAACTTCTTATTTGTTGTTTTATTTCTTTCCAAAATTATGAAATTCGATTAATTATAAAATATTTAATATGCATATCAAATTAAAGATCACGATAAGAGATTTAATTTGATATATTTTTTTTACGTAAATATTTGATTTAAAATGTACAAATTAAATTTGTTTATTAAAATTTTATAAATTTCTCTCTCCCCTCTCATCTTTTTGAAAAAATGTAATTTTAATTCTTTTTTATTAGTATTTTATTTTATTTTTTTATCTTATTTTTTTCTTTTCATAATATCAAATTTTATAATTATAAATTCTTTTTTATTTTTTAATATTCAATTCAAATATATTTAGTTAAAATAAATTTTTATTATATTTATGAGTATGATAATCGAATTAGCATTAATTAATTATATATATATA
Source organism: Salvia miltiorrhiza (assembly GCF_028751815.1). Classification (NCBI taxonomy): domain Eukaryota; kingdom Viridiplantae; phylum Streptophyta; class Magnoliopsida; order Lamiales; family Lamiaceae; genus Salvia; species Salvia miltiorrhiza. Next base: position 10,411,946 of record NC_080393.1, read on the forward strand.
TATATATAGAGAGAGAGAGAGAGAGAGAGAGAGAGAGAAGGGTTCAACAGAGAAACTAAATATTGTGGAGAATAGAGAATTCGTAAAATAAAAACGAACAGATCTATAATTTTAATGAACAGATCAATGTCACATGAACAACAATTTGCCAAGGGTTCGAATCCTACTGGTGGCGAGTTTTTCTTTATTTTTACTAAATACGACTGTTCATTACTTATGTTGATCTGTTCGAAAAATGAATAGATTTGTTCATAATGAATAAAAAGATAATTCTCTATTGAACTCAACCATATATATATATATATATAGAGTAAAATTTTGAAGTAGCCAAAATGAAGCATAAAACACAATTTATGGCCACACATTGAAAAAACACAAATTTTGGCCATTTTTATTGATTTGGACGTTTTTGCCCTTAATGAGGCGGACTGGGTAGGATCAGGCACGCGGGTCGCGTGCCGGGTCGGGTTAGGCACTTATGGCACTATTAGTGCCATAAGTGCCAACGAAATTCAAAATAAAACTAAGTAAAATGGTCATCAGCACAAATACAGAAACAACAACATCATTTAAACCCTAAATGGAACATCTAAACCCTAAATGGATAATCTAAACCCTAAATGGAACATCTAAACCCCAAATGAATAATCTAAACCCTAAATAGAATATCTAAACCCTAGGGGAAGTGTGCACTTATGGCACTTATGGCACTATTAGTGCCATACGTGCAGCACAGCACAGATCAGATCAGATCAGATCAGTCGATGGCTGAAATCGAAGGAGGCGGAGATAAGATCTGCCGATGGAGGAGGCGGCGCAACGATCAGATCAGATCCACCGTCGCCGCCTCATCAGATCAGATCCACCGCCGCCGCCGAGGAAGGAGGGAAGCATGCCGCCGGAATTAGAATCGCGATCGATTTCTGCTCTTCATCGACGCGGAAGAGAGAGAGAGAGGAGGGAAGCACGCCGCCGGAATCACGACCGATTTCTGCCGTTCATCATTGACGCGGAAGAGAGAGAGCGCGAAAGAGAGGGCGCGCGAGAGAGAGTGTAACACCCTAATCTAATTAAGGAGTTAAATATAAAATTTAAATAAATATTTAATGCGGAAGTCTTTTAAAATAATTTAAAACTCACTTTTAAAATAAATATTTTCGAAAATAATTTTAAGAAAAAGAAACCTTTAAATAAAATTGGTTTTTAAAGCACTTTTAAAAACGATTTATAAGATATCAAAAATTTTCAATAATGTATTCAAATATAAATCTTGATTTTGAAATCATAAATTTAACAACTTTATTTTCAAAGCACGACATGAAGATGTCAGAAAAATAATTAACTAATTAATAACTTTTACTAAGGAAAAACTCTAAATATAAAATAATATCTTTTTAGCAGCGGAAAATATAACAAAATAAAATCTTTATATGATTAAAAATTATGTATGTATCCATGTATATATTTTCGTAAAGATATAAATTCTTAAATAAATATTTGAAATGAATTTAAATATAAATTAAACAAGTCATGACATTAAAATAATATAACAACATTTATTTAAATAAATCACACACAAATCTCAAATAGTATAGAATTTCAGAGTTTACATAACCAAAAGATATCACATGAAATAACATAATATATTTTAAGAAACATTTATCTTTAAATAGACTCGACGCGCCCATTCGACTCTCCACGCGCCTCCGATATCAATCACCTGAAACTGTTGAATATGGGATGAGCATACAGGGTACACTCAGTGTGGGAACATGCAATAATTGTCCATGTTAATAAAATGGTAACACATATTGTCATAACGTAACATAAATTCCATACGCACTGTGGCAATCCAAGGACTTTAATGTCCCGGACCCTATATGTGGGCCCCTGGCGACAATATAATGGTTGCAACCCTGTAACATGAAATCGCTTTGTGGCATACCAAGGACGGTGAAGTCCTGGACCAATTATGCTGGCCCCTAGCGATAAATATTTTTACAACACATACGGTAAACACATAATATTAAAATGGACAAATATTAACCACGTGCATGTACTGAAATAAATCCCACACCTGGAAATTTAACTTGAACTTGAACTTCAACTTGAATGCTAACTTGAGTAATACAATTAAAATTCATATCCTAGTCGCGCCGCACCTAGTCAGATAAATTCAAATAATAACATATAAGGGCCTATTTGAACTTTAAAATAATTTAGATTATTGGATCATATAAAAATAATAAATTTAAGTAATAAAATATATTTTCTTATAAAAAGATTTGGGCTCAAAATTTAGTTAAAAACTAAGTTTAAATTAATAATTCAAGTCTAAATATATTATTAAAACATCCTTTGAAAAATAATGCAAATGCAAGACCATGAAAATTAAACTATGAGCCCAATTACTAATTAAACTGAGCCCAACTATCTTAAATAAATTGAGCCCATTAGCCAGCCCAAGCCCATTTCCCTTCCATTCACCCTAATTTATATTCACACCACACACATACGCAGCGTAGCTCCCATTTCCTCACTCTCTCTCTGCCGCTCTCTCTTCCCTCTCCTCTTCGCGCCAAGCCGCGGCCGGAGGCCGGCGACTCCTCCTCCTTCCTCTCTCCTGGCCGAACGCAACGCCACCACCGCCGTCCCAGTGTCGACAGAGGCGCGCCCAGTCGCCTCCCCTTCCAGTACTGCCGCCGCCGCCCTCTCTCCTTGTCCTCACCTCTAGTCTCCCTCTCACTCTCCTCCTGCCCCTGTCCTCGCCGCACCAGCTGAAACCGCGGCCGCGCCTTCTCCGGCGACCCGAGACTACAGCGCCGCCGCCCCTGTCTCCTGCTTCGCGCCCTCCGTCCGGCGGCCATCAACATAGGGGTTGTCGATGTCGCGCTTCACCGGCTGTCCAGCATCCGCTCACCAACAATTCCCATCCCTTCTATTTCTATTTTCTTTTTCATGTATTTAGCAATATATATAAAATTACAGAAAAATAGATGTATGCATGATTGGATTTTGAAAACAAAGTTTTTGCTGTTTAGCCTTGGTTTTGGCAAAAATGAAGAAAATTATTGATATGCTTGAAATGAAATAACTTTACAAAAGTTATTAAAATTACCAGCTTGAATGAGTGAAGTAAATCAGTTGCTGCGAATTGGGGATGATAGAAATAAGGATGATGGATTGAGGTATAAATAGGAGAAGTTACGTCGGCAGCAATGAGAAGTAAATACTTGTTCGATGCTGTAGAATTCAAAGTTTTGAATGTGAAAGAAATCAAATTTCCTGCTGTAGAATTCAAAGTTTGATGCTGTGGAGGAATCAAAAAATCAAAATTTGCTGCAGATGATAACAGATGGTGGCTGAGGAAATTTACACTTGCTTTCTAAGTTTCAGAATAAAATATAGCTGAAGATAAAATCAAAGTTTGCTGCTGGAAATCAAAGTTTGATGCTCAAAGTTTGCTACTGTAGTGTTTGTCAAATACTTACGTAAAAGAATTTATCCAAAATGATTTCTTATAAAAGATTTTCTTTTTAAGGAATTTTGGTTATGTGCATATGTACAGAGGGGTTTGGTTTAATGGGCTTGTTTTGTTTCACAAAATAAATGAGAATGAAAGAAAAACGTAGTAATTTGCTGTGATGAATTAAAACATGAAATCTCACAGAAACAATAAAATTGCCAATTGAAGTTTTGTGAAGGAAATATCATAAATGAGAAGTCTGTTAACGTGAATGAAATTTGTGCTCTGGAAAATTTTGATGAAATGAAACCTAGCAAATTATTTGGGTGAATTTTAAATGTGATAGCAGTGAGTGATACGTGGCTGAATAAAATTAGGTGACTGAAGGTGATTAAGTCCGAATATGTGGCTAAGGAAAAACTGAACCACGTATCATCTCATTTTAATTAAAGAAGGACATATGGACTTATAATAATAATTGGGCTTTAAAGATGATAAATGGGCTTTCAAATAATAAAATTTTAACCCAATTATCATAGAAAAAGAATAAAAACTATGGCCCAACATATTTATTAAAAATATTTGATAATATAAATTTGTATCTTTTTATAAATATAATCTATAGTTCAAAGTCATTTATCTAATTAGGGCGGTTAGATATCTGATAAGAATGAAAATAAGAATGGCTGGCTTGGAGACTTCTTTAAACAAATGTAAATAAATAGAGTAGAAATTGTTAATTTGCAGATACGAAAATAAGGTATCCAAATCCTTGAAATCATTAATAAACTATAAATGTTGAAACTTGAATAATTGTTTTAGGATCATTGCAAAAGAATTTGGCACATTAATAACAATAAGCCCAACACTAACAAAATTTATGAAAATATTTTATTCTTAATCCAAAATTAATATAATGTCCATGATAAATATATTTAAGTAAATAAATTTATTTAGGCCCAAATTTATATAAAAATATTTTAGAATATAAAACTTTATTTCTATAGGTATAACCTAGAATTTAGAGTCATACATCTAGCTAGGGGCGCGACTAGATAATTCTCCACAAACTCGACTCATAGATTTATATTTTTAATATCTCGAAAATATAAAAATTTTCAAATAAAATTTGCAAAGGTAGTAAACGGTTTTGGGCTGTGACAGAGAGAGAGGAGGGAAGCTTGGATCACACGTACTGTTACTTGGTTGGAGATGGAAGGGCAAATTAGGCATTCCGCCTAATTAATGGCTAAAATTTGATGTTTTAAGATTTGAGGCTAAATTTTGATTTTGTATGCCCAGTAGGGCCATTCGGCCCTATTATCTCTCTCTCTCTCTCTCTATATATATATATATATAATAAAAAATATTTTCTCGTGTATTGCACGGGATGCAAATGTAGTAGTGAAATAAGCGAGAATCTTGATTTTATCCATACTCTCTTGATTAATAATTTGAATCCCAAACGCATAGATAATCCAAATTTATTTAATTGTTTTTAGTCATAAGGACTATCAAACGTGCATTAAGATTTAGACGTGTATTTAACATCAAAACTCAAAATTGATTGAGCGTTTTGAAGCCACAGTGCCTTTCATCATAAAGTACTTTTTTCGAAAGTTGGCTCGATGAAATTATGTATTCGTTCGTGGATGTTCAATTTGCTAATTATATAATCTCCATTGTCCGACAATGGAATAAGCAAAGTTTGATTCTAATACACTGGAAATTGAAGGTCTAATTTGTAAATTGTATAAAAACTTAATTAACAATAACATTATTATTATTATTATTATTATTATTATTATTATTATTATATAATATAAAAGAGCAGTATAACCGTAAAATTTTACCTGCCATATTTTCTCTCTCCATATTTCTGTTAATTTCATACGTTTTCTTCTCTCTCCCACGTTTCTCTCAATTTAATATCAAACTTTTTTCATATACGAAACACGAACTCCTCCACTTACTTTGTTTCAAATTTTCTCCTAACAATGGAAAACAACAACAATTTCATCCTGCAAAAGAAAATCTCCAACCTCTCTCCAAAATCATTTAATCCATCTGCCTATTCTTCGATTCTTCTTCTGATAAGCCAGAGATTAAAGTAGAGGAACAAAATGAAAAGCAGATCGGAAGAAATCACATCTCCAATCAAGAACCAAAACCAAAAAATAGAGTAGAATTTTTGCTCCAACTGCTACCCAGAATCCATCGCTACGGTTATGAACAACAAAAACCCATATTTAAATTTTACTGTCCGCAAATGCAACCCACCTTATGAGATATTTGAAAATTACAATTTGAACAATAATATTTATACAAATTAGAAGAATGAGTAGAATTAGGTGATGAATTGTAGAAGATAAAGCAACAGTGAAATTATAGAAGAAGAAAACAAGAATTTTAAAGGAATAGCATAATGCACATTCTCTGTCTAATTGCGTAAGGCTAAATGCCTTTCTCTCGCCAAATTCGCCTCATCTTAACTGGTGGCTGCTCCGAGCACTAACAGAGATTCTTTGGGTTCACAAGGACGGCTGCACTTTTATAGATGGATGAGTTCTTGAGTGGAGGTAGGGTGCGACAACCTGGCCGGAATATGGAGGCAGTATTGACTGATTACATGAGTGGGAGGAAGAAGAAAGGGGTTGCGCCTCCGTGAGATTAGGTTTAGAGATTCATTCATTTATCTTGCTTTGTTTCCAATTCCAATTTATTATTTGAATTGTTTTGGATAAGACATGTGGGCTTGCAACTATAGTGTAGTTTTTTTTTTCTTTCGAGAATTACATGTAGATTCAATTTTATAACAATTTTTTATATTATTAATTATTAGTAAATTTTAAATATTGATAGTTTAGCTATAATATGCTGGAGTGATATCTATAGTATATAAAAATGGAGTTTTCTCTTTCTATTTTTTTCTTCCATTTTTTTTCTCTTCTTTCATTAATTTTTTAATTCTTTTCTAAATATCGTCAAATTTGATTCATTAAAAAATATTCAATATGCATCTTAAGTTTAAGTTCATAACAAGATCTTTAATATGATATAAAAATCATTAATAATAAATTTAAAATGAATAGGTTATTAAAATTTTAAAATATTTTTTTTTCTTTTTCTTTGTTATAATTTTACAACTTTTTTATTTATGTCTGTGTATGAAAATATTTATATATTTATTATTATGTGGAATACTTTATAATAATAATGTGTATATTAATTTTTGTTATTAAATAATTTAAAGTTATTTAATAACTATAATTATCTTTACACTTTATACATAGTTGAAAGTTAAATTTTTAAATTTAACATTTTATTGATTAGTTGATATTATTTTAAACTATATTTTATATTTATTTATATTTTAATTATGTTTAATATATATATATATATATATTTAAAATATCATTTAATTTCGATTCCGCCGTGCATCGCACGGATGGGCGCGTACTAGTTATTATTAAATTGCAATTTCCCCTTCTTTTTATTACGTGAATCATATATAATCGCATATTAGGGCACGTAACTAACAAAAATTATATAGCTATGCCCTATATATCATTAACGAAATTTCTGAAAATTTTGAAATACATGCAATATGGAGTATCAATAATCTAACATAAAATTTTGAAATTATAGAATAGCATGGAACTTCTGTGTTTCATTATGTGCCTATATCCATTATTTTAGCGGGGCCCACGGTTTGAAATTAAATCGGGCCTCATTAGAATAAATTATATTGATGCTGTCCATGTGTCCAAATATAGTTACAGATCCAATGTAGGTATGATCATATCATCCTATTTTTCAAGATTAGATCACAAGCCAATCAAGCAACGCGACAAAGTCTCTGACAATTTCTACTGGAACCCTCTCACTTAAAAAAATATGGGATCACTAAAATGTCATAAAAAATTTATTCTTTTATTTATTTCTTCAATTTCAAATTTCTTGTTCTCTATCTGGGTGATGTGGGTGGTTTTGTGTATTCCCATTGATGAATTAGGCTCTACACATCTTCAATTAAGAAATAGAGGCTTTAAAAACCGAATATCTAATTTCTGATCAAAACTACCAATTATAGTGAAATATCTCAAATATCGTTACAGATAAAAATAGAAGCATATGGCGTAGCAAAGTTGAGCGAATAACAAAATCAGCCCTGACCCTGAAAGAAGTCAACAAAATCAGCCCTTGAAGAAGGCAAATTAAGAAGTCAGTCCTGAAGAAAGTAAAAGTCAGGTTTGAAGAAGACAATTAGTTAGCAGATTCGAAGACACATATCAGACATGACAACCTTGAAAGAGAATCGTCATCTTTGAAAGATAGAAAATACATGCAATCATAATTATTTAGATCAAGTACTCTTTATCATTTATTGGTGTTTTTTTTTTTAGTGAATTTTTGCTAGAAAGGTTTTGACGAGGCTGAATCCAAGGGACTTTCGTTAATGAGGAATTGGTATTAGGCTTAGTTGATAGACTATGAAAGAGGAAACTTATGCTAAAAATTCATAAGCGATTCCAGTCTAAAAAACAATCATAATTCTTTCATATATCTCTCCACATTTTCAAGTTCTTTGGTTTCTTAGCTCGGTTTCTTCATTATTTCACAATTTGTTGTTGAGATTCAAAGTCGACTCAACACTATGGTTTATAATTATTTTAAGAAATCAAATTTTAAATTTTTGTGTAATGATTAATTATTATGATTGTTTTCTTGGAATTAGGGTATGTGATTTTTAACATTATAAATATTATTTATAATTTATTATATTATATAATAATAAATTTTATTTTATATAATAATAATATAGTTAATCAAATGGTGCATTAATATCGAGACAGAATATTCGAACGGATTTTAACCACCGTCCATCAGTGTTTTCGTTACTCAATGATATTTGGGGGGCCGGATAAGATCACACATACCTACTACTCCACAACTGATCTTTATTTCTAAATAAATTCGAATCCACACCTCACTTTTTAAAATATGAGATTAAACCTAAAGAGGGGGAGCTCTATATTGGGGCATTGTATTAATTAATTTGTCACAATCTTTGACCACTTATACTGATATGATGCAACACCTACGTTTTTTTTTTTTTTTTTTTTTGAGTTAGGAGATGGGAGTTTGGAATTTATACCCTAATCATGCATGCATTCATTTTTATAAATGAAAAAATATAATCGAGGTCGACTATACATATGAAAAATATTAAGTGTTCGTGAGGATTAATTGAAATAATCATATCAACACTACCCTTCATAGAGATTTGACAGCTCTTGCAAATCGACAATGCGATAACTAACACTGGTTCACGTATGAATTAGGTTCATCCATGATCCATATGTTTAAAACTTATTCCTTTTAACTTTTTTCACTTTTTTTAGAGATATTTTTTAACTTATTAAAACTTTTATTTAGGGGATCCAAATATAAACCTTTGGTGACTTGAACTTTTGATCAATAGTGATTCATCGTTTCCCATGTGATGACTTGAACTTTCGATCTAATGATTAGAAAAAATTTGTCTAATCAATTGAATTGCACTTTGGTATCGATCTATGTACTCCCTCCATCCATAATAATCATCCTCCTAAGAGGAGACAACACGGATTTTAAGAAAAAATAGTTATATATTTGGTGAGTAGAGAATATGTTCTGTAAATTAGAAAAAGTGACGGTAGTTAGTGGAATTATTTTCAAAGTGCATTAGTGACAATATGTGTAAATATGTGATAATTAGTGAAATTATTTAAAAAATAGATTAGAAAAATATTTTGTGAATAGAGGAAAATAGAAAAATAGCTAGAAAAATATTTCATGAATGAAGAGGGTATACAACTTGATATTGCATGTTTTCATATTTTGATTTATTTAGTTGACAAATTATAGTCTTCACTCGCTTAGATTCTTTTTATATATCCTCATCTTAGACCTAATATGAAGTAACCAAACCTTTTATTCCCCTTCCGATCAGTTTCATTTCTTTTCCTTTTGTTGAACTTGCTCCAGCTCATTAAAAATATTGGGCAATATAACTTATTGTCAAATTTATATTATATTAAAACTTCAAAGTTCAAATCGAAATATAAAATTATGCTGACAATGCCAGTGATTGACATAATGTTATACTAAAAGGAGCTTCTCAATTTTAAAATCGTTGAAAACGCATTTGAGATCGTCAATGTCCCTAGAGAGATCGAATGATTTGACAATATATATATATATATATATATATATATATATATATATATATATATATATAAGCTCAACCACTTTAAAAAATAATAAATTATGTTTTCCTGTCAAAAATCACCTTACTATTTTTAGAAATAATTTTTTGTTTCTATTTTTTTTATATCAATTTCGTCTACACTAGATAATAATAATAATAATAATAATAATAATAATAATAATAATAATAATAATAATAATAATAATAATAATAATAATAAATTCATGCAAAAACGTACTAAAAATTTAATAAATGTAAACCATATTAGAAATTCTATTTTTAAGATATATATATATATATATATATATATATATATATATATAATTATTTATCTACAAATTTATATTTTAAGCTAAAGAGTTCTAAAATGAACAAATATAAGTTTAATCTTTGTAATTGCATTAAATTGTTAAAACAAAAAAATATAAATATAAAAATATTAATATATAGTAAAAATATGCAAAAACAAAATAAAATAAACAAATTTTTAAATGTTATGATCCTTGATCATGACAAATTTTAAATTTCACCTTTGCTAGGTTGTATTTGTTAATTTTATCAAAATACAAAATTTAAAAGTAAACTATATATTCATTAAATATAAATATATATATATATATATATATATATATATATAGATATAATATATTAACACACTCACACGTACACACACACACACATATATATATATATATAGGAAGAGGTTCTAATAAAAACCTCTTTTAACATGAGAACTAGGAACCACATCTTAGCCTTTAAATTTGAAGATCTAATGGATATGATTAATTTGGAAAAATCAACGCCTAAAATGGGGTTAGTAGTTTTAAACATCCGTTTCTTTTACTTTTCCATTAGTCTAAGGTTACATTTGTCTTTTAGCAATTACTTAATTAAACCTATATGATATGTACGATTTGGATTACTTAATTAAACTTAGATGATATTCACGAAATGGATATTTAGGTAGTCGTGTGTTTCTACTTTTTGTTTTTAATCTTTTATTTTCTGTTCTTAATTTTCTCTCATTCTTTCTCCAAGTCTTCTTTATTCTTCCATACTCTTAATATCCTATACTCTTAATATCAATTATGATTGATGACAGTTGTACCAGTATTTATACACGATGAACACTTAAGGTATTTATTAATTTAGTTTTATTATCAGATTTAGTTGATTAATTTCATTGATTTATTTTCATTTTTTTTAAAACAATTTAAATGTTGATTTGATTTTTAGGAAGTTGTTCTTTTGAAGTGTTCACTACTACAAAAGTTTACATACATAACAGTACATAGATAACGGTTTTTTTCAAAAACTGTTATGTATGAGCGCACTTTTAGGAATAGATAACGGTTTTTCGAAAATCCGTTATCTATGTAGTGTTGTCTAAATGCATAGATAACGGTTTGAACAAATGCGTTATGTTTATGCGTTATCTATTAGTTGCATACATAACGGTACTACAAAACCGTTATGCCGACCGTTATCTATGAACATCTTTTTATAACGGTTATTTTAACCGTTATATATGAGCGCCTTAAGACCGTTATCTATTATTTTTAACATTTAATAATATTATAAAAAATCAAAATCCTAACCCCCATCAAATTTCCCCAAATCGGACCTGGCTCTTTCTATCTTCTCCATCACGCTCACCGCCGCAATCCTCTCTCTGTCCGTCTTCCCACCGGCTCCGGCGAGGCCGTATCCGACCGAGGGCGCCGCTCCTCGACTACTACCTCCCATCATCCATTTTTCTCTCTCAAAAATCACGGATGAAGACTAAATGGGAGCCCTAATTTCCTCCCCAAATCAGGAATCACCGCCGCCTGAGCCGAAATCCGGCAACGCAGCGCCCTTCTCTTCGGCGTTGTCGATGCCGCCATGCCGAAGGCTTTCTCCTCCCCTTTCCCTTCCAATTTTGAGCCCTAGTTTTCATAGAAAGAAATACCGCCGCCGCTACAACTGGAGGACCAGCGAATGGTCGGGCTTCATCCGTTCTCTTCCTCTTCTTCTCTCTGAATCTGGCGCCGCCGACTGAGGAATGTCGATGAACGTCGTTCACTGCCATGGTCTTCGAGATTCGGGCGAGTGGTTGTCACCTCCGCTCTTTCGTTACCTCTCTCACTCACCCTCATGAACAGATCTCCCTCACACATGAGGAGAATATAAACTGAGTCCTAGCTGTCTCTCGACTCTTTCCCAATCTCTCGATGCTGTTACGTTTCTCTGCTGAGCAGGTGAGGGCCTGCCGCCTCCGTCGATCCTCCGAGCTCCGTCGTGCGTCGGAAGTTCGTCGTCGTGCCGCTCTCCTTGGTTACAGAGCAGGGTAGCCGCAATTCTCCTATTTCGAAGCTAAGTTTCCAGTCCCATCTTTTTTCTATTGATGATAGTGTTATCTATGTCGTTGCATATCGACTTCTTAGAGTAAGAAAGATATCAGAACTTAACATCTATTAGTGAGCCTGCCATGGGTATCTTGTTCATCTATTCATGATATTAGTGGGCTAAGGTTTTCCCCATATTCTGTGTGTATGCTATTTGTAAAAGGTATTCCTCATATGAACAAGTATACATGCTCAAGACTTAAAAGTTTCATGCTTCTTATTTACTGCTTTCATAAAGAACATAATTTGTTGGTGTGACTCGAGGGATAGGATGGAGTAAACTGAGATAGAATGATCACCTTGAATGTTTGTTTTGGTGGGATGTGTTATTCTTTACTTTAATATGAATGTTGAGCTTCCTTGGGTTGTTCTTGCTTCACTAATTTTATTTTTAATTTTTAGTTTTTACTATTTTTTATCGTTAAATGTTGTTGTTTCTGTCATTGTTTTTTTATTAAATTTTTTGTCATTGTTTAAGTTGTAGAATCAGATTGGCGGTGGAAAGCCCAAAATGAGATGGTTAGGAACTCAATTTTGTTGCTCTCTCAATTCTTCCAATTCTCAGCCCTAATTTTATGAACTATTGAAGTGAAGCACCTGCTGACATTAATAAACCTGCATCTGCACCTGCTGGAATCATTGATTCTTTGGGAGTTTTGATAGAGAAATTTGGAACAAGAGCTTGAAATATGAAGGTTGGTTTTATTTAATTAATTTGTTTTAATTAGTTTCTTGTGGTGAATGTTGTAACATATCTGGGAAATTAAAGATAGTTAAGGACGATGGTGGATGGGTTTCTCCTCTATCATTATGCTTTCTCTTGGAGATGTTCATCGTTGCTCAGTAGTTACACTTATTTTGGCTACATTTGGACCCCACATTTCTTGATTTAAGTAGGAATTATTGTTTAATATGATGGCTCAACATGTAATATTAGGTTTGTCATATAGAGCTCAGCGTTGTTAGTTTAATCCTGAAGTTTTTCAATGTACACATTTCTCTTAATTGCCACTTTGTCCCCCAGGTTGGTCTCATTACTTCAATATCAATATGTTTCTTGTTTTGACCTAGTTAGACAGCATATTGACTCTATGGAGTTGCCTGCGGGATTGTGATCTTGGGTTTGGCTCTTTTAAGCATACTGGAGAAGATACAATATGTTTGCCATTATGAGAATTGTGGGAAGGTAATATGCTCTACTGAATTATAGCATGGCTATGTTTTACCATAATATGATAGTATCTTTATTCGATCATGAAATCACCTGAAATTCATATTATTTGTTTCAAGAGAAGTGGAACATAATCCAATTGTATATCTTTTCCAGGTGATTGTAGATATACAACAAGTCCAACAGATTTGCTGAAGCTGAGAATATATTGAGAAAGATTATGAAAGGTTTATCATCTTCTGTTATTTTATTATTATCTATTCTACAAGATCTTTCAACTTCATTGTAGCTTGGTGACATTTTGTACTTATTATCTATCTCTTCCAATTACTGTGTTGTTTTAACTGGGAATATGAACTTATTTTTTAAATAATGGTTAAAGTATATTATGCCACAGGGTTGGAAATCTTTGGATATCATTGTTGTAGCTGAACGACTTGCACTAACTCTTGAAGCAACAAGGAGATTAAAGGAGGTAGAAGAATTGTTAGAGAGGTACATTATTAAGCACTCAATGAGGAGCAAATCCAAATAGTTTCTACTGGAGAATAACAATTTCTCTGTAGCAGATGTCTTGATGCCAAGAAAAACTTACTTCCTCATGAAAACTTTGCTTCTACATGTGCATTGACATTTTCCTTATTCTGCTGGTTCAAAACTCATGGTGGTAAAGGTTAGAAAATGGCAGCTTTTTGAAATACTATTATCTACTATTATTCTGCTGGTTCAAGACGTCTTCTGCTCATTATTTTGTTTTTTGAAATACTATTATCTACTTTGCTGCTGTTGATGTGAATATTGTCACTATAATTTGAAGTGGTATGTGAGTTTTTAACTTTAGTTAGAATTTCAACTTTAGTTTCTGCAGTATGTTGTTTTAATTAAACAAATTATTTATCAAGGCATGTGTTAAAACCCCATATATTATCAAGTTAGGTATAGGTATAGGCTACCTTATTATTGCTCAATGAAAATATCTTTTTTAACTTAATTTTTTTTTAGTATACTTATTATCTAATAGTATACTTTTTAGAAATTTGCCTCTTAGTGTCACAGCTTGAATCTGAACTTTAGAAATTTAAATCTGTTATTTCTGAAATTGTTGGATTTGTTTGATTTTTGTATTTGGACTTGCAGAGGTATGGGCCTAAACCTTTGGCTGATATAATCTGATTTTCTATAGTTGTTTAATTCATGTCATGTTTCTTTCTTATGGAGGATGACAAAATCTTGGTTAGTACTATTGTTGCTTTATAAAAAGAAGGAAATAGTGCATTTCACTTGGTCAGTATAGATTTCTGTAAGAAAGAAATATGTAGCCAAAAGAATAAACTTTATGATTGTTTGACTACGTACTTGATTGAAGTCTTTTGCTTTTCCTTTTTTCTGTACATAGTGTAGCTTCTTGATAAAGCTTATTCCTACTGAGTTGATCAAAGCTTATCAAAAGGCCATACTGAATACACATCCGTCGCTTCTTCCAGCATTTGGTGGAAAAGGGTATTACGGTATGAAGGTGCACGAAACAGTAATTGCATCTGGAGCAAGGTATGAAAAAATGCCAACCATTTTCACTTTTTTTTCATTATCAGATGATTCTGCTGCTTCCGTTTTCCTTCTCATTATCACTCTGATGTATTTTTTATTATAACTAATCTGATGTTTACTTTTACTATCAAACTATATTTGTTGTTTACTTTTATATTAAAGGCCCTTGATTATTTGGTTTGAAGTAATTAAATGGAGGATATGCATCACATCTAACTTATAACTTCCAGATAAAGAAGAAGAAAAGTGATGCAGGAGAACCAGTAAAGTACATGGGCTGTGGGGACTGCGAGAATCTCAGTAAAGTACATGGGTTATGGTAGCTTGGGATGGCTTGAGGTCAAAAGACAACCAGAGAATCATAGCAGGTTGATTAACTAGTTCTTGAGGACTTGGTGCTAGAAACATTGTATGATAGATTTTTGTTTTAGCTATAAGGTAGTTGGTATTTTCAATTTTGAATCGGAATATGCAATGATGATGTATACTTGATATTTGGTTCATTTGTATAATAATGTATGAATTTTTTGGATGATATATAATATTGTTATCGTTGATTTTATCATTTTGTCGTTTTATAAAAATTGCAAAATTTAAAAATATACTACAATTATATAAAGTGCAAAAAATTGTTATAAAAGGTGCAAAAAATCGTTATGTATTCTAATTAAAGATAACGGTTAAAATCGTTATAAAAAGTGCAAAAATCGTTATAAAAAGTGCAAAAAATCGTTATAAAAAGTGCAAAAAACCGTTATGTATTCTATCAAAGATAACGGTTAAAACCGTTATAAAAAGTGCAAAAAACTGTTAACTATGATAAAAAAAAAATTAATACATAACGGAAAAATCTTAATACATAACGGTGAAAAACCGTTATGTATTCTATCAAAGATAACGGTTAAAACCGTTATAAAAAGTGCAAAAAACTGTTAACTATGATAAAAAAAAATAAAAAAAAATAATAATAATAATAGATAACGGAAAAAATCTTAATACATAACGGTGAAAAACCGTTATGTATAACCTTTATAGATAACGGATGCGTACTGTTATGTATGACGCATCGTACCGTTATCTATGCTACTATACATAACGGTTTTGAAACCGTTGTGTATGACGTATAGAATAGATAACACCACTATACACAACGGTTTTTTTGCTCATAGATAACGGATAAAATCCGTTATCTATGAGCGTTTTTCTAGTAGTGGTTAATTATTATTCTTTCAATTGATGTTCATAATTTCTATGAGTTGCATAATCAAACTATGTAGTTGCTTAATTGCATGGCAAAAAGTGTGATTTGCACAGATGAATACGTAAACTGCATAGTTCAATGTATGTGTTGCATATGAAAGATTTTAGTGCATACGAATATTTTAAATTCCTAGTTGAAATAAAGGGTTTGAATTGAAATTGGAAATGTGTATTAATTTTAATTTCATAGTTTGGTTTTAAAATGATGTGCATAGTTAAGTTAGTGCATTGCATAATTGCATATTTTAACTGCATAGTAGGGATTCAAATTGCTTAGTTGTTTATTTTTTGACTGTATAGTTAAATTAGTGTGTTGCACAATTGCATGAGTCATTGTATTTAGTTTTAAATTTGTATCTCAAAGTTTGTTGCATTGTAATGCATATAATTGCACAATTATGTTTTACAATTATGCATACAATTTAGTTTTAATATCGTTTAATCATGTTTTGTTTTTGCATCCAGATTCTGTGCAACTTGACAATACATACATAAACAACTACTATAAAATATTACAAATGCAAAAGCATTCAAGAATGAAAAATATTGAAGCGGATGCTCTTGCATTGTGGGTTTTGACCTTTTACTCTCAACTATGCACTTAAAATATTCATTGTGCAACAATATCAAATCACACAGAAATTGAAAGTAATTCAGTTTATCTTCCCTCCCCGGATTTGATACCCACGCCTCCGTCGTCGAATGTTAAAGACACGCCAGTTACTTCGAGAAATAGACGCCTTCGCCGCCGCCTTCAGTAAATCGCTCCGTCGGCGCCACCTTGCACAGACCGCCATCGCCTTGCACAGAACGCATTACATGCATCTATGCAACACATATATACAACTATGCAGTTCATATTATAACTAGGCAACAATGTAATAAAAATTATCAATCCTAACTATGCACTTCTTCTCCATGTGAGTGTAACAATATTTTACGAGGAAATGGACTTAGAGTAACTATGCAGTTCACATCATAACTATGCAACAAATATATGCAATTATGTAATAAAATTTGATACAACTAAACATTTTCGATCCCAACTATTCAATTCAATTATCCAATTAAAATATTACTATGCAACAAATTCATTCAACTATGCATGTAAAAGCTCATGTCCAGCCCACATTTCTCCTCAAGTGCAACCACTTTAGATGCCTCCTTTGAAACCTCTGTTTCAGCCATTACTTTCTGAATTTTCCAATTCAAGATCAGAATCAACAGTAAAATGACAATGCATACATAAACGGCTGTAAAATATTACAATCATCATCTATGCATTCAAAATGGTTCTCCATCAACAACACCAATCATCTATGCAAATGAAATGGTTACTCCATTACCACAATATTTGCAATCAAATGCATAAGAAAATCAACATTTAATCTCTAAATATTTAAAATCCTAAGCATCTTTGCAATTTCACATCTATGCAACTACATCCAACCTGTATGCAACATATCTATGCATCAACGAACCAATCATCTATGCAACTGAGAATGTGTGACCATTACCACAATCAAATGCATAATCAAATGTGTGACCATTACCACGATAAAATGCACACTCTTTGCAATCAAATGCATAAGCAAATCAACATTTAATCTCTAAACCATGTGAAATCATAATCATCTACACAATTTCACATCTATGATTCTACTTCCAACATCTATGCAACAAAGCTAATCATATGTGCATATGATACCCGAAACATCAAGCAAGACTCTATGCTAGTAGACATCTTTGCAATAACACTTACCATCTATGCACCAACACCTATCATCTATGCATTTGATAGGGAGATGGTTACTCCATTACCACCAACTATGCAATTTATCAAAATTTACCATAAATCGAACATCTAAGAAACAATATCCAACCTCTATGCATCTGAAATTCGAAATGGTGAAGCAAATACCAGTTTTGAATCACCTTGCCTCCGCTGCCGCCTTCAATAGTTCGCCTGAGCCGCCGCCTGCTACAGACCGACGAGTAATAATCTCGCCGCCGCCGGAAACGCCGTCTCCTTGCACAGAACGGTCGTCGTGCGTTTGACAAGACGGCTGTCGCGCCTTGCTCAGTCGCCGCGCCTTGCACAGATCGGCCACCGTGCCTTCGACTTGCACTGTTCCATCGCCTTGCACAGACTCTTCTCAGACGCTGCGTGCTACAGACCGACGAGCAAGAATCTCGCCACCGCCGGAAACGCCGTAGACTAAAAGTTTCGATCGCTGAACTCGAGTTGCATAGGAGGCGCCAGAAACCCTAGATAAAAAAGTGAAAAAATAAAACTGAATTAGGAATAGGAACTCGAGAGTAATTGTTAAATCTACTGTTACATTTTTACCCTTTCAATTTTAATTACATTTAAAATATTAATTAAATTGTGCATCTGTAATTTAATCTCAACCATCTATTTTTTCTAGATGATTGGTTTAGATTAGGTTCCTAGTTCTCATCTTAAGGGGGGTTTCTATTTTAACCCCACCCTATATATATATATATATATATATATATATATATATAGGGTGGGGTTAATATAAAAACCCCTCTTAAGATGACAACTAGGAACCAATTTAAAGCCATTGATTTAAATAAAATAGAGGGTTGAGATTAAACTACAGATGCACAATTTCGATTGCATAGATGCACAGTTTCAATTGCATAGATGCATAATTTCGATTTGCTTGAGTATTTTGCATTGTTGGTTTCAATTGCATAAATTGCATATTTTTTAAGTGCACAATAAAATATAATAGATGCACAGTTTCTTTTGTTGACTAAATCCTAACCATTAGATCTAATATTTAAAAGGTCAAGATTAGGTTCCTAGTTCTCATTTTAACAGAGGTTTTTATTAGAACCTCTTCATATATATATATATATATATATATATATATAGTACTGTGTATATTTCAGTAGAAATTTTGTATAAGTTATTTAATATAATGTGTATATATTATATCATCTTTTATTTTGTCATGTATGAACGAAATTAAAATTCAGGGAAAATTCCGGAATGAGCTAAAGTTTATGTATTTATATTGCAACTTTATATAGTTGAAAAAATAGCAAAATTCACTAATAGTTCATGGATTTACAGTCAATTAACGTCTCAAAAAAATATATTATGAAATGCAAATCAGTAAAAAGTAATTAAAAGTTCCAAAAATCCATTCAAAACTACTAGAAAATTTGAAAGAAAAATATCTAGATATTTTGGTGGAAATTTTTTAAATAGATAATAATAATCGTTAGTTAAAAAAGTTTTGTCAAGATCTTGGTCATTCATTTTATATGCCTCCAATTATAAGATGATTTTATCTTCATTTTAATGCTATTATCTTTAATAGAGTTATTTTAGATAATACTATAAGTAACTTATAGAATTTTATTTTCTAAATATAATATTCTAAAAAATATAATTTTGTTTGCCGTGCATCGCACGCGAGTAATACTAGTTATGTATAGAAAAAGAGATTAAGAGATTTTAGATAACATGTCGATGATTTTGCAAGTAAAATTTTTTACTAGATAAAGTCATTTTTTATAAGTAATGGAAACTTTTATTTTTTAATATATTGATGCGCTAATATATTGAGGGCCCATTTCTATAATTTCGCCCAGGGCCTCATTATTCTCAGGACCGACCCTGCTTATCTGGATACACCCCCGAGGATTACTTCCGTTTAGCTATCAGGCACTATACCGTATTGGGGTTACATGCCTGTGGTTTTACATCTGGTTCATATGATGATGTAGGTATTGTAGCAATGAGTCTACAGCAGACCGTCGGCATGCAGGTTGGCATTAGGACCAGGCTTGGTGGCATTATGATCAGCACTGGTATGACCAGCACTGGTCGGATGATATATCCTTTCTGCATGCATGAGCTCCGGATCCTGATTGACCGTTTTGATAGAGTGATGCATCATCACCCTCTGTATGGAGGCTCACTTCAAGGATATCATCCTAGCACCTGGAATTTCACGCCTCACATTTATTTTTTGTGATGTACTCCCTCCGTCCCGGCCAAGACGCTACATTTACTTTTCAGCATGGGATTTAAGGAGTTGTAGATTAATGTTTAAAGTGTGTAATAATAAAGTGATAAAGTATGAGAGATAAAGTAATAAAATGATAAAGTAAGAAAGAGAAGGTAATAAAGTGATAAAGTAGGAGAGAGAATGTAATAAAGAAATACTTAATTAGTGTTAATTAAGTGTTTAAAATTCCTTACTTTTGCCAAATATAGAAATGTAGCATCGTTGTTGGGACGGCCCGAAAAGGAATATGTAGCATCTTGGGCGGGACGGAGGTAGTATTTGATATACATTTATTTTTGACGTATAGATTTTTACAATCACCTCCCACATTTATTTTACAACAAAACTTAAATTTACTATTACCGAGAAATAATTAGTTTGCAATGATGTCCCATCTTTTAAATTTACTATTCTAAAGTGACTATTTTCAAAATACACTCTTTTTTAAATTTCATTTTTTTAATTTAAATTGTTCATAATTATACATTAATATTTTTAATTAACCTTTATTGATGAGGAGCAAAATACTCAGCAGCGCTGGACATCATTTTATTTATACTTATCCATTATGGTTATTATCCAATTAAGGCTTATAAATGCAGGAATATTAGCTTGGACCCACGTAGATCTTATGATCGAACCACGTAAAATCCGAGTGTTCTTATCGTTTTTAATTATATGGGAGATTTTTGTTTCATCATTTACTTAAGCAAAATGGCTATTTTATTATTTGCCTTTTTAAATAGTGTTATATAATAAAAATACATAAATATACTTATTATATGTGGGATAGAGTTAATATATTATAGGATTAAAAAAATTACTAGAAAAATCAAATCAATTTAATTAAAAAAGTATCGAATCTCCATGCAAAATTAAAATACCTTTTTCAAGAAGAGTGGCTTTTGAAAAACTAAATGAAGACGCAAGAAAAGTAGTTTTAAAAAAAAAGTGAAGAAGGGCTGAAGGGGGAGGGGGCGCACAGACGTTTGGAGGAAAGAGAGAGTTAATTTTTTTTCTTCGAAATTTTATACTACTCCCTTCGTCCCATTTGTATTGGCCCCTTACTTTTGGGCACGAGAATTAAGGAGTTGTAGATTAATGTTTTAAGTGTGTAGTAATAAAGTGATAAAGTATGAGAGAGAAGGTAATAAAGTGATAAAGTAGAAAAGAGAAGGTAATAAAGAGATAAAGTAAGAGAGGGAATGTAATAAGAGAGTGATTAATTTTTGACAAAAAAGGAAGGGGCCAATACAATTGGGATAACCCAAAATGGCAAGGGGGCCAATTTGTGGACGGAGGGAGTACTAAATTAAAGAAGGCAAAAACTTTTATTTATTTCTTCAATTTCAAATTTCCTGTTCTCTAATTGGGTGATGTGGGTGGTTTTGTGTATTCCCATGATGAATTAGGCTCTACACATCCTCAATTAAGAAATAGAGGCTTTAAAAACCGAATATCTAATTTTTGATCAAAACTACCAATTATAGTGAAATATCTCAAATATCGTTACAGATAAAAATAGAAGCATATGGCGTAGCAGAGTTGAGCGAATAACAAAATCAGCCCTGACCCTGAACGAAGTCAACAAATCAGCCCTTGAAGAAGGCAAATTAAGAAATCAGTCCTGAAGAAAGTAAAAATCAAGTTTGAAGAAGACAATTAGTTAGCAGATCCGAAGACATATATCAGACATGACAACCTTGAAAGAGAATCGTCAGCTTTGAAAGATAGAAAATACATGCAATCATAATTATTTAGATCAAGTACTCTTTATCAAGTACACATATCAGACATGACAACCTTGAAAGAGAATCGTCAGCTTTTAAAAAACAATAAATGCAGGTTTATAAATCAATATTTCAAAAAAACAATAAACCCAGGAGTAAATATTAATTTGGTAAAGCATTAGTATATATTTATCATTTTCAGGAGGTGATGGGATGAATTGTACATGGAGATTTTTATTTTTTGGGGTAGGGGAGCGGGCACACTTGGACATGATTTAAAAATCTTATCTTTCATAAATCTTTTGTAGATTGGGCGGTGTCGTGAATTTAATTCATGAGGGGCCTTAATAATTCACAGAAAATAATAAAATATTATTTGGGATAAAAGACCACGTGTTTAGAAAAAAACAAAGTATGGAAAATAATTTATTTGGTTGAGTTGTCATAAACTTATCGATCTATAAATAGCGTCGACCCATTTCAGGAAAGAAACACACAGAAGACGGTCCAGGGAAAGCTTTAAAGCAATAGTTATAGTATTTCTTCTTTTCTGTTTCGGTAATCTTCTCCCCACAATATCATTCTTTTTAAAGGGATAGTCTTTCATTTCATTATTGTTTTTGCATGTTCTTTTTAAAGAACAAATAAGTTTAAAGATCTCGTAATAATAAACTTGAATTTGAATTTTTTTTTTTGGGGGGGGGGGTCTCAATGCTATTTTATTTTGTTGCATGGTGATTTATAAACCTGAGTCAAATTTGGGAGTAACATTTTGAATTGAGGCTTACCAAATTAATAATTTTTTTAATGAGGTTGGAGAAAACATGGCGCTTCCATCGTTCATCGTGATGTCCGTGCCAATGTATTCTGGATACACTTATGTACGCCGCAACGACGACGGCTCCGCCGTGGTGGGGGAAGACAGCATGTTCAGCCCGCTGGTGAAGATCGAATTGGAGCGCGCCACAACCAATGATAAATACGTCCACATACGCTTCTGCTACAACAACAAATACTGGCAGAAGAGCGACGGCGACGACGGCATCGTGGCCCTATCGAGCAAGCCCGAGGAGGACACGACGAAGCCGTCGTGCACGCTCTTCGAGGTGGCCTTGCTGATGCCGACGTTGGGCAACTTCACCCACGTCCCGACCGGGCGGCGCGTGATGATGAACAACGCCACCAAGGCCCTCTACGTGGACAAGGCGGGCAGCGAGGGCGCGCTTCTCGGGTATATGGATTGGAGCACGCTGGTGAAATTGCCGACGCACGTGGCTTTCAAAGGGGACAACGAAAAGTATCTGCAGGCGTTCTACGACGACCACAACTACCTCAAGTTCAAATCGGACGATCCCAACTACTACCTGTGCAGCAACACGGTGTCGCTCATGAACGACGGCCACGTCCGGATCAAGAACGACCATTGGGGCATGTTCTGGCGGCGGAGCCCTAATTGGATTTGGGCGGATTCCACCGACCTCACGGCCAACAACAACGACACTCTCTTCTGGCCCGTCAAGATCGACGCCGACACCATCGCGCTCCGCAGCGCCGGCAACAACAGATTCTGCCAGCGCCTCACCACCGACGGGATGGAGAGTTGCCTCAACGCGGCGTCCTCCACCATGGCCAAGGAGGCCAGACTTCAAGTGCAGGAGCTCGTGGAGGCGCGGAGCATCAACAACGTCAGGTACCGGATGGAGGACGCCAGGATCTACGGGGAGACGCCGTACCTGGCCGGCACCAGCAGCGTCACCAACGACGGCGACGAGGAGAGCTCTCTCTCGGTGTCCATCACGTATACAGACGAGAAATCCTACTCCTTCAGCAGCAGCTTGGCGATAACGGCGGGGGTGACCACCAGCATCAAAACGGGTGTGCCCTTTATCGCGGAAGGGAAGGTTGAGATCAGTTTTCAGGTGGAGACGACGTTCGAGTGGAGCAAATCCACGACGACTACGACGTCGATTACGGCGACGGGGTCGGTTCCGGTGCCGCCGAGGAGCAAGGCTGTGGTGAGCTATGTGGGGACCAAGGGCACGTGCGATGTTCCCTTCTCCTACACGCAGCAGGACAGGAGCTCTACCGACGGAACAATCACTGATACTGATCAGATCGATGGGGTTTACAATGGCGTCAACTGTTACAACTTTAGTTTCATCGTCGAAAAAACTCAGCCTCTCGTCTAATCATCACATCCAACACAACATCCCAACACGCTTATTTTGAATACTACTATATTCCTTATTCAGCTTGTGTGCATGCTATAATCTATTGTGTACGTGAGAGAGGGTTTTTTTCATCAACTTCTTCAAGGTTGGTTTTTTCCCTCCTAATTGTGTTGTGTGTATGCTTTAACTTTTGAACAATAATTGTATGGCTTTTAACTTTAATTAATTGTATGCCTTTTTATTTTTATTTTTTTTACCTTATTAATTACTACCTTCGTCCTACAAAATTAGTCTTAATTATTATTCTATTTATAAGCTTTACGATATTGAGATACATGACTAACGCAACGCATCTGACCCAAATAAACATAATTATACTTAATAAATTTTAATTAAAAATAGGGATTTTGGCAAATAAAATCACGAACTATTTCGAGTTTGCAATTTTAACGTGACTTTTGAAGTATGGCGAATTAAATCAATACCTTTTCAATTTTTGCAATTTCGTTCCCCCAATTTTTTTGGATCGTCAGAATGTTGAATTGGAGCTTACGTGAATTAGTAAAGACGATGTCGTTTTTGTGAGGTCTAAATGACGTCGTTTCGTACAATTTCATTAAAAAAATTCTCCAAATTATAAAGAAATTGTATCATGTATTTGCACCATAATTTTCAATATTAAGCAATTTTATAGAAAGTAACTTCGTAACATGAATATTATGTGACGAACTAATCCACGTAAATTTCAACTCAACAATTCGACAACTGAAAAAAATTGGGGGGACGAAATTGCAAAAATTGAAAAGGTGGTAATTTAATTAGTCACACTTCAAAAGTCACGTTAAAATTACAAATTCAAAATAGTTCGTGATTTTATTTGCTAAAACCCCTTAAAAATATTAATAAAGTTTATGTGAAAGTTGCCAAATTTCAATTAAAAATCAATAAACTCTAATTAAGTTCCAGTTAACTAATAATTAATAACTAATTAATATATTTCCCATGTGAAATATGAATAAGTACTTTTAGCACGAGTTTTAATAAAAAATTGCTTAGAATATTGAAAGTGGATAAAAGATTTCACATTAAGGGTATTAATTGTTAAGTAAATTGTGAGAATTATGTGTGAGGTCTTTTCCAAAAATAAAATGTGTATAAATTTTGAGAACATACAAAAAAAGAAAAATATGCATAAATTATATAAAGGACGAAGATGGCATTATTTATTGCAGTTGTCAGTACAGGCCGCATAGTTTTAACAACCAATTTTAATAATCCATTATATATTAACTAAAGAAAGTTGCAAATTGAGTATGATTCATCTAAACAACTCAAAATATCGCAAAAACTTGCGTGAGGTTGACCTCATCGTATGAGGCGGGTTCACCCGACCCGCGCTCTGACCCGTTCGCCCAGACCCGCACTCCATCACCCTTAAACTCTAATCTTCCTCCTTTTTTCTCTCTCTCAAGTATCGGTCACTCTCTCTTTCTCAATCTCACCGCCGACAGCAGACACACACACGCAGGGCTCATCTCTCTCTATATCTCCCATATCTGCCGCCGCCGCCTAAGACCGACGAAGGTCCGGCACGAGCCACCGCCGTCCGCCTCTACGCGGGCGTCGCTCCGCCTGATGCCGCCGTTGCTGTGTGTCTTTGAAACCATCAATTACGCCGCGGCAGAGGTCCACGACCGGGCCCTAGATCTCGCCGGCAGCTGCCTCGCTCCGACGGTGGGGAGGGCTCCTTGCTGCAGATCGGCGGCTCCATTTTGGAAGAGGAAATCTGCAACGTTCATTAAGAATTCATCTGTCCGCGAACTAGCTAGCCATAGAGTTGGATTTAGGAAATCAATTGAGCTGCCGGATTGAGCTCTTAGGAAAGAATGCTTGAACTTTCGCCATCTGATTTTTTTTTTTTTTTTCACTTTTTTGAGTTAATTTGGGGATTTTCACTTGATCTGAAATCTGAATATGAAAATTGAGGTTTCTGCATAATTTAATTTGATGTTTTCTTAAGTCAAAAAAAAAAATTCGATGTTTTCTTGCAGGCTAAGATAGTGGAGATGCATAAATTGCTTTGAAGAAATGAGAAATTACATTAATAATGTAAATATATTTAATTATTTAATTAAGTAAATAATATCTTAAGAAAAAGTAACCATTCATATACTAAAAAAAATATTTTTGGAACATTACACTTATTCACAATGGTGAAGCATGAGTTCATCAACATCCTAAAATCTAATTAAATAAATTAAATAATTAAGTATTGAGAGTGGTGAAAAAGTGAAAAGTAAGAATAAATAAAGTATTATTAGTGGTGGGGTAATTGTCCAAAAATGGAAAGAAAGAAAGAAGAACTTATTTGGGGGGACGTTCCAAAAAAGAAAAAGAGAAACTTATTTCAGGGACGGATGTAGTACTTTATATTAAACGAAGATAAATATTTATATTAACATAAGTATATGTTTGTGCCAATAAATGTATATTTTGTATTTATTTAGGGTTTAGTATTTACTATTTAGGGTTTAGTATTCAGTGTTTAGGTAATTACAAAATATAGAATGACAGGAAATACTTATAGAAACATAAGTATACATTTGTACAAAGAAATGTATATACTAGCCTAAATAAAAATAAATATTTCTGTTAGGGTTTAGTATTCATTATATACGGTTTAGTATTCAAGGTTTAGGGTTTAGTATTTACTATTTAGGGTTTAATATTCAGTGTTCAGGTAATTACAAAATATAGAATGACAGGAAATACTTATATTAACATAAGTATACATTTGTACAAAGAAATGTATATGTTAGACTACATAAAAGTAAATATTTCCATTAGGGTTTAGCATTCAAGGATTAGGGTTTAGTATTCATTATTTAGGGTTTAGTATTCAAGGTTTATGGTTTAGTATTCAGTATTCAGGTAATTACAAAATATAGAATGACAGGAAATACTTATAGAAACATAAGTATACATTTGTACAAAGAAATGTATATGTTAGACTACATAAAAGTAAATATTTTCATTAGGGTTTAGTATTCATTATTTAAGGTTTAGTATTCAAGGTGTAGGGTTTAGTATTCACTATATAGGGTTTAGTATTCAGTGTTCAGGTAATTATAAAATATAGAATGACCGAAAATACTTATATTAACATAAATATATATATATTTGTGATAAATGCTAACAAATGTATATTTTATACTTATTAATGATTGACTCTTGATGATTGTTCTTGATTCTTGAAGATGAACATGAATGCTATACAAACTGTCGTTTAGAGAGCCTTTTGTTATTTAGTTATTTAGTCGAGTAAATATTGTCTTAATATAAAGTAATTATTGATACGATGAAGAGTAATGTTTTAAAAATATTACATTTTTTCATATTAATGTTTATTTTTATTCATGAGAACATTTACTTTTAGTAATTTGCTTAAGTAATTATTTTTGTAAATAAAAATAATTATTAATATGAAAAAAAGTGATGTTATTACCACTCATAAAACTTTTTTTTTTTAATAATTTGGTCAAGTAATTATTATCATAATAAAAGGTAATTATTATTACAATGAAAAATAATGTTTCTAAATTATTACATTTGTTCACGACAACTGTTACTTTTATTTTTGAGAATTTATACTTTTCATTATTTGATCAAATAATTTTTATTGCAAGAAAAAATAATTATTGATATGTATAAAAGTAATGTTATTTTTACTCGTTAGAACTTATAATTTTGTATATTTGATCTAGTAATTCATAATAAAAAGTAACTATTGATGTGATGAAAAATATGTTTCAAAAATGTAAATTTTTAAAATTATTACATTTGTTGTGATTATTATTGTAATTAAAAATTTAAAAGTAATTATTGTTGTAATAAAAAGTGATTATTATTATAAAGAAATGTAATGTTTACATTTGTGGGAACAAATGTATACAATTGTGGGAACAAATATATACCTTATAACTAATTAAAAGTAAACATTCCTATTGGGATTCATGATTTTAAAAGTAAATATTCCTATTATGATTCATGATTTAATATTTAGGGTTTAATGTTCATGGTTTAGGTTTAGTTTTCAGGGTTTAGAGTTTAAATAATATAATACTTTATATTGAATGAAAGGTAAATTATATTAACATAAATATACATTGTAGTAACAAATGTATATATTTTATACTTATTAAAAGTAAATATTCCTATTAGAGTTTAGGATTTAGTGTTTAGAGTTTAGTGTTCAGGGTTTAAGGTTTAAAAAATATAATATTTTATATTAAATGAAGATAAATACTTATATTAACATAGATCTACATTTGTTAGCACAAATGTATATTTTATACTTATATTTAAATTTAAATAAGTATACATTTGTGCGAACAAATGTATATCTTATGCTTATTAAAAGTAAATATTTCTATTAAAGTTTAGTGTACATGGTTTAGGGTTTAGAAAATATAATATTTTATATTAAATGAAGGTTACTTACATTAATTAACATAAGTCTATATTTGTGCTAACAAATGCATATTTTATACTTATATTAATATAAGTATACATTTGTGCGAACAAATGTATATCTTATGCTTATTAAAAGTAAATATTTCCATTAGGGTTATTAAAAGTTTGTGCTAAGTGCTAATAAATGTATATTTTATACTTATTAAAAGTAACTATTATCTTAATAAAAAGTAATTATTCATATGAAGAAATGTAACATTTCAAAATTATTACTTTTTTCACAAAAAATGTTATTTACACTTATGAAAATTTGTAATTTTAATGACTTGGTCAAGTAATTATAGTTGTTAGAAAAAATAACCATTGATATGAATAAATGTAATTTTTTTTAAAATAAAATAAATGAAAAAGAAAAAATATACTCCCTCCGTCCCGCTCAAGATGCTACATATTCCTTTTTGGGCCGTCCCAACAAAGGTGCTACATTTCCATATTTGGAAAAAACAAGGGAATTTAAGCACTTAATTAACACTAATTAAGTATTTCTTTATTACATTATCTCTCCTACTTTATCACTTTATTATCTTCTCTTTCTTATTTTATCACTTTCTCTCTCCTACTTTATCACTTTATTACCTTCTCTTTCTTACTTTATCACTTTCTCTCTCCTACTTTATCACTTTATTATTACACACTTAAAACATTAATCTACAACTCCTTAAATCCTGTGCCGAAAGGTAAATGTAGCGTCTTGGCCGGGACGGAGGGAGTATAAAAATTTTTGAAAATAAAAAATTAAACGAAAAAATAAAAGAAAATAAATAAAACACTTTAGTAAAGTAATTATTATTGTAATAAAAAGTAACCATTGATATGACAAAAATGAAAAAAAAATACAGTATAAACGTAATTATAGAAGAAGAAAAAAAGAGGAAACAAAATGCAATAAGAAACACAAAAAATGTAATGAAAATAGAAAAACGGAAACAATGCAAAAAATATGCAAAAAAAAACACAAATAGAAAAAAAAGAAAAAATAACGCAAAAAGAGAGAAAAAAAAACAGAAGAAAAGGAAAAAAACAAAAAAATGTTATAGACAAGATTCGAACTCTGGTGGTTGATAAATGAAAACTTTCTCCAACCACTGCACCAAACTCTATTTTGTAGTTTACAAAGAAACAGTTATTATATATTAACATGCAATTCCAGATCAGCCCATCCCACACCCTGACCCGCCAGACCCGCGCCCAAACCCACCCGACCCGCGCCCCGACCCGTCTCATGGGGTGAGGTTGACCTCACCCAAGACCAACTCAAAAAATATATACTCCATATGTCCTAATTATATAGGTAATTAATAGGTTTGTTTTTGTTCTTTTGGATGTCCGAAATATATCTTATTTTTTAAAACTCATTTAACAACATATCCTTATTTAATTAACCTTTCGATTAACTCTAATATTTTTGTTGAGAACAACTCTTATACCATTAATGTATTGTCAAAGATTAAATATGAACATATTAAGAAATTATTTTTATATATTTTTTTTTGAATAATTTTCTTAATTAATCCTTACATAAAATTGATGAAACAGCTTATATAAAAAGAATGGAATATGTCTTGATTAGAATCTGGCCTCTTTTCCGTCCAAATAAACAGCGCAACGAATACAAACAAAAAAAATCAACCCACCAAAAAGGGTAAAAACAAAAAGTGGGACGAAATTATCAAAAAAAAAGTGGACGAAATAAAAGCATGAAAATTCAAAACAAAGAAAATGTTTTGAATTATGTGCATGATTACTCCTCTCATCTCCCATAATAAAAGCTATCACCATCACCAACCGTGTCAATTCATTATTCATATATATATATATATATATATATATATATATATATATATATATAGGGTAGGGATCCATAGAGAATTATATTTTTCGAGAGAATGAAAAATAACGAATAAGCCTATAAATTTTACGAATAGATCAACATAAATAATGAACAGATGTATTCCGTAAATATGGTAAAAATAATGAAAATCTCGCCATATCAGGATTCGAACCATGGCAAAAAATCTTATTCATACGATATATTGATTTATTCATCGAAATGTCAGACTTATTCGAACGCATTCTCTATTCTCAAAATATTTATCATTCTCCATGGATCTTCTCCATATATATATATATATATATATAATCAATAATTGCCAAACTAATCATCCAAAATTCAAGAACAAAATCACAAAATGCCTACGAACTCTAGCATCTTCGCTGAAACCAAGATCCCACATCAAAAAAGCCATGGCGGAGTTACTTTCCCCGCCGTGTTATCTCCGGCAGCGGCGGGCGGTGCGTCCTCTTTGACGGCGGGCGTGAAGGAGCAGAGGCCATGGCTGGACTCGCTTCTGCACAAACACGGCGCTATTCTGTTTCGTGGTTTTGATTCCTTAGCTACCGCTTCAGACTTCAACGACGTCGTGGAGGCGTTCGGGTACGAGGAGCTGCCGTACGTCGGCGGCGCCGCCCCCAGAACTAACGTCGTCGGCCGTGTTTTCACTGCTAACGAATCCCCGCCTGATCAGAAGATCCCTTTTCACCATGAAATGGCTCAGGTATCAATTCTTCTCTTTTCTTGCTCGTGTGTAATACTTGTTTATGATCCCAATTATTGATTTTTTTTTTATTCATGACCTTAATTTTAATTTTAATTTTTAAATATCACGAACTTTGCATATTATATATGTTTACTTCTTTTCTATATCAAAGAGTATTCAGAAAACATGTTTCTTTCGCCATCCTCGCTCGAGAAACAACATCAGAATTTTTTTAATCTGTGTAAAAGAAGTGATTATTTGAATGGGATGGGATTAGTTGATTGATTTTGTTAATCTGGATCACAAGGTGCAAAAGTACCCGACAAAATTGTTCTTCTTCTGCGAAGTAGAGCCCGAGTCGGGCGGAGAAACGCCGATAGTCCCGAGTCACATCATATACGAAAGAATGAAGGAGAAGCACTCAGACTTCGTGCACAAGTTGGAGAAGCACGGCGTGATTTACACACGAGTTTTGGGGGAGGATGACGACCCTTCCTCCCCTATAGGCCGTGGCTGGAAATCTACTTTCTTGACCGCAGATAAGGCTGTCGCCCAGGAAAGGTATAAATTTTACTCCATAAAAGGGCTTAATATTTTCAAATGATAGAGTTAATGGGCCAATTATATCTTTTTGTAGTATAAGAAAAGGAAAAAATGTTCACCCAAATAAAAGTATGAAAAAACTAGTCTTTTTTTAGTGTAAATGTATAATTATACTCTTAATATTGTTACACACTTTTTTGTGTAATTGTGAAAAAGTGTGTAACCGTGTAAATACATTATTACACACTTTTTCAAAAATCGTAGTATAATAATCGCGAAAATCGTGTAATAGTGTATTTTACACTGTTACGCACTTTTTCGCTTCTAACAAGTGTGTAATAGTGTATTTTACACTGTTACACATTAAAAGAGTATTTTAGTCAGAAATACTATTATTTTCATATTTTTATCTGTACAGTTAAAATTTCTAATGACTAAAAGGTTTTGCTACATTAGGGTGCTGCCTCATTAAAATATATAGCCCAAATTTAATCTCATTTTCGCTTTTTAATCATAACACGTATAAAAATATTACAAATATAGCATGTATTTATCTTCGTAGTTCATTATATAGCCTGAGTTAAAATTCTAGTCAATTGAAGCTGATCATGTCAATGCCGAAAGCTAATTTGGCAATTTGAAAAAAAAAAAATTACATCAAAATTTTGTTCTCCGCAGCAACTGTCGAAACGTCGCTACGGTCATGAGCATTTTCAAATTAGCTTCCGACGCCGACGTGTCAGCTTTAGTGAGCCGAAATTTTGACTTATGCTATAAAATGAACAACAAAGTTGGGGCTAAGGAGTGAACATTGGATCGAAATTATGGGTATTTTATAAAATCTATGTTGTTGAAATTAAGCAATAAGTTGATTAATATTGTGAGTGGCGTTGAACAGAGCAGCTAAGCTGAATATGAAGGTGGAATGGGGAGATGATGGAGCAGTAAAGACGATAATGGGGCCGATGGCGGCGATCAAGGAGGACGAGACGAGGCGGCATCGGAAGATTTGGTTCAATAGCATGGTGGCTGCTTACACGGGGTGGGAGGATAAACGGAACGATCCAAAGAAGGCGGTGACTTTTGGCGACGGAAGTCTGTTGCCGGATGATGTCATCTACGATTGCCTCAGAATTTTGGAGGAGGAAAGTGTCGCTATTCCGTGGCAAAAAGGTGACGTTTTGTTGATCGACAATATGGCTGTTCTTCACGCGCGAAAGCCGTTTACCCCTCCTCGCAGGATTTTGGCTTCTCTCTGCAAGTGATAAAATGTGGATTTTATGTTTTCGTTCCTCAAGAATTACTAATTTACTAGTACTATAATATATATTCATACTAGATACTATACAATGTATAATGATCTTTCCTTTTTTTAACAATTTTTTTAAAGCCATGTTTCTTTAAGGGTAAATATCATGAAAACCTTTAAACTATACCCACTTTATTAAAAATACTCTGATGGCTCGTTTGGTTTTCAGTAAAGGATTATGTAGGATAATTTGTAACCAGGATATTTAGCGTGGATAATGACAGATTATTAATATTGAGTTGGTGTTTGCTATCATGGCTAAATACAGAATATTCTGGTTTAAGTTAATCCTAGGGGGAGGTGGTATTATTAATCCTAAGAAATCCGGATTAATAATACAGGGTCGTGGGATTAAACCGGGTCATCCGCATTATTACTAAATAATACCAAACACTAGATTGATTTGTACTAAATTAGCTAATACAGTGTATTAACCAATATCAATTATCAAACACGCCCTGAAACTTTTAAAATGTTCTCTAAACCCTCAAATTATTAAGTTTTTATCAAATATATTCCACATCTATTTTTCGATCACCAGAAATGTGATGTGGCTCGCCGAATGCCACAATGTAATATATATATATATATATATATATATATATATATATATATATATATTAAATGACATGGTAAAAACGACTTCGTTTTGTACCATATCATTTTTAAAAAATCCACTATGAAATTTAAAATTCACTTCTATCATGTTTGAAATTCACGTAAATATGATAGAAGTTATTCTTATATCGTGTTTATCCCTAATTCTAGGTTATTAGCGTGAATTTCATATATGATAGAGGTGAATTTTAAATTTCAGAGTGGATTTTCTTTTAAATGATATGGTACGAAACGCTTCGTTTTTGTCATTGCATTTAAAAAAAAATACTCCCTCCATCCGCGATATCGTTTCCACATTTGCTGTTTCGGTCCGTCTGCGATGTTTCCACTTCGGGCTATTCGGATTGTAATTTTTATCGGGTTGAAAATTTTCAACCCTAACTCTGTTGGATTGAGCCAGCCCACAGATTTCGGGGTGAATTGACATTCCTAGTTATTTCTATCCATATATTGTACTCCCTTCGTCCCACGAATCTTGACACGTATTCTTTTTTGAGTCGTTCCACGAATCTTGACACGTTTATTATCTTCTACTTTATTATTTTCTATCTTCTACTTTATCACTTTTATACTTTATTACCTATACACTTAAAACATTAATCTACAATTTCTTAATTCTCGTGTCAAAATCAAACGTGGTGGGACGGATGAAGTATACAATTAAAAAAAATTCGATACTTATATCATTAGTAAATAATAAAATTTTAAATATAAAAATAAAATAAATAGTTCTCAAAAAAAAAATTCCTAAATCACTACCCAGCCCAGCAGCTTCGTCCGTCGCCGGCGGCCCCAGTCCAGCCATCCAGTTTTAATTGGCAATAACGCGCGCCGACCGAGTTTCTGCTTGCATCCCAACTCTAGTCTAGTATATCCGAATGTTCCAAATTCAAACCCTCCAACCGACTCACCTCCCAACACCCTTACGCCGCCGCATCTCCGCCGCCTCCTCTTCAGCACTCACAGTCCCCATCTCCACCACCAACAAAAATCACTCAATCCAGACCCTCTGCAGAAAGGGCAAACTGAAACAAGCTATCCACTTGCTATCAAACGAGGACAATCCAACGCAGCACACCTACGAGCTCCTCATACAATCCTGCGCCCAGAAAAAGAGCCTCTCCGACGCATTCACTGTTCACAACAACCTTACCGAAGATGGCTTCCATGAGGACCCTTTCTTGGCCACGAAGCTCATCAACATGTATGCGGAACTCGGCTCGGCGCCTCACGCCCGCAAGGTGTTCGATGAAATTACGGACAGAACGATATATGTTTGGAACGCCATTTTTCGTGCTCTGTCTCTGTTGGGCGACGGAGAAGAGGTTCTGAGATTGTACAGGAGGATGAACTCGATCGGGATGCCCTCCGATCGCTTCACTTACACGTATGTGCTCAAGGCGTGCGTCGTTTCCGGTTCCCAGCTCCCTTTGTGTGGGAAGGAGGTTCACGCTCAAGTTCTGCGCCGCGGCTACGAGAGCCACCTCCATACAATGACTACTTTAGTCGATATGTATGCGAAATTCGGGTGTGTCGAGAGTGCTAGGGTGGTTTTCTCTTCAATGCCGGTTAAGAATCCGGTTTCTTGGAGCGCTATGATCGCGTGTTTTGCCAAGAATGCAAGGCCGTTGGAAGCGCTAGAGCTTTTCCGAGAGATGATGCGTTATGATGTGTCGCCTAATTCAGTCACCATGGTCAGTGTGATTCAAGCCTGCGCGGCGGTGTCTGCGTTGGAACAGGGGAAGTTGATACATGGCCATATACTTAGGAAAGGTTTTGATTCGATTTTACCGGTTATGAATGCCCTCGTGACTATGTATGCTAGATGCGGCGATCTTGAATTGGGGGAGAATGTATTCAATCAGATGGGTAAGAGGGATGTTGTTTCTTGGAATTCCATGATTTCAAGCTATGCAATTCACGGCCTCGGATCAAAAGCTCTTGCAATATTTCAGGAGATGGTGAAACTGGGCGTATCGCCTACTCCAATATCGTTCATCAGTGTGTTGGGAGCTTGCAGCCATTCGGGACTTGTTGATGAGGGCAAATTGTTGTTCGAGTCCATGGTGAAAGAGCATGGGATTCGCCCTAGTGTGGAGCATTATGCTTGCCTCGTGGATCTTCTTGGCAGAGCTAATAGACTAGACGAAGCGGCTAGGGTCATAGCTGATATGCGGGATGAGCCAGGGCCGATGGTGTGGGGCGCTCTCCTTGGGTCGTGCAGGATTCATTGCAATGTCAAACTTGCAGAGAGGGCGAGCAGGAGGCTGTTCGAGCTGGAGCCCACGAATGCAGGGAACTATGTGCTTCTTGCTGAGATATATGCGGAGGCAAAGATGTGGAATGAGGTGAAGAGAGTGAAGAAGCTCTTGGAAGACAAGGGGCTGCAGAAGGTGTCTGGTTGCTGCTGGATTGAAGCTAAGAAGAGGGTCTACTCGCTTAGGTCTGTGGATGAGCTGAATCCGCAAATAGAGCTGATCCATGCTTTGGTGGTGAAGCTGTCGGAGGAGATGATGGAGCAGGGGTATGAGCCGGAGACAAAGGCTGTGTTGTACGAGCTCGATACTGAGGAGAAGCAGCGTGTGCTGTTGGGGCATAGTGAGAAATTAGCAGTGACGTTTGGTTTGATAAATTGCAGTAGAGGAGAGACCATAAGGATCAGCAAGAATTTGAGGTTGTGTGAAGACTGTCACTCCTTCACCAAGTTCATGTCCAAGTTTGCAGATCGAGAGATTATGGTTAGGGATATTAATCGGTTCCACCATTTCAAAGATGGGGAGTGCTCTTGCGGGGATTATTGGTGAACTCATTCTGATCTTCAATTCCATCAGCTCAAAAATGATGTGGTAAATGTTGATGTTATTGTTTGTTTTGTAAATCCATGTTCGTTATATATGTATTAATGTAATGCACGGGAAATATTTTTATACTTTTTTCATATCTATAAAATCGTTATATACCCGATTAAAATTCAATTTTTTTGTTTGATAGTCTTTGCAGCTGGCTTTGTTTTATGTTTTTGAGCCTTGATATTATAATTTTGTCCAAACCTTTGTTCCTCTCCCATTGTTACTTCTACATCTACATGGAGCCATTTCTTTTTGTTTGCTTGTGTGTTTGTATATTCAGGTCGTGGTGTATAAAATGAGCTTTAGCTTACGAGTAAGGATGTCAATCGGGCCAGCCCACCGGGTTTTCGGGCTAGCCCTATCGGGTTCCGGGTTAGTCGGGTGCGGGCTAATCGGGTTAGAGATTTTTTCGGGTTGTAAATCTTCAACCCTAACCCTAAACTTTCGGGTTTCGGGCTAGCCCATCGGGCTAATCAGGTTAAAGGCGTAAAAATAAAATTATCATTTGTATTTTATTATTCCTAATGATCTAATGTATAATGTATAAAATATACATAAATATTAAATATATAAATTATATAGCAAAGCATGAAATGCAAAAATATAAGATATTCAAGATTACATAAACAAAATTATATTAAAATGAGATAGTAAAATTTAACATGTATCAATGCACTAGAATCAATTTGGATTATTACTGAATAATTAGTGGATTTGTCATGCATGTCTTATTGACAGAAAAAAAAAAAAAAAATTGGTATCACTTTAAAATGATATACTAATAATCAATTTCTACAAAAAAATCGTAATTAATTTCACATTTTTTAATGAGATTGCACACACACACACATATATTCTAACTAATTAATTTCACTTTTTTTAATGAGGCTACATATATATATTTAAGCAAATACCATAGATCTAAACATAACAGAAGTTGTAACTGGATGCATCAGTCACAATTTCGTCAGCCCATCGGGTTTTCGGGCTAGCCCTATCGGGTTTCGGGTTAGTCGGGTGCGGGCTGATCGGGCTGGAGGTTTTTTTCGGGTTGCGATTTTTCAACCCTAACCCTCTAATTTTGTCGGGTTATTCGGGTCGGCCCACGGGTTTCGGGCTGCATTGACATCCCTACTTACGAGTGATGTATAAGTCTTTTGAATTTGGGATACGACAAAATGCGTCACTTGTCATTCCTATATTAATATATTTAATACATCAATGTAAGAATTTTAAAAGAAAACTACTTTTTGTAATACTAGTATTTAGCAAGCGATGAAAGAATTCTAAAAGAAAAGAATGTATGCAACACACAATCAAAATCTATGCTTCTATACACAAAAACTACACGCGAGACAGATGAATAGAGATCAAAAATGGCAGTTTTTTGCAATTGGGAAAAGATTTCCTTATCTGCCTTGAACAAGACCGCTGAACACTTGACTGTTTCCGGCAAGAGTTGCTTCCCACTCCACCGATGACAAGAGTATCTGCGAAAGAGATATCACTACTTGCTTCATGTCTGGTCTCAAAATGGGATCCTCATCCACACATTGCTTCGCCAAAATCGCCACCTGCAACACTCGCGCTCAGACCAATGCCTTCACAATCTTGTCCGAAACTTAGTTTGCAGCGTAAACTTACCTTGAAAAGACAGTCATGGGGATACAAATCCATGAAACTAGGATCGGCGTGATCCTTCAAGCTTGACATGGTCATGGAGTCGGGCGAGTTCCTCAGCGCTGCCACCATCTGAAGTTTCACCAGAATCTCGGTATTTAATTTTACCTTTTGAAATGAATGTGAAATCAGAGAAACTGGAGTAATTATCACTTACAATTGACACTAACGAGCGCCTTTCAGCACTCCTCGTCATGGCCTCCTTCCCGGAGACCATCTCGAAAAGCACCACACCGAATGCATAAACATCACTTTTGGTCGTTGCAAGGCCGTCCCTCAAGTATCTACACGAACCAGAGAGTGAAATCAATCCAATCATCGTCTAGAAAAAAGGGAAACGCAAATAATCAAGGCGTTACTACTTACTCAGGAGCTAGGTAGCCATACGTTCCAACAACTCTGGTGACCGACTCTTCCCCATCATTTGCCGATGCAACAAGCTTGGCCAAACCAAAATCTGATATCTACACAAGCAAAAAACCAATCAGCTGAAGTAAACGGTACGTGTTGGAAGCTGTCAGCATACATTTGATGCAGAACAGAAAACGAACCTTTGCTCTGAAGCTTCCATCGAGTAGAATATTGCTTGTTTTGATATCACGGTGTACATAGTGAGGTTTTGTGTGCTCGTGTATGTACTCCAGGCCTCTAGCAGCATCGAGTGCTATTTGAAGTCTCATAATCCAGGATAGTGATGTATGGCCTATCGAAAATCACGAATAAATATTTCAACATCAAATGAGAGAACTACAGTGCAAAAACCATGACTTATTAATCTATCTCTATTGTGTGTCCTTTAGTTGTAAACATCGACATGCATACTGATATAGGAGCATTGCAAGGACGGGACATAATCAGAAAATAACATTGTCAAGATCTCCCTTAAGAGAATAAGAATATTCGAGAAAAGGGAATTCAAGAAACACATTTTCACAGAAGCTCACCTTTGTTCTGAGGGTCGTGCAAGTGACTTCTAAGTGAACCCTTTTGAGCATATTCATATATGAGAAAGAGGTCATCACCAGTAGCTGTGTAACCGATCAATTCTACCTTTAGAAATAGAAAAAAAAAAAAAAAAAACACAAGTCAACTATCCATTTCAAGGAAGATTACTTTTATCTTTGGAAGGCAAGAGCGAGAACAGTGATTGGCATTACCAAATTTGTATGGTGAACTTTGCATAGCACTTTCATCTCTGCCATAAATTCTTTGGTCTTGGTAGCAGTCATTTTTTTAACAGCCACTTCCTGAAATTTCATGCATGTTTACTCTGTTCAGGAAATTTATCCGATGTTTGATATCATCATCATTAGCAAACTCGAAAGAGTAGCAGACCTGGTCCTGTAGGAGGCCATAATACACCGAGCCATATGTTCCATGTCCCAAAAGATTAGAATCGGAAAAGCCATCTGTTGCAGACAGAATATCTTCGTATGTGAAAACTAACGGCTTCTCCACCTCAAAGACATCGGTTCCTATAACTGGAGAAAACAAGCACCATAGACAAAGCTTCGTCATTTATGCCATAAACACCACTTGCTAGCTCAGAAACTATCACAGCCTTCATTGAGACTGAATTTGATTAACAGAAGTCGAAACTATTACAGAAGAGTAGTAGCAACATTTTGTTCATCAGAATTCATCAGTCACGGTTAATTCACGAGTGATGCTAATTCAAATGAAATTATAAACAGCATTTAGTCGTATACTTCATCATTGACCCTGTTGCATCAAGAAACTTGGTTTGATGTTTATACCTGTAGGAATGTTCATATGGCGATTACTAGATTCCCCATTAGGTCTGTGGAAGTCTCCCGACTTGCCACATATGGACCTTCCTGAAGCGCAGCAGAAACTTGTGTTCCGCAGAA
Source organism: Salvia miltiorrhiza (assembly GCF_028751815.1). Classification (NCBI taxonomy): domain Eukaryota; kingdom Viridiplantae; phylum Streptophyta; class Magnoliopsida; order Lamiales; family Lamiaceae; genus Salvia; species Salvia miltiorrhiza. The sequence continues at coordinate 10,451,921 of NC_080393.1, forward strand.
TGTGAAATTTGTGAGAGCTCTTCGCATCAGAGTCTTTTGCCTGACTTCCTTGGGATCCTCTGCAACAGCCCGATGATCTCAAGAAAACGAAAAGTAGCACCATCACGATAATAAGAGCCAAACCAACAGCCAGACTTCCAATGATCCACCAATAAGGTACGTGACTTTTTTTGTTCACCTGATCTCCTGCCAAAAACATAAGACTATATGTTTATGAGTTTATGAGTTATGTGTTGCTGTATGAGATGGTACAAGCAAGCTATGTTAGATAAAAAGAGATACATTAGCAGATAGCCTAGTTCCTGCTCGTGTGCATGCACGAAACATGAATCTCTAGACGACTGTTTCAAACTCCAACTAGACAAACTATAAACTATAAAAAGTGAAGATCTGCCATTTAGACAAACCATGATCAAGAACTAGAAAGATAGCATATTGGAATGAGAGGCGAGAGGTCTCGTCAGGCATCTCAACTGATCAGGAGGCCATCTTTCAGATCATTTCAATGGACAACATAGCTAATCACATACATGACATGAAGCTATCAACAAAGTTGAGCACATCTGAAGAGGAAAATTACATACCTACAATGCTACCAATAGACGGAGCTGGAGCTGGAGCTGGAGTCGGGGTTGTCTCATTCTTTACAGGATAAGGCTCACCAGGAACTGAAATATGGTTATAATCAAAGTCAGAATGGAATAGAAGGAACTCGAAGAATATAATGTAACAAATCCTATTAAGAATTTGAACAACAAAACAAGAAATTCAAATTAGCACTGTTAAGTACTCATCAAGCTATTACTAATTTACTACGGCAGGAAGTTCAGAAGACTCACAAGTCTAACATGACCCGACTAATACTTTTAAGGGGTAAACTTCTTACTAGAACTACCTACTAGGGTTGCAAGCATGACCTGAGTTGTAGTTTTGGACTTCTTGACACCTTTTAGTCAGTTCCAAAAGACTTGTTGTTTGAGTTAGTGCTTACAAGTTACACCCTCATAAATGTTCATAGCTGTTTGTGGATAACCAGAGCATGACAGCATAGCTCACATAAATTGGTATCACGATCATTCATTGAGGACCTTGACATCTTCATCAGGCTCAACTACATAATTAGAGAATTTCACAGTACAATGTCGAACACAGTCCACACTACTAGCTCATAAGGACCTGGTAGCACCAGCCCATCTCGGTGAACCATGGCCAAGGTTGTTTCCAGTTGGCCCAAATCAAAGTCAAGAATTATACCATTATTCCCCTCTACAATAAGGTAAGCCCAACTCCACAGTTAGAATCAGAAAGCAAACTTTAGGAAATGCCTCATTGTATAAGCATTCAAGTTCCTCATTGCACTAAAAAGATAATCTCTAAGTTCTCTTCTCTTTCCATAAACGCATTCGACTGATATTTGCCACCACATTACTCGCACATTATTGAATTTAACGTTGTGCAACATCATGACATCCGTGTTCAATCCATGATGTATGTTTTTCAATTCTTTTGTATCTACTACATATTTAACCCAATTTGATCCACCTGGACAGCATTGCCAAACCATGCCCACCATTTCAAACAAAATGCATAAATCTTTTTTGCTCCAAATGAACCAGCCTACACTCTACTTCGTCGGCATCAATACAAAACAACACAAACCACACTTTAGTTGTCAGAAAACCATAATCTTTCTTCTTTACCACAGCTGATGTCTGCTGAGAACAGCTTTTAAACAAAGATCAATAACACTGAGTACCACTCAAACCCAGAAATCTCATCACATATGACAGCACAAGAATCCATTAAAAAAAAAAACAAAAAACAAAATAATGAATTTAACAAAAATAAATAAAATCAGAAACTGCAAAAACCATACCAGAATTCAGTGGTATGTAGTAGAGAGCCCCAACAGTGACATTATCAGGATTAGCAATCTCATTAACACTCTCAATACTATCCATACTAACTCCAAACCTGCTAGCCAGAGACTCCACACTATCTCCCTCTTGCATCACATAGCTCATCATATAATTCCACAGCCCACTTGAGCAACCACACATCAGCCTCAACGACACCACCGCGCCTCTCTTCGCCGCCCTCGTGAGATTCGAGGGAAAATAGGCCAACCCATCATAGGATTCTCTCACTAGACCATAAACAGATCCATTATTCTCTCTGACTGTAAAAGTTGTATTGGTCAAGTATTTATGCAGCTCCAAAGCGCAAGAACAGTTCTTTTTTATAAAAACGTAGTCCCTCCCATTTCCTTCAACGGTTACGTCTTCTTGCAACACATCAAACATGCTTAAGATCACTGGGAGACTCTGCTGTGTAGAGGGCTTGAAGGCTAGAAACGATGTGCATAAACGAGATGTGTCTGTACAATTGAGAGGAGCTGGATACTCTGCTGCGGCAAAAACTTGAAATTTGAGTAGGAGATGAAGAACAATCAAGATTGATTCTTTCTGACGACCCATTTGCTTCAAGCAGCAGAAATTCTAATCTTGATGAATGCCCAGCAAGAAAAATGGGATCTTTCTATTGGAATTGGAAACCAAAATGAAATCTTGTTTGAATTTGTCAGCAACAAATGACAGCTGAAACAGAAAGGTATCCAAGAAGGGGAGCAATAAGAAGAAAGAAGACTAATTTAAGGGGATTATGAAAGGGAATTATGGATTAAAATTTGATGGAGGGAGTGAGAGAAAGAGGAAGGAGAGCAGAGCATTTTCCCTGTTTTGGGTTATTGTTTTGTTTGTTTCTTGGCTGAAAATAAGGGGCAGGGTGATTACTGACTGATAACTGCAACGGTACAGTGTAGAAAGAGAGAAAGCGACTGCCAATAGAGAGAGAGAGAGAGAGGATTAATCTAATCTTTTGCTTCAACTGCTTTTCTTTTTCAATTTTGTAGTGCACAAGCAACCTCGACATTGTTCAATGGAAAGATGGCTTCACTTTTAAGATTAAACAGCCTTCAAAGCAATAAATTTAATAGTATTTGACTTAATGCATCATCATTAGACTTTGATGATGATTATTATTCCAGCTGGATTTACTCAGCTTTGTAGGATTAAATCACTGTTTTTCTTGCATTAATATTTTAATGGATAGTTTATTCAGTGTGACCTGTTTTTAGACATGATAAGTTTTACTAACTGTTCACGCTGGAAAGAAATGTAGATTTATTTTATGTTGGGATAATACTTTATTTTCTAATATAAAATAAAATCTAGAGCAATAGTACAAGTGATCTCTATTTTGAAAGAGAAATCAAAATATAGTAGTAATATATACTTGCATTTATAACAAACATTGAGTGCTATCAATGTAACAACAACCAAAGTACTCAAATATGCAGCATCTTAAATTAAAGCTTGATTTGTTATTTTTATTAATTATTTGAAGTTAAATGTAGAATGAATAAATTGAGTTTTAATTTTTATACTATAATTTATAAAATTAATGATTTTACGAAGTATTAGAATCAAAACGAGTATATAAAATCAAAAGGAAAAAGATAATTGTTAGGGCTAAACTATCTTTAATAATATTTCATCTCTTTTGGATAATTATCATTTGAAGTGTATAATTAGTCCAAGAGAAAAAGGTCTTGGACAACTCGACCATGTGAAGTATGGAATATAGAGTTGCCCTTTTGCGTAGAAATAAAAAAAGTGGGAAATTCCGGATACAAAGCATTATTTTCTGAAATAAAATGTGGGGAAGGGAGATTTTTTTTTTTTTTTTGAGACGAGAAGGGAGATATTTTATTTGTGGGGAATATGCTAACATGAATAGTATATTTACTATTTATTGGAATAATCTTATTTAATTAGTTGGCATTTTCGCAACGAAGCCCGGCTGGCATCGGGAAAGGGAAAACACACTTGGCTTTGAACAGTTGTAGTTGGGCCCCACACACTTGGCCTTGGCGCGCTTTACAGCATCCGAGAAATCGCCAATTAATAATGTAAATCATTTATTTTTCACTTATTATGTGTAAAATAAAAATGTAAGAAGTTGATGATGATTATAAGAACAAAATAGAAAGTTTTAGATAATTTTATTATGAATTTTTAAGAGGATAAAATAAAAATTTAAATATAACACTTATCTGAGAATTGATGAAATAATTAACTATGCACTACTCAAAATTTGGAGCTGATGCAAGTCTGTTATTGAATTTAATTTAATGTTTCGAATTATTCATATACAACGAATGTCGACTATATAGCATTTAGCAATTTCAATTTTCCTCAGGAATAAGTTGAACCTCCTATCAGTGGCTCTTATTATAGTAAAAAATCTGTTTTATTGCCTGTAAAAATACAAATTTTGAAGAATAGTAAAATGATGAACCCGTTAAAATAGAGTAATAGGGTGAAACATAGAATAGGACAATAATATGATAGGAAAATGAAGACATGTAACTAAATTTTTTTACTGTTAAACATTTGTACGAAATAACAAAAAGAAGTCTTTATTTTTAAGCATGGAGTCAGAATGGGGACATGTGTGGGTGGTTTGACTGAGTGGGCCTGCACGTGCACTGGACACAACTAATAACAATACGGCAAATGGGCCCAAATAATAACTGCTACACTAATGAATATAAATATAAATAACAATAAAGTTGTAGTCATATTATAGCTGCCCACACGTTACTTAAATACTAAAAATATTAGTACTCTCTTGTTCCACTGAAAATGATATGTATTTTATTTTGAGTTGTCCCAATATATGAAATCTATCATTTTTAATAAATTTATATCTTCTTCTTAATTAATGCGATGAAAAGTTTTGAGCCACTTATAGTGAGACGGAAAGAGTAATATTTAATTTAATTTGTAAATAAAAAATAATTTAATTATTTCATATATTATCTACATTCTAGTTATTTTAGTTTTTAAAAAAAATAAAAAATACAAAAAATTAGTAATTACAATATGAATAATATAATAAAATAAATAAATTGTATTTATTTAATAATAAATTAAATATTGTTTAATTAACTAATTTGTAGGCCGCCACAATATGACTATTTAGCATCACTTATTAAATAAATGAGTCATGTCATTTCGCTACGATATGGGTGACCACAGTTCCTACTCAAATAAAAATCGATTTATATAATTGTTTTACAATTATTATGTATTTAACTAATAATCATGTTCTCTCTTTAGAATTGATGAAAAATGAATTATCGCGTAAAAAGCATTTGAACACTAAATAGAATTATTAATTTATTATTTTTCTTCTAATTCATATTTACTAAAATAACTTTTTATGATCGGACGTGATGTTATCTTATAGCTTTACTGTAAATAAATATATATATATTTCTAAATCTATATTATACTAGTAATCTAGTAAAAGCTATGTAGTCATGAAGCCACGAATGTGGCCAATAAATAAAGCTGAAATAGAAATTTTATTAAAAAGAAAAAGAAAAAAGAGAGACCAGATACATAAGGAAACAAGCAAAAGCACCCGCAAGAAAACCCCGGGTAACCAAAAAAGAAACCAAGACTTAAGAAAACATTTTAAGCGGGTCGTCCTCGTCTAAAACATCGTCCTCTTCATCGTCCAACCAATCGCCCCATTTTTTCTTCATTTTTGAAGAGGCCACAACCGACATAGCATAGGCTGCATCGGTAGAGTTAGATGAGTTGATCACAAAGTTTTGCAGTATCTGTCCTCCAGACTGAGCATTCTTTATTTTATTCAGGAACTCCACAGGCGAAGAAGTGTCAAGACCTGGGCCATGCATATCATCACTGCGTGCTGAGTTTTGGAAATCCGAAGACATGCCATTGATTATGATACGACGGAGCCTGTGCTTAATAGAAGAATCAGACACTCTCCCCTTCTTGGTGATAGCCCCTTTCGGACGCCCTCGTGTACGAGAAATGGGTCCTGTTGTCCCAGTCAAAGATAGCACAGCGTTGTTGTCAGTCATAACAGCAAGTGGCTGAACAACCAGAGGTGCAGAAGTCCTCTCGTGTTCCTGCTCAACTATCTCAGTTTGGCTCTTTTCATCATCTGAAAATATGGAACATTATTATTGGGCATGTAATGGGGATCCAATAAATAAAGCATGTAATGGGGATCCAAACTAAAATATGGAACATTATTATAATTATTGGGCATGTTTGTTTGGCACGGATTCTGGCCTGGGAAAGTAATCTGATTCCAAAATATTAAATTCCTGTGTTTGGTTAAATTTTTATGAGTCAAGGAAAGTAATAAGAATCCTGAAAATAAGGAAAGTAGTGCAACTTTCCAGGATTCTTATTCCCTAGCTTTTCTTAGGTATTCTTTTTCCTCATTCTCAGGATTCTTATTTATTTGTATTATTTTATAATAAAATGTAAATTATAATTTTTATTTAGTTGGAATTTAATGTTTCTATTATTATTATTATTATTATTTAATTAGTTCATAATTTATTTTAAGCAAATTATAATGTAATTATCGTAACTGTGTATCAACTTTATATTATTATTATTATTATTATTATTATTATTATTATTATTATTATTATTATTATTATTATTATTATTTAGTTCATAATTTATTTTAAGCAAATTATAATGTAATTCTCGTAACTATGTATCAACTTTATATTATTATTATTATTATTATTATCATTTAATTGATTAATTAGTTCATAATTTATTTTAAGCAAATAATAATTTAATTCTCATAACTATGAATCAAATTAATAATAATAATAATATGTTAAGCAAATTATAATTTAATTCTTAGAACTATGATCATACTTTATTAAGAAAATCTTAATTTAATTTTTTAAAACTACAAAAATCATACTTTATGTACATTATTATTATTATTATTATTATTATTATTATTATTATTATTATTATTATTATTATTATTATTATTATAAACAAATCTTGATTAAATTTTAGAGCTATGAATCACACTTTATTATTATTATTATTATTATTATTATTATTATTATTATTATTATTATTATTATTATTATTATTATTATGTAAGAAAATTTGAATTTAATTTTAGAATTATAAATCATATAATTAACCTTAATAATGTACTTTGTTGTTACTAAAAAATTATAGAGAAATTTATTATAAAGATTAAATTACAATTTAATTCTTATATATATATTGACTAATTATATTTATTTAATGATACAAATCCAGAATACTAATAAATATTTTTGGTATTTTCAAACATTGGAAAATGAATCCTAATAGATTCATTTTCCACGGAATCATTTTCCTGGGAATAACAATCCCAATTCACATTACTTTCCTAGCAAACAAACATGCCCATTAGGTTTTTATGATGTTGGACGAATGAGGAATAAAAACTCTAAAAGGACTGAAGGTGTGAGGGAGCAGCATCAAAAACCGTCCAATTAAATCATGGTTGGATAATGAGACATTATTAGCCTTAATTTGGTTCTTCATAATAATGACAACGAGTATCGTCTTAGCCGCACACACTCGGACAATTATTATAGTACAAATTTTGCCACATTCATTAAAGATTGATGTTTTTTTTCCTTCTATTTTTGCATAAAATTGTACGACAATCTATTCGAACTCAAAATTTCAGGTCTTGGACATTAACTATCTACCGCTAAGTCAACACATGCACACAAAGATTGATGTTTAATTCTTCATTGAGAGGCTACAAATTAAAGAAATATTCCTAAATTAATATTTATTTGCTCGAGAATAAACTTATCCATCCATCCTATAAAAACATGCATAATTTTGTTTTATAAAAATATGCATAATTTATTTATAGTAATAATTCTTCCACTAAATATTACTACAGTGAATCAATATGAGACCATTTTTTCACTAGCACTACATTTTACAGGATTTTTTAAAATTCGTGCCGTATCAAACTATGCATATTTTTATGAGACGGAGGAATACTATTTATTTGCAATTTGAACCTTTTCGTCAAATATCGGGATTATGAGCACTTTAGCTCAACCTTACCTATATTAAAAAGTCCAGGTATATATTTCTGAATAATTGTTTTGAAAGGACAAGTAAATATACGCATGTGAACTACTCAAGTTTGGTCGTGTTTGATTTTACTAGAATCAAACAAGATGACAATTGCTGATAAGAAAAATTGGAAATGAAAGAAGATTGTGAGTAATACTAATCCAATTCGATTGACCAACTCAACAATGGGTTCATGTAGTACAGTAGGAATCACTTATCGTTAAAAACTATAGGAATCGATACTTCCTTCTACACAAAATATTAGTCACAATACTCCATCCGTCCCACTTCGAGTGTTCTATTTATTTCCGACACGATTATTTAGAAAAATATTAATTAGATTATTAAGTAGTAGAGTGTAGAGTTGAAAATGTGACGTGGGCCCCAAAGATTCACACTTTTTGAGACTAATTTGTTTCATAAAGGAAAACAAGACATTTGAAATGGGACAACCTAAAAAAAAAACAAGACACATGAAGTGAGACAGAGAGAATATTTATTTATGTATATAACACTGTTTATTTATGATACCGTTTATTTGTATGCACTATAATGTATATATTCTTTTAGCATAAACAGAGGTAACACAAAGATTAATTATCCAAATTAATTCCTATTTCATCCAAAAAATTAGTACTGCCTTCATCTACAAAGAGTATATAATAATTACTTTATCTGACGTCCACAAAAAGTTACTACTTTCCTTTCTGAAAGTGACCTTTTATTCTCTTTTTATATTTCATCCATATAAATATCATTTATTTATCCAAAAACCACGTATAACTCACACTCAATTTAATCATAACCTCTCATTTTTACATGATGAAACCATTTATCCACTAAACACATATTCACTAACTATTATATTAAAATTTTATCGATATCAATGTTACATATTCTACGAGGGCATTTACTTTGGAGGGTTAACATTAATAGATAAAAATAGTAAGGCTAATATCCCTTGTTTACTTTGATGGATTGAAATTTTGAAATATTTTAATGCTATTGATTATTTATATCATTTAAGCTAATTTTATTTGATTGTTATCCCATTAAAATAGTGGGATTGGAGAAATTTACTTTGAAGAATAAAAATATCTAATCATGCGTCTTATCAATTATGCAAAGTAAACGCCTATATATGAACGAAGTCACAGAGGTAATAAGTTAATAACTCCTATATCTTCCCTATCACTTGGTAAACGCTGGAAATCTATAGCAGCTCATAAATTTGTTTTTGTTTTTTTTTTTGAAGCACATAAATTTGTATTTTAATTAAGTTATCGCAGTATTAACACTAATTCGTTGCATTAGTAACACTAATTCGTCGCATAATAATATGATTGCGATTAGAATTTATTTTGAATGATCTTAAGTAGAATAAATTTTAATTCTAAAAAAAAGTAGAATAAATTTAATGTAAATTTATGGGCTTCAGACGTATCCTTGGTGATGTGAACCAGTTGAATTTAATGGCATTGTTTGCATTGAATAATTCCCTAGTCCATGGCAAGCCCAGTTTTCAGCCCAATCCATACTCCCAAGTACATATTTATTTTTATTTTAAAAAAATTGTTGAGGGAATCCCAATTAAAGTTTGATAGGGAGGAAAATGGTATCTATTTGTTTTTATTATTATTATTATTAATTTTATAAATTAAAAATTATATTTTTATTAATTATTTAAATTCAAAATAAAAATGAATAAATTCAGCTTTTAATTTTTATAATTATTATTTCAATACCAATTTATGAAACGCTACAATTGTAATAAATATATCAAATAAAAATAATAATAAAATAAACATGAGCTTTACTTACATAAAGTGCTCACATAAAATACATGATATAATATTTTTATTTATACTATATATATATATATATATATATATATATATATATATATATAGGGAAGGGCTAAAATAAAAGCATTTCTTAAGATATAAAATAAGAATAATTTTCAGCCCTTAGATCATCAAGATCTACAGTTGATTCGTAATCCTGTTGAATGAATTTATATAGCCCTGAGTTCGAATCTCAAAGGTAGCAAAAATTTATTTTTCACAATTCATACTTTTATACAACGAATTCATAGTGTTCTACATAAAATTCATACATTAAAAATTGCTCTTATTTCTTATTTTATGATGTGCTCTCACGGTAGCCCACCCATATATATATATATATATATATATAGGGTGCGGTTATAGTGAGAACCACAATTATCGTGAGAACATAAGAACCAATAAAATTAATGCATTTGCTATACAAATTAATGCATCCGCTATTAAATTTAATGCATCCGAAAAAAATAATTTTTTTGCTCCCTTCAGGATTCGAACCCAGCACCTGCATCCATCCACCAAGATGATGCATCCACCGTAGATCTTGATGATCGAATGGCTTAAAATGGTTCTCCGTTCTTATTTTATTAGTGGTTCTTATTTGAACCTCTCCCTATATATATAGATATTATAAAATCATTTTGAAAGTTTTGTTGTTTTCGCAAACACGGAAATATTTGATAGAATGATGGAACAATCAACCAAACATTACCATATAAAATCAGAAAAGTAACAAAAAATAAAAGTGCGCACAATGGAATGATTTTATACTGCAATGTTAATTAATTGCAGTTGTGTGTTTATTATAAAAAATCATTTTACAATGAAGGTACACGAATTCACTCAATGAAATCACTCTTATTGAGTGGTATTGATAAGAAAAGAAATCATTTCTAGTCCTATCTAGCAACAATTAGTCTTTTAACGAAGCTAATGTGTAAGAAAATCTATCAACTAATCCTAAATATATGAATCTCCCACTCAAAGTATGATTAGACACATTAGTCTCCCACACAAGGTGTGATTGATTAGATGTTGGTTTGAATGTTAGAACTTGGAACCATACAACTTCGTGATCCTGCGACCTAGTTTTTGTATTTTTGCTTGAATGAATTGGCGATGGATGTAGTAGCATTCGCCCATTTTTATAGATGCAACTTTATGCTTGGTGGGCAAGAAAATGAAGGCTGAAAATTTGGGTATGAACGTGACTTCTAGGTTTAGTTGAAGCCAATGTAGTCTTGTTACATGGTCGAACAAATTAACCAACATCTCTACTTTCATGGAAGACCAAGTCTTGTAAGCTTTAATTCTTCTTCTCCAACTTATACTATCTTAATCATATCTTATATCTTTGACAAAGTCTTGTTGGATTTAAATTTTCTCTTTTCTTTCTTATAGTATCCGAAAATATGAGTATTACTTTTCTAATAAAATTATTTAATGAAAAAAATGAAATTAAGAATTTATTTAAAAATAAATAAATAATTATTAGAGTTAAAATAACTCACATTTATTTTGTTTATTTTTATTCTTTTACACCAAATACGAACTGTGAAAGAGTTCCAAATGAAGGAACTTGGAAGGAGGTAAAAAGTGTCGCGAATAAAGGGAACTAGCTGCATAAACTACTTGACTTGCAACAAGTCCTTTTAATTATTTAAATACACACAAAAATAATCCCCATAAATTAGAACCTTTTCTCTTTTGCGATAAAAGTCCATAGACCTAACTTTAAGTCATAATTGCGGGGAATATGGAGAGCTAACTTATTTTTTAATACATAATTTCATATATTTCCTTTAAAATATACCTTCTTTGTGGGTGGTTGATATCTTGGGAAATTTTGCATTATTTATCGAAGCATTAATTCTTTCCCTATAATTCTTAAAAAAGGGATTTCAGTCGCCATACCTTTCTCCATCATGTCCAGATTAAATCCCCCACGTTTTTCAAAGGAAATTGGACCCCACTCTATCCATTCATCTATTCGTTTCAAGATCATATATTTCATGCTATTTTTTAGTACTATTAATTTTAGTGGACTTCTACTTTCTTTTAATTTGAACATCAGTGCTATAAATGGGCATGGGCCATTTTGATCGGCTTGAAACTATAAATACGGAGCACTTTTTTGATTATATTATCATTTTTCTAGTTCATTGGTGTTAAGTGATGATGTGAGTTTTGACTTTTGAGTATACTTACTAAGTGATCAATTCAGTTTTTCGTCACGCTAAATTGATTCCTTCTCAACTTTTTTGGCGGAAAAAAAAAGTATGATTATAATAAATGGGAATGAGCAATATTCAAAATTCAGGTAATAAAATTTGTCTTTCTGATTATTATATCATGAGAAAAAATAATAAATCGAGCAAGTTCATGAACTGCTTTATTGATATCACGCCGAACATGAAATGAATTTAAATTAATAATGTATTTACGAGCATGATGAAACACATTCCACAGATCATCACACAGACAGTCAGAGCCATGATGCGTATCATAGAGAACATGAACGACTGAAAGAGAATCCATATAAAATACAATCAGACCGAAATCATTTTATCCAAGCAATTGCGAATACTCAACATCGTGGCATAGAGTTCTCCGATCAACACAGTAGCTATATAGTCCATGGGTTGGCTAGCGGCAACAATAACCTTGCGAATCGCGGAGGATATTATAATTAGTATTGAAAGTGATGAAATTGTGAAAAGTAAGGGTAAATGAAATATTTATGAGTGGTGTGGTATAGTTCAAAAATAAGTAGGAAATTCTTTTGTGGAAATCATAAAAAGGAAAAGTAGGAAGTTATTTTATGTACGAGGGGAATATGTATGACTTTTCATGAATATTGAATAAAGTTATTTTAGTAAAAAAAAAATTAATACAATTTCAATTAAATATTTGGACGGTGTGTTGAAACATTCCAATAAATAACTAATTTCATGGGATGAATGGAGTAATACAGATAGATAGATGAATTGATCTAATTCTGGTGTGGGATTCGTTATTAATAAATTTTGAGTTTGAATTTAATTTGATGATTACAAATAGACTAGCATTTGCACTCGTGCAACGCACGAAAAATATTTTTATATTTTATTATATATAAAATTGATTATCATTTGATTATTATATAAAAATTCTAAATATAATTAAAAATACTATAATTTAAGATAAATATATTTGTGTTTAATATAAAAATAATAAAAGATAATTCATATTAATAAAAAATGATATTGTGAAAATAGAAAACAATATAAATTAAAAGATAATTAAAAAAAATAGATTTATTCAAAAAAAAGAGGAGAGAGGAGAGAGAATTTTCTTAAGTTTTAATCTTTAAATAAATATAATTTTTATGTTTTAAATCCAATATTTACATAACATATATCAAATTAAAGCTCTTGTCATGATCTTTAATTTGATATGCATATCAAATATTTTATAATTAGTCGAATTTAACAGTTTAAAAAAGAAATAAAATCGAAAAATAAGAAGTTAAAGAAAAAGAAAAAAGAAGAAGCATAGCTTATAAATAAACCTTCAATTTTATTCTAACTACAAAATTGACACTCAATTTTGAAATTGATTTAAAATCAATTTAAAATTGAAAACTCCCTTTTTAATATAGTATAGATATAGATTAATTGATCTAAATTTGGTGGGGGATTCGTGTTTACTAAATTTTGAATTTGAATTTAATTTTGTGATTAAACTTTTTATACATTAGCTCATAAAAATTCAATAATTCGACGATTTGATGAGCGGAAAATGAAAAGAGGTTGGTAGGCCTTAGAGCACTCCCAGCAGATCACCTAAATGCATCACTAACTCTAAATTTAGGCTAAAACAATTGAAAATGAGATAAAAAATGCATCCAGCAGATCCCCTAAATTGGATGGGGCCCACAAAAAATTTTACACCTACCTAAATTCAATCTTAAATTTACACCCACCCTAAATTTATTTTAAGCTTATAATTAGTAGGGCCCACACATAATTATTGTTTTTATGTAGAAAATAGGAGATCTGGTGTATGCATTTATAAAATCGAGATCCTAAAATTAAATAGGGAAGCTTTAGGGAGAAATATAGGAGCATAATTTTGGGATTTCTGCTGGGAGTGCTCTTATTCCGCCTTAAGACCCCCTTCATCTACGTGGCTCCGCAACCCTATATACTACTTGCAAATTGCAATAGACAGAGAGATTATTGAACTTAATTAATTCAAACGAATAAAACCGATTGTGATGAGTCATGTACGCATGAGAAAATAAAAGGGACTATACGTAATTAAATATTAAAAGATGTGTAGTCATTATCGAAACCAAATCTAATCCGTCTTCGATAACTAATATAATATAAAATAAAATAAGTTAAGTTGAAAAAAATGCATTTTACATTTTTGTTCATTTTATATGTATGTATTCTCATCGCTGGAGACCTTTTTTAGATGCAATGTATCAATATAGCATTTAAGGAATCATCATATCATTCGAGAAAATATCAACCTCTGATCTTATCGACACCTTTAGCTTTTTTATAGGAAACTACGTCATCTTTCTTCAAAAGAAGAAGGAAGGAAACGAATTCATTTAATTGTTTATATATCAACTCATAATTTGGCAACACACTCAAGTGTAGAGTACAAAAATAAATTTTAAATTATACTACTACAACGTAATGAAGTCTTCGAAACTAGTTGATTCTAATCTATCATAATTCATAAGGTCCCTCTTTATTCAATGTAATTTTATTTTAGTTATTTTTTTCTCCTTTTTATTACGCCTTAATTTAGTTTAACATGATTGTGTGGAGTGGAGATTGGTTTCGTTTATTCCCAACTTTTGATGTAATAGATCCTGCCAACGATTATGTTGCAATATATACTACACGAAAATAACTAGCTTCGACTATTTGAAGTATTTATTTTTTCTTATTTTTGAATATGTTCCAACCTTTTGACAATGAATAATGCGGATCATGTGACATTTTCCGATTGAAGTAATTTTGGATCTTTATTCATCATGAGCACAAATTAATATATTTATTATCGAAGGCCCTAACCGCTATTTTGAACCAAGCTTTATAAGTTTTTCAATTTCTTTTATTATAGGCAAAATTACATAGATGTAATACAAATTACTAGGGCATGCTCTGATGAAAAATTACTTAAGAGTACAATAAAAAAATAGATTTAAGTAGTAGACCCATACTACAAGTTGTTTCATGCAATAAATAAAATAGAAAGGTTATAAAATCTTTTTTATTGTAAATTTATTATATGAAACGAAAGGACAAAAAGAGATGAAAAAACACATTTTTTTATCTGATCATGTCATCTAAAGAGTGTAAATACCTAAAAAAAATTATTCATCATACAAAATAATATATATATATATATATATATATATATAGTATATATTTTCCACAATTTATATCAAAGATAACGAAGTCATAATAAATTCATAATGTAGTGCGGCGTGTGTGAATTTCAATCCGTAAAACGGAGAAAGTCGCACTCATTGCTCGTACGACTCTCGCCACCTCCCAAATTGCGCCTTCGATTTGACGCCCAAATCACGAGTTGCCTCCCGCTCGCCAGTCGCCACTCAACGAATTTTATTTTGTAAACTTTTTTTCATCTCAAAATCGGAACATTAAATGTTACCTTAAATGGAACTTTATAGGTGCATTGTATTATTTGGCGTGAGATTGATTTTGTCTTACTAATCAGAAGAATATGACTTGATGGTCAAAATCTTATTAAAGAAGCAACATACTTATAAAAATTGAACGAATTAAATTAGAAACTATGTGGTTATTATATGTACTATCCAAGATGGGACATATTGGGGGAATATTTCTCTACACTAAATTGAGAGGATGTTTTGTTTAAGCTTATAAATTCTTTTAAAATATTAGGTAAAATAAATTTTTAAATAATTTATAAGTTTTAAAAATAAAATCCCAAGAATTTATAAGCTCCCAATTCATTTTTTCATAATCTTATATCCAATAATAATTTTATAAATACTTCATTCGTCCATGAAAAGTATAATATATTCATGTAGAAATATGAATGTGTTATACTTTTCATGGATGATAGAAATATTATTTAAGGATGTGTGTCTTGGTCAAGTGGTAAGGGGTTAATGTTTAAACCCAAAGTTCTTGGGTTCGAGTCCCTTGTGGTGCAGTATTAATTTTTTTTTTTTCATATTGTTAGTTTATATATAAAAAAATTATTTAACTATGCTATGTTGTTTTCATCATATACTCTTTCAAATTCATCATTTTTTTTTAATTTTTTATTTCCTCTAACAAATGTTTCTCTATATCAAAATTTATCATTAAAAAAAAAATCTCTACTGTATAAATTCGATAATTCAAATTCTTTTATAACTTATTAACTTTTGAAAACATTCTTTTAATAATAAAATTTACAAACTCTTTAAAATAAGTTCATCAAACTCTCCCTCAATCTTATTAATTACCTTGAGAATATATGTATTTTCTTCTTCTTTAAACTGTATATCTCTTTTTGAAGGGTGAATATTTCAACCACAATTCCAACTAGCAATTCCAAAACTCTTTTTAATTTTAAAAAAAATATTCCAAAACTCTTATTTTCTTTTAAAGGTAATTCCAAAACTCTTAAATAACTTTAAGAAATTGAAAAGAAGTCTTTCCCGAAAAAGATAACGCTGAAAAATTACACAAGTCCAACTTCAACGTAGCGTCACGCGCAGTTGACGCAAGTAGGATGAGAAACGCGCCTGCACAGAAGCGCAAAGCTGAAGCTGCCGGGATTCCCAAGCGCGGAGGCGTGTGTGATTCCACGTGGACATGATAAAAAAAAAAAGTGCAGGACACGTGGCAACTGGAGGGAAGCGGGGACCACCATAAAGATAGGGTGGCGTCTCTGACTATCCAAACTGGCAGCCGACCTCATGAGTCCCGCCAGCCAGACTAACATGCGCCCCTGCTTACGTCATCCTACTGCTTTAATTAACTTTCTACTAATTACGCCATCTTCATCGTTCATAATTAATACTCCCTCCGTCCCGACTTTTGGTATCCAGTTGAGAACGACACAGGTTTTAATAAAGTGATTGATGTGTTATGAGTAGAATAAGGGTCCCACATTTTACGTGAGAGTTAAAATAATTAAAATGGAGTAAGGCCCCACTTACTTTTATCAAAAATATAAACGGATACCAAAATGTGAAACGACCAAAAATAAAATAAAATTGGATACTGAAAGCTGTGACGGAGGGTGTAACACCCCAATAACTTAGATTTATTTTATAAGTTTAATTAATAGTATTTTCTTGTATAACTTTTTTTTAAATAATTACATGATATAGATATAGATATATATATATATATATATATATATGCACCATAAATTTTATCTAGATTATTATTATTATTATTGATTCCTAATAGAACTAGAACTCTTTAAAGACTAGTATAAATAGAGGCATAATATCTACCCTAAAAAAATTACATACATACGCGCAGACCCTAAGCAAGCAAAATCGGTATGCTATTTTTCTTCCTTTATTTCTACGCACAGTTTTCGTGAAATTTTGTTTAGTATGATCTAGCCAGTAAGCCATTGATCTATGTTATGTGCGATCATGGGATCTAAGCCATTGATCTATGTTATGTGTGATCATGGGACCTAAGCCATTGATCTATGTTATGTGTGATCATGGGACCTAAGCCATTGATCTATGTTATGTGCGATCATAGGACCTAAGCCATTGATCTATGTTGATAAGTTGATCATGGGACCTAAGCCATTGATCTATGTATGTGTTTGGTCATGGGACTTAAGCCATCGACTCAAACTATGATTATGTTTGTCAAGGGGCTCCGGTCTCTTGGCGTATGTTTGCAAGTATGATAATGTGATTTAATTATATATGTGACATATATGAATATTTTGTTATGTTCCTCACTGAGTATATTTTTAATATGCTCACCCCTTATCTTCTCAGTTTTGCAGTTTTGGAGTCGAGGTGGCCATGGAAGTCGAGAATGACTAGTGATTTAGTATTTCCATAGAAATTTAAGTTGAAACATGTTACTTTTTAGTTCATCATTTTATTTCATGTTACTACTTTAGTTTTGACAAGTTTATTTTAAATTGGTTTAAACTTTTATAATTCAAGAAATTTTTTTTATCTATTAATTTTTCAAAGATTTTATATTGAAAAGTTTATGAAAATTGGGGTGTTACAGAGGGAGTAGTACTCCCTCCATTCCACTAAATACCCCTCCCTACTATTGAGCACGATAATTAAGGATAAAATTGATAAATAGTGGTGAAATCCACAATTTTTTATAAAAAATAATAATTTTTTTAAAAGATCATTATTAATAAGACATAAAAAAAAGGAAAGAGAGTCATTATTAATATAATGGAGTACTAATTTTCGTATTATACTGCTATTTTTCTTTTCTAAAAATTGGCCAGAAATTTTGCGGCAAGTTCGGTGGTCGTCGAATATTTTACTATTGTTTTATTGATTATTTTATGAGAGTGCGTTCTCTTTGATTGTAAAAATATCATGAAAAAATGATGAATAATCAAAATTTTATTCTTTAAATTCTTTCTTTCTTTTCCTTCATTTCCTACTTGACCCTTACTTATTTGTCATTTTCACTACAAGTGAGAGATAATATTATCACACCATTTTTGGAGGGATAATATTATTTTTCATTTGTAATGAAAATGAGGAGTGAGTATGGGTCAAGTAGGAAATGAGAGAAAAGATTAGAAGGATTAGGGGTAGAAAGATAGGGTTCGGGTATAGGGTACCCGATTACCCGACCCGAAAAAATTGGGTATCGGGTACCCGATTACCTGACCCGAAAAAATAGGGACCGGGTTCGGGATCGGATATTTAGGGTGGAAAAAATCGGGTATCGGGTATACCCGAATTTTGAATTATATATATTTTAAATTATTTAATTAATCTAATTAAAAAAACTGAAATTAAGTTTGACTTTAAAATCTGATATTTCGGACACCCTAATACCCTATTAAGCCAAATCAGGTAATTCGGGTACCCTAATACCCGATTTACCCGAAATCACAGTTTGACTTTAAAAAATGCAATTTTGACCGGGTAATTTAGGGTACCCGAATACCCGACTCGGGTACTATTCGATTTTTTAATCTAGTTCAGGGTCGGGTATAGGGTTTTAGGCTTATTCGGGATCGGGTACCCGATTTTTTGGATAGGGTACCCGATTTTCAGCCCTAAAAAAAATTTAAAAGGTGAAATTTTATTTATCCATTAGTTTTCCATGATAAATTTACAATAAAAAAGAACGCACTTTGATAGTTTATGCACTGTGTTAATGACAAGCGTTATAAATTTATTAGTCGTGAAAGCCTAGATAGATAACTTGATTATAATGAAGTTTTAAGTAAAATGTATGAAGGAATTATAACTTCATCATCTAAATATAAATAATTTAAAAATTATATGATAAATTAAGATGTAACATCTTTATTTATTATTTTCATCCATCCTCAAAATATCTTTTTATTATATTTTTAAATATAGTTTTACTGATTATTATACACCCTTACATGTGATTTCTTGCACCTTTTTCTTCTCAATGGTGTAAAGGGTGGCCAATGGAGAAGGGTTTTATTAATAATTAATTATTTATTTGATCTCTTGGATTAATTTCTTAGGCTCTGTTTGCCAAAATGTGCGTTTTGGAAGAAGTGATAATTAAAAAATGGAAAAAGGTGATGGTTGAGTCATGAGTGTCTGCGTAGAAGACAACTATGCCCATGATAAAAGGGTAGTTTTCACATCCTAAGTTAGATCATACTTCAGAATAAACGCATCAGTTTGCAATATGTTCAAGATCTTAATATACTACTATGCATACAAAACAACCGATCATTTTCATTCAAATACTCATTTTCAATCAACAAATACTCTATTTAAGTAAGATATTTATACCAGACACTTTTAGCATAAAAAACATTGATATGATTGAGGAGGTCTCTAGTTGATATTACATTCAAATAACACATTGCACATAATTACAGTCAACAAATTAATTTTTTTCGAAATATTTTACTTAAATCATCCACATGTGCAAATTGACTGTTTATTGACTTTATAATTACACCTATGAACTTCAGTCTTAATCTTTAATTTGGGAGATAAAATTTGTGCAATCTTTTTTTTTCCCCTTAAATATGTGTTGGACAGTTTGTATAGGGTGCAAGTCAAGTTGCTTTACTTTAGGGGAACGATAATAAAACAAACCTACCTGTTGGACTAAAAATAGTTATATATGTGCGTGTATATATCTATAGAGTGAGAATATGAATATCTAATAAAGAATTGAAAATTGCTATTCTAATGCTTCACCATTTCGTCTTAAAGTTCGTGTTCTTCCATCGTAAGAAGTTATTTAGGAACGGAGAATATGTTCTACAGAAATAAAATGCCCAAGATTATTGAAGGGGATAATTAAATAATTTGAAAAGTATATTTTAACCATCAAGATAAATTTTGTTACTCACCAACATTTGATTGCAAACGAGTAGCTAATTAATTTTTGTAAAGTTCTTCGAGATGCCTTTTAATTTGTCACCAGATATTTTGATACTTTTATTTTAAAAAAAATTCAAAATGTGAAAACAAGAACAGAAACCGTAACGAACCCAAGTTCTTTTATACCTTTTGCTTTTCCTTGTGACAATTTAGGCAAAAAAATAAAAATAAAAAAATTCCATTGATCGTTGGCTTTTGCCTTTTGGGATTGCATGGGCAACCAAGGGAAGTCAAAGAAGGGATTCACTCAACAGACAACAGCCGTTGGATCAAAACAATGCTATGATGCAATGGTTGACTTTTGACCAATACCGTAGGCCGTGTTCGCACTGTATCCTTGCTCTAGTGGGCTGTGGACGGCAGCAACGCGAGTAGCTAGCAGACAAGATCATAGGATCTGCATGTTTTTATTGCACTGCCTGCAAATATGGATCATGCAAATCCTCTCTCTCTCTCTCTCTCTCTCTCACACACACACACACACTTTTGACCAATACCGTAGGCCGTGTCCCCGCACCGTATAAATGTTAACTACTGGAAATCACAAGGGCCCTCTTGTTCAAGACTTTAGGTTTAGGTGTTAATATAGCACAATTATACCTATAATGCATTAATCTTGAATGGGTTTGCAATAACTTTATTGCAGTCTTGCCTTTTTTACTACTCCCTCCGTCCCACTCCAATAGACTCATTTTCCTTTTTGGGATGTCCCACTTCAATAGGCTCATTTTCTTTTTTGGATAAAAAAGTTGTACTTAAATGGTGTGGATCACACCACTTTACTACCACTTTCCTACTAAAAAGTAAATTTTCTTAATTTCTGTGCCCAAAAGAAGTGAGCCTATTGAAGTGGGATGGAGGGAGTACAAAACTAAAAGGGTTTGTTTGATATGACACAATTATATCTATAATCCATTAATCTTGAACGGGTTTGTAATAAAGTTGCAGTCTTGATTAAGTAAAGTGGGCATGTTCTTGGATTACTGTGCTAAACTATAGTAATTTCTAATAAGGAATTTTTGTCATTTTTTAATACCTATATAGGAGTATTATTATATTGTCTTGGAGAAAGAGGTGAAAGTCAGCACGCTTTTGCTTGTTGGATCAGACAACGTTACATAGTTGGTTGCGTGCATTTTGTTCTATTTCCATTTCCAGTTTTAGAGCTACTTTGAGTGAAGAGAATCTCTCTAGTTGCATTTCTCTTGTCTCCTCCTCTTTCTCATGTTTGTGAAAGGATTTCAAGAGAGAGAGAAAAATGGTGATGTGAGATGATTCATGATTGACAGAAAAGAAAAAAACAGCCCCACTATGCTCAATCTGAGCACGCTCAAAAGTGTACCCATATAAAAGCAAAATTGTATTGCATCTCTTTCCGCTTGAGGGGCCTTTCATTTCATTTCCACAATTTATTTTTATTTTTCTTTCCAAAAAGCTTCGTTCTTGTGTTGGGCTTTGGGCAAAAGTCCGCAACCAGAATTCTCCAACTGCTCTTCCTTTCGTGCTTTCTTCGAAAAAGATAGGTTGTGGCTTCGTCCCCATTTTTTTACATCTATCAAAATGTGGGCTCTCATTAGTTTAAGCTTAGGATAATCCCTTTTCTCCAATCCCTTTAAAGCTTTGATCTTTTTGCGCTGCTGTTGTGATCTTGTTTGCATAGTTTCTCACATAGCCATACACGCACATCTCTCTCTCTCTCTCATGGAGAATTATTCAAGAAAAGATGAAGGGTGTCCTCAGCTGCTGGATTTAATTCCAAAAGACAGAGAAACATGGGTTACAAAAAGGGCGGAAGAAAGAAGAAGCCATGGAATATCAGAGGAGAAAAAGCTTGAGCTAAGGCTTGGTCCGCCGGGAGGAGAATGGGCCATCAAAGAAAGCAACAGCACTGCTTCTAGAGAGAGACTTCTCTCTCTAGGCCACTTCCCCACAAGCCCTTGTGCTCAAAATCCAGTCTTGCAACCTCCATCTCCATGGCAGCACCACCACCTCCATTCTTCATATCTCCATCTTCAACCTGGGCAGGGACAGATTGCTGTCAGCAAGGAATCCTCAAAGCCCTGTAGCAATAGAGCTGCAGCAGTAGAGCATAGTGCAGCAGCAGAAAAGAAGGCATTTTCAGCAGCAAATACAGCTGTGCACAACAGCAGCGGCACTGCTCAGAAAAGGTGCCTCTCACCTTTGTCTCTCTCTTCCCTTTTGCCTATTTCCACTGTTGTTTTTCCCTTTTGTGACAGAGTATATTCACTTTTCTTCCCTGCATTTATTTGTTCATGTATCTTGTGGTCCATGCATTTGGCAATTTTGTTTTTCCCTTGTTCATTTATTGTGATTTCCCTTTCTGTGCAAGAATCAAACCCTTGCCATTCATTCTTGGCGATAGCAATATCTCACGATTCTTGTAATTTAATGATGTGATTGTGTTAGCAATCTTGCTTATTTTAGGGATTAGGGTTTAATATAGCTGGTTGATTAACTCTATCCTTTTGTGAATTGTGGCTCTCAAAACATAGAACTGCACCTGCTTCAGTTGTGGGATGGCCTCCAATTCGTTCATTCAGAAAAAATATTGCAAGCGGCAGTTCTTCCAAACAAGCATCAGACTCACCAGAAGCTGCTGCTTCTCCAAGCAAGGTTTTGACCCCGAAATCGGGCGAAAACTGCTCAAGAACTCCCTTTGTGAAGATCAACATGGATGGTATTCCCATTGGGAGGAAAGTTGATCTCAAAGCATACAACACTTATGAAAAGCTCTCATTTGCTGTTGATGAGCTCTTCAGGGGCCTTCTTGCAGGTTGCTCTCTTATGGATAGAATTCGCCAAACTTAACTCGAGTGATGCTCGTATTAATAATGAATAATAACTGATTCTTGTGTCCTTGTTTGTTTAATTATATGGATTTGCAGCACAGAAGAAATCTTGCGGTGTTGGGATCAAAGACGAGGGCGATGGAGTGGAGAAAATCGGAGGTTTGTTGGACGGGAGTGGGGAATATACCCTCGTGTATGAGGATCATGAAGGCGACAGGATGCTTGTTGGGGATGTTCCTTGGCAGTAAGCATCTTTGCATCCATGGATAATATCCCCTTAAATTTTGTTGATTGTGTTTATTCCAGTTTATATTCGGCTTGATATAACTGAGTTTTATATGGCATGAGAGGACTGCATACTTGCTATATAGTAATGTTTTTCATTTGGCTTTTATGTAAGCTTAAATTCTCTGCTTTGGCTTGATTTTTTTTGTGTCTGCATTCAGACAAATGTTTTGTCTGAATCTTTTTGGTAATATTTTTTAACGTCAATCTCATTTCAATGGATATGAAATATGAATGCCACCCCTCTCTTGAAAATAGAGATCTTGAGATTGCATTTCAAAATGAATATTTGTGGTTATATTCCAAATGTTGGCTTCGATATTTTTGAATGTTTATGTTATTCTTAGCATGTTCGTCTCAACGGTGAAGAGGCTTCGCGTGCTGAAAAGCTCAGAACTGCCTACATTGTCTCGTAAGCTCTCTACTTACATTTCTATTGATATCGAACTCCTCCCTCGGCATGAAAAAGAAAATAGAAAGTGAGATATCACGGCTTGGTTTTAATGTAGGTGGACGCAAACAGGGGAAGCTCTCCATAAACGTCTGAGTGTAGCAACTGTGGCTGTGAATGGGGCTTTTTTGTGTTTAGTGTCGACTTTTCAAGCAATGGTATTCGTTGTTATTGTGTTTTTTATGGATTCTAATGTATATTTTGAAGACCATATATAACTGAATCTTCTTTTAAGTTGTTGAAACATTTGGCCTTTTCTGGGTTTCGTAGTGAAAAGGTGAAACTCTAAGCCTGCATGTAAAGAATTTGCACCTTTTGTTTTGCTGCTTTGGACTTCTATAGGGATATATTATCGGAGGTTTTTATATGTAATTTTCTGCTGAATGTTTGAATGTTGATATCAAATTTCGAAGAGGTTTTTATATGTTGTAATTTTCTGCTGAATCTTTGCTTGCAAAAGTTTGGATGGATGAAATTCGAACAACTCTCTTGTAAAGGAAATTCTACGATTAGAAAAACACAGAAGACCCCTTGCGCTGGGAACAACTCTCTTGTAAAGGAAATTCTACAATTAGAAAAACACAGAAGACCCCTTGCGCTGGGAATGTATTGATACCTTTTGGGTGGAAATATTTTTCTTCAAATATAGAGTACTAATAAAAGGAAAATACAATTGTGTGCATGTATTGATCTAATGATTCTGAGTTTGAATTCACCGTGGTGCAGTCATCAAATTTCATTGTTTGCTTAACTAATTTATCAAAAAAAAGAAAAAGGAAAATACAATGATTTAGCATGAATGTATGATTGTCATAATTTTTACCAAGAAAATTACATTACTCAATTTCAATAAAATCGTATTTGTGTCGATTTTAATCTAGAAGTGACTTCCGACATCGAAGAGCAGAATTTAACAGACCATTAAATATTCTTCATCCTCAGTAACAACTAAGTATGAAAAAGTAGAAGAAAAAGAAATCATCTCTGATTTTAAGTATTGTGCTTTAGACTTCAAACCATCTTCGCTCTTTATTTGTAGTTCGTAAAACCACAAATGCTCAACATACCATTAACGAATCAACCAAAATGTAAGACCATATTTGAAGTTTAAATGATGCGACCATATACATCCGAAAATTAAATTTATTTTTGATGTTATAACAATGTCAAAGATAATATCACTATTTTGTCTAGAAAGTAAAATTATCAACAAAGAAAATTAATTGAAAATCAAAGACACACGATGAGTAAAATAATATATAGAAGATGAAGAAACATGTGTTTAGATGTTAGCGAAGTGCAGAAGGTTGATTACAAGGAAACATAAGCGAAATCCTCATCGACTTACCCTCATCAAAAATCCCCTAGAATATACAAAACACATCAAACTCTCTCATTAACGGTATGATAATATAGCACAACCTTCAACAACCATGCAAATACAAATCTTCGCATAGTTAACGAAGTCAGTATATGATCAAATCTCTTTCTGCAGGAGAACGGCATTACTGTCGCACCACGGAACCCTCTATTCCGAAAGCTATACATACAGAATTTTTAAAAAAACCTAGGGGGTTTTCCTTAGATTGACGCTACTCGAGTTTCCTTTCAAGATTTCACCAATAGCTTTGCCTGGAAAAATAAGAAACATATGAAAGCCAGCAATGAATACAGCACTTACCCGAGCTGCTGGCTTTCAGTCATGTGACACTCATCCAGGTACCTATCTTGTTCATTCGGGTGGAGAAGTGAGATTCCCCATCTTCTTTGCATTCTCAGGCAGTTGAAGTGAGACTCAGCCTGTTGCTGCATTAATAGACAAAAGTAACCAAGCCAAAGCAGCATAAAGACAGTATTGTATAGTGGTAATCAGAAAGTAGGTGTACTTTTCAAATTTTGATAAACATGCCTCATGACGTTCTTCTCGACAGCTTCTGACCCAACTCCCTCTCCAGATTTGAGAACCATTGCAAGCGCCCCGTTAGGCTTCACGAAAACAAAGCAACCAAGATCATCAATTCTGTTATACAAATAAATGACAAAATAATAATAACAAAACATACTAATTCAACGGTCAGGCAAGAATTCCACAAAAGTGGTACATGGTAAATAGTGCATGTGTGGAAGAAATGTAATGAATGTTAACAACTTACTAATACTAGTCATGAATGGCATAACTTCAGCACACAAATAATTGAATGAAAAAAGAAAAACAATACAAACACAGTGTTTGGTAAAATTAATGGGCACATCATAAATCACATCAAATACTAGTACAGAACAGCATAGCTCATGCATATCAAAATGAATGGACAAAGAAACTTATATCCAAAACCTCTAACTTCTCTCGTAGTCCATCCCCAAGAACAGAAGCACCATTCTCACATCCATTATCCATAAGCAGCTGTGCGTTAGCCTCGCTTGATCTATCCAGTGAAGATCCTTCATTATCAATCTCCGTATCATTACTGCTGCTCAAGCGTTGAGCAGTGCCAGCAGTTGAGATGCAACTAGCATCAGAAAGTTCAGTACAATGCATCACCCGGTTTGACTGCATCTGCATCGGGTTTGGATTTATCACTTTATCACATTCATCAACCTGCAAGTCATTTCCATTAGATCTGGTGTGCACGTCCTCCGAGATGACGGGGACTGCTTCTTTGGCCATTTCATTGATAAGCAGGGATTCTACAATCACTGATGCCTTCTCTTTTGTTGTTATGAACACCGGAGAACAACTGCCTCTCAATGAATCTCTCGAACAAATAAACTCTGGTGAGACTGAAACCTGCCGCTGAGGACTAATGGAGGGTCTTTTCTCAGGACTTCCCTCCAATTCTGACCCATCACAGCCCTTCTTTCGTTTTGGGATCCTCTCAGCAGTGTCTGGCCTGCAGCCCTCACTACCTTCACTAGAATTCTTATCGACTTGTTGCTGATTCAGTGATCTCGTATGCCGCCTTCTTTTGTAGCCCTCTGGAAATACATAAGAAGGAATTTGCTTTCTACGAACATGAGAAACGTATATATCCATCCCAGGCTTCCAGTACAAGTAAGAGTTTATTTGATGTCTAAATTCATCAACAGTCTGACGAATATCAAACTGTTGGCCTTCTTGAATAACCTCTCCTTGCTTCCTTTGCAGGCCCATGAAAAAGGCACAATGAGCACACTGCTTTGAGGAATCAACATAATCATGTGGGTAAGGATGACACTGTAACTTCCCAGTCGTATCCCGCTCTATCTGCATGTGTCCAATAGAAACCACAAATAGGAGAAGAATAACCTTATGAAACTTATGAAATGGCCCCAGGATTCATGTAAAAATACATCAGAAATAACCACAGCGTTAAAATTTGTAGGAAACCAAAACAAGAAAGACATTACCATCAATGTTAGCTGTCTCAGACGGGATTCAACCCAACCTCTCCAAGAACGCAAGTCATCAAGATCAGAAGCAATTATGTCGACCTGTAGATAATTTTTATAGCTCTCAAAGAATAAATACGGTTCAAATAAAGCATTCCACTGCATCTTATTCAGCTCAATATCCTGTAGATGCAAATCAAAGACAATAGATTACAAGGCAGAAGTTGTAATAGACAAAAATTACACTGCAAAGCGACGACAGCAAAAAGTTGAACAATATCCTACCTCACAGATCTTTTTGGCAAACTGGAACTGTTCCGCCATAACCCGAAGAGTACTGGATGAAACATTGTAGCTGGAGTTCATGCATGGGTAAGCAGGGGTTATGATTGGCATGAGATGATTTCGATCCCAAGGATTCTTACGAGGATCCCACACAGAAAATCCAAGTTCATTATCCTCAATTTCACAAAGCATCACAGGATTTGGCCAGCGCCACAATGTATAGACTCTGAAGAAACGAGAAACTAGCATACTAGGATTTGCTTCTGGATAAAACTGGCATAACCGAGCAACAAGAATAGCCCAGTTCACACCACCAAGAAACCCCATCACCTGAAATGAAATGAAATGGCAAGGGATACATTGCATAAATAAACAGATATACAAACTCTTTCATAGAGATTGTACACTAGGTATTCAAAACAAAAAAACAAAAAAAAAAAAACTTACATTTGAATAAACACCACGTCTCTTAGCCCAGAACTTTAGGCATTGCAGAGTAATCCGGAAGTTCTGAGAATGTGTGATAATAAGATATGAGAATAAGCAACAGATAGTGAACGGAAAAACATAAAAAGTAAGAGGCAACAGGTAGACCACATGCATGTTTATTAATATAGGTACCTCAACATTTGGAACAAGTTTGAGGATTTGATCGGCTACTCGGCATCCATTAAGACTACGAACAGTTGGTTCGTCTATGTCATACAACACAGAGATGTTTGAGATGTCCAAATCCTGCATACATTAGTATTAAACTAACATCACGAAGTAAAAATTATAAAATAAGAGTATATTCACTAAAAAGTTGGGGACAGTTGTATTATAAGCAATGTTTTAAAAAACAAAAAAAAGCAGCTTCAAAGCGGTTCGGCAGAATCCCGTTCCCCATGCGCTGTTTACCCCCTCCACCCTGAACGTGCCTCCGCCTCGCTGAGGCGGTCCGTGGCGGCGCCTCTCACCGCGAGGCGTGCGCCTTTACATTTAGTCAAATTTATGAGTTTTCTAACCTAATTGAGTATGTATGGGCTGCGAAAATTCATGGGCTTCATGAAATTTAGCCCTAATTTAGGAGTAATTAGTATTTTAATTAGAGAAAAAAGTTATAAAAATTAAAAAAACCTAGGATTCTCTACGCTCACGCACGCACCCACCCAAGCTCTGCATCTCCTCCTCTCCTGTCCTCTCCTCTCCATCTCTTGGCCTCGCCCTTCTCCATCTCCGTTGAGGAGCAGACAGCCGGCAGCAGCAGAACAAAGCATATAGCAGCAGTTAAGATTTTGAAGATTTATTAGTAGTTAAGAGAGCAGAACAAAGACTTTCGACTTTAATAGCAGAACTTATTAGTAGTTAAGTTAGCAGAACAAAGCTGATAGCAGCAGTTAAGATTTTCGACTTTAATTTAAGAGTTTAAAAACTTATTAGTAGTTAAGAACTTATGTGTTTTGGAATAATTGTTATGCTTTTATGTGTTTTATATATTAGGTATAATTTATGTGTGTTTATGAATTCCGTTTTTTTTTTCGCCTCACCCCGTTTCGAAACTTACGCCTCGTGAGGTGGACGAAAAATGTTTCGCCTCACAAAACGTACTTTAAAACATTGATTGTAAGCATGCAATGCAACATTAGCTGAATGCAGAATTCTTTGGCTCATTTTGCAATTCATCTTACGGTAGCAAATATGACACGATAAAAGAAAATCAGAATAAATAAACTGACACAGTAAGCATTGGTTGCTTAAGAGAGAAAAATTAGTTAAGTTTTTCTCTATTTTCGGGAACAATAGCATAGGCACCCACATAAGAATGACATCAACAAAACTTTTCAAACTGAATCATGCTTGTCCAACTGATCTAATAAGCCTGTTATGGGACACTAGAAAGCAAAAGAATCACATGTACAACTCCTGTAGTATCAGCAAAAGCATGCACGAGCAAGAAATTTAATAACAACTATTTTAAAGCTGAAAACTTTAAAAACTCACATCTGGAACGACCAAGAGTGAAATACTTGCGTACAGAAGATCAATTGATATTCCATCAAGCTTGAATTTCATAACAGGGACATGAGCATCAGGTACTGGATGAAGTTCAGAAACTTCTTCCATCTCAGCTAAAATGTTGTGAAGTACAAAAAAGAAGTCTTCCTGTAAACAAAATATTCTAATGAGCACATACAAGAACATAGAGACCAGCTCCGGAATAGGAAAATCTTCACACTGTACCTCCCGGTTAACATAGGATGGTCCAATACACAAAGTATCAATGTCCGCACCAGGTCCATGTACCTGATTAAAGAAACCACAATTTAGAAGATAAACTAGATGCAACAAGATTTGCATCAAACAACAAGAAGCAAAAGATCTATTTGAAAACTAGTTGACGATTTAAATGAGATAAAGCACTAACAAAATTTACACTAGAGAACATCTAGAATTCCAAAATGCTAATACAAGCATATAAAAATCAATAAACCATAGCAATACCCAGTACGCATCAGATACACGGCCAGCATAATTTTGATAAAGATCTTACTCTTCTGCTAATCCCAAGTTGGTCTTTATGATTTATGAATATGCAAGCCTTTAATATTGCAAGTTGCAACAAAGTTATTATAAACTCCCAAACCAATTTCAGAAGTTACAATCTCTAAAATGCCCTTCAGAGGATACATAAAAAGTGCAATCTTCCTGAACATACTACATACTACAGCTTCAACTGAAAAAATAAAATTAAATAAAATGCAGCAAATGATGAAAACATCCAATCATGTATATAAGCTCCTTACACCGAGTCTATAAGAACCAAAGGTAAAAATAACAGCATTGGCATCTTCCACCATTTGATCAGTGTAACCCCTCAACCGAGTAAGCTCTTTAACCCAATCTTTCACAATCTACAATAGAGAATTAAAAATACAATAAGGTGACATTGGAATAAAGAACACTACTGAATGTACATAAATTTATGTGCTATCTAAAAAGTAAAACTAGTATTCAATAACACAAAAATTGTATTAGGTAGAAGGAAACATATAAATTATCATAAGAATCTGTGTCAACTCGCTCAAAAACTAGAGAATTAAAGTAATGACCTATTCAAGAGCCGATAGTTCATCTGGAAACTTTAATTTGCATCCGCATGTTGATAGTAACCAACTATATGAAAATTTCACCCTTACCCGATTTGATATATTTTCCTACTATGACCAATTTAATTGTCCACTATTGCTCCAAAACGGAAAAGAAGGATTGGGTATTCGCTAGCTTCACTTCTAAGTTTTTTACTGGAGCAAAAAAACTTATATTTTGACAATGAACTGGACACATGTACCTCTCTACTACTGCCCATTGGCAAAGCCGAAACCCTTTACCGATATGTATAGTTAGTCCACTTTAGATGGTAAGCAGTCTTCTAGCCAGTGGTTCAGGCACAGAAATGGCCGCTAAAGTTTGCAAGGCTAATATCATAGCCCTAAACCATGAGAGCCAATTTGCACCACAAGTTGCAACAGTATTCAAGTTTTCTAAGGTCTACAATAAATAAACTAGTGCACCAACTCTACTAGCTTCAAAACACAAATCAAAAGCTATAGGCCCAGAGGAAAATATTCATAAAGCAGTCAGATTATCACTGAAACATCTACCTCTAGATCGCAACTATTTCTGTAACAACCAGAATTACCACACAAGTACAGTCAATATTACAACCATCCTTGCATACATTTCAGAGATTTAAACAGACTACTACACCGCAAAGTCCTTTCAACTATCATTACTATGATTAGAAACATTACTACAATACACACATGCCAGTACGGCACAGCTTGCTCTTGAGAAAAATTCTGATACCACATAGTTCAATGGAAAATAATCCAGTGCACATTAAATTTAATTGAAGCCTAGATTAATACTAGCATTTATTTACATCAGTACCTGCTTAAGTCGTGCGAGAACCGCTTCCCTTTTGGCAGATTCTTCTGCACTCTCATAAAGTTCCGACTCTACCAAAAACTAAAATCAAACAGAAACAAAGCCCCATCTCATGAGAATCAAACAAAACTATCAGCAACCACGGTAAAGTTTAAGTCAGATAGCAAGTACAGAATGCAACAAACCTTCTCCAACTCCCTGTTCCTCTGAATATCCGCATCAATGGGCCCAGCTAGCGACAAGGGCTTTGCCACTCCCCACTGCTTCGGCAGCTGCTTGTTCTCTGCCGGCGGAGGCGACAGAGAAGGCGATGAGTTCAAACTATCCGATCCAACCATATCTCTGTCCCAAAATCTCTTAGAACCCTACACCTAATCCTAATCTCAAACCAAAATGAAGCAACACCCGCAACCAAAACCCTAACCGCCGATCCAAAGCCTTAAACCCAATATCGGTAAAAACCCAAAAAAACACCAGGAACTTTGCCTCGTATAACCAGTGTCTTCAATCCAAACTCAGATCGCAGTATTCCGAATGCTCCTCGGACCGAAATTCAGACCCAAAATTCCATAAACGATCAATACCAAAACCGAACAAAAATCCCTAGCAATCCAAGCAAAATTTCCGAAAATTGAGAAAATCAAAGTGATAGATCTATTAAATAAGGCCTGGAGCTCTCATATTCCGACGCGGAGAGGGAAATATCGGGCCGACTTGGGCTCTCGAAGAGCGAGTTGAAGGGGGTAATGGGCTCCGCCGGTTGAAGTAACAGCGGCGATTTGAGTTGGAAAATCCGAATTAATATTGGGCAAAGATATTTGTTTTTTTTTTTTTCTTTATTTTTGGGGGGGCGCACCGATTTTATTTTCCTCGCTAGGCTGTTCCTTTTTCGATTAGATTTTTAATTACTAGTATAAGTTCTAGAATAAGGGCATAAACGGAATTCGCTGTGTCGGAGTGGGTAGTGGCCACGTGGGAATCTATGCGGTTGAAGGCTAATTTGGGGAATTTAGTATCCCGTTAGGGTGTGGATTCAGAATTGGAGTGCGTGCTCAACTAAAATCGGACTTTGATTTGGACGTCTATTTCAATATTTAACAAATATATATATATGGTTGGGTTCCGATGGATCCCTATGCTTATAATAGATCCGTAGATCCAAATCTAGACCACACATTTATGACATGTGGCGCATCAAGATGGTGACACGTGGCAAGGCATTTCAAGGCAAAATCTGGAGAGGGGTAAAATTGGAATGTAATTTTCGAAATTAAAAAAAAAAATAGATTTTCTCAAAATAGGTATATTTTAGATGCATAAAGTTTCATACGAGAATACATGAACTTTCATATAAAAATGCATAAAGTTTCATATAAAAATGCATAAGATTTCACCCCACCCCAACCCCACCCCCCACACCCCTGAACCCCACCCCACCCCCACCCCCCCCCAAAAAAAAATTTATTTTTTTAAAAACTGATTTTCTGACCACTGACCCACCCCTACCCCCACCCACCCACCCCCACCAATTTTTTTTTTCTCAAAAACTGATTTTCTGACCACTGACCCCCCCCACCCACCCACCTCCCCACCCCACCCCCAAATTTTTTTTTTAAAATCAGTTTTTTAAAAAAAAATTGGGGGGTGGGGGTGGGGGTGGGCCAGCAATCAGAAAATCAGTTTTTGAAAAAAAAAAAATTGGGGGTGGGGCAGGGGTGGGGTGGCGAAACTACCAGATTTATTAAAATGAAATGTATTTTTTGTATAATTTAATGCATTTTTATGTGAAAACTTTATGCATTTTTGTTTGATTTTATATGCATGTGAAACATGCCTATTTTTGGGGGGTGGTAATGGGGAGGGTTGGGGGGTGGTGTGGGCTGGATTGGGGGGTGGTATGGGGTGGGGTGGTGAAAATACCAAAACTGAAAAAATTAAATGCATTTTTCTGTTCAAAGTTATGCATTTTATGTGAAAACTTTATGCATCTTTGTGTGAAACTATATGCATCTAAAATATATCTATTTTGAGAAAATCTAAAAAAATATATATTTTTTTTAATTATTAAATCCGAAAATTACATTCCAATTTTACCCCTCCAGATTTTGCCTTGGAATGCTTGGAAGCTCTTTGCCACGTGTCACCATCTTGATGCGCCACATGTCATAAATGTGTGGTCAAGATTTGGATCTAGGGATCTATTATAAGCATTGGGATCTATATGATCTCATTCCTATATATATATATATATTAAATATATAATACGATTAGAGATTCATCCGCTCCCGATTCGAGGTGTCTAAGAATTCACTATTTAAAATTCCTACAATTCTAGACCTTCTAGCTTTAAAATATATATCCTACATGGCAAAATAATCCCACATAAATTTTATTTATATTATTCTCACTTTAATTAAGTTATTTTATTAGGGTTTAGGTTAAATCTAATTCACTAATCTTTGGACCTCCTCACACACACTATCGCCCACCTCCCAGCCAACCACCGCCAACTGTCCTGCCGCCGTGATTTAGACGTCGTCACTACCTTCTGCGTGAATCCAGCCGCACCGTCCTCCACCTCCGCCTTTATGTGGTCGTGCCTCCAGCCGCACCGTCCTCCGTCTTCTCCAGCCGCCTATGTCCCCATGGCATCACCATAGCCATCAGCATAGGCCGCCGATTCCCCAATATCCGACGCCATATCTCCCACCAACAATCCTCCCAACAATCCCGCCCCCAATCCCAACCCTAATTCGCCGCCCATTCCCATCTTATTATTCTTCGGCCTCTCTGAGCCCGGATTTGAAAGAGGAGGGAGAGGTCGGGCTTGCCGTCTTGATGCGTATCTATGCATTTAGAGGGTGTTTGGCTGAGCTTATAAGCTCCTCAAAACAGCTTATAAGTTGTTTAGTAGCTTATAAGCTTCTCCAAAGTGTTTGGCAAAATAAGTTGTCAAAGAGCTTATATGCTCCAAGAGCTTATAAGCTCCCCAAAAAATAAGTTCCTCTACCCCAACTTATTTTTTTATAATCTCATATGCAACAATCATTTTACAAATATTTTTCAACTATAATTTATTATTTTCATTATATAACATTCAAGTTCATTTTTCTTCGATTTTCTCTCTCTAAAAAAATATTTTCTCTCTCTTGCTTATAAGCTCAATTATCCAAACACTTTGACAACTTATAAGCTCTTACAAATTACATCTTATAAGCTCTTGAAACATCTTATAAGCTCCAAGCGCTTATAAGCTCTTTAAAATAAGCTTAGCCAAACACCCTCTTAGTATCCTGCTTCAATTTGTGTTTTTTTGTTTTTGTTATTGATGTGTCTCTTGATACAGATTATTTTATTTCTTTTTTGGTAATATTTTTTAGTGAGTGAAAACAGTGGCATATTCTGTAAGTATTTGTTTAACCTGATTAATTTAGGTCTGAAATTATGTTATTGGTTTTGGATTGAATGGTAGTGAATCATGATTGATTGAGCTGCTATGCTAAATGGCTAATGTAATGATGATTGGATTCCTATTTATTAGCTTATTCTTTGATGATTTTTAGCATCAATCCTATTTTCTGATATTATGTAAAGTCAAGCTGGAAGTATTTGAGAGGATTGCGTGGGATGGAATGACTGAATTGGCAAAGTCTTGAAAACATTTGTTATGCAGATTAGATATGGCATCAATGGTTGCAAAGGCGTGTGGCAATACGTCCAGTCAAATACCGGTAATGACGGTTCAAGAAAATGGAAGTAGGAATAAGAGGAAATTCCGAGCTGATCCCCCGTTGGCTTATCCAAATAAGGTCATCCCTTTACCTTCGAGTGAATGCACGAGTTTTGAGTTGTGAGTGTTCCTCTCAAATTTACGTGTTTTTATTTTTGTTAGTCATTGATGTTGCGAAATTTGTAGTCTTAGTGTTTTGAGCTCGATTATTTGGTACTTAGATTTTGTGTTCTAGCGAGGAAGAGAATGTATGTGAATTACAATTTAATTTTATTATGTAGTTGATTGCGGAAGAAACGAAGGATCTCTGTGCTGGAACGGGTGTGAAATTTTGATTTATATTTCGGAAGGTGACATTAACTTTGAGAAATGTGGTGGTTCAATTTCACACATTTTCCTGTTGAAATTCCTCATTTGAGACACACGAGATCCTATATTTGTTATTCTACTTTATTCTCTTAACTCTGTAGCAATCACAAGATGCACATATGATAAATTGTACGATAACCTACTGCTTTTGAGTTTATATCAAAGATGATCGCCTTTATGGTTAAAGCATGGTATTCAATCATTTGCTTTATGTGGGTGTATGTTCTCCAGTAGATACTGCGTCATAGCTCTTTTTTGTTTTGTTCTTATGAGGTTGGTGTTTTTTTTTTCGTTCTCTTACAATATCTGGTTTTTTCTTCATTGGATTAAACATAGCCCACCCATTATAGTCCTAAAAAGTTACAAACCTACTTCCTAATGTGCCTCGATTTTAGTTCATGATCTGAGAGTTTATCTCAAACTTAGAAAAGATGGATACATCATCACATTCTAATGGGTCAATTTTCCTTAACCTGGGTCAATTTTCCTTAGCGGGTTGGTGGATACCCGACGGGTGGCGGGAATCCGCAGGTCGCGAGTATGGGTGGCAAATAGTAGTGTATAAGAAGTTGAAATTTTCTCTAAAATTTGATGCAGTTTCGTGGTGATTTATTGCTTGGGTGGTTTATTGTATTTGTTGGGTGGTTGATTGCAGGATGTCGACGCCTAGAAGCAGCAGCGCCCCTACCTCTCAAGTCTCGACGGGTATCCAACGAATAGTGGGTGGCGAGTATCCGACGGGTTGTGGGTAGCGGATACCCGACGGGTGACGAGTATCTGCGGGTCGCGAGTATGAGTGACAAATAGTAGTGGATGACAAATAATTTTTTTGAATATATATTAGGGATGAAAGTCATCTTTAATTTATTGATACGTAACATAGACCTATGTAATGTTAATACTTATTTTATTGAATAATATTCATTATTTATAAGTATATTATGAAAGAGATGTGGACTTTTTATTTATAAACTATAACATCAAATAATTCTCGTCGAATTTCGACGGGTTACACACTAGTATATATATAATAGCAAAATAATCACTACTAGAAAAACGCTCATAGATAACGGATTTTTTCCGTTATCTATGAGCAAAAAAACCGTTGTGTATAGTGGTGTTATCTATGATACGTATCATAGACAACGGTTCAAAACCGTTATGTATATTAGCATAGATAACGGTACGATGCGTCATACATAACAGTACGCATCCGTTATCTATAAAGGTTATACATAACAGTTTTTCACCGTTATGTATTAAGATTTTTCCGTTATGTATTAGAATTTTTTTTATTTTTTTAATCATAGGTAACAGTTTTTTGCACTTTTTATAACGGTTTTAACCGTTATCTTTGATAGAAATACATAACGATTTTTTGCACTTTTTATAACGATTTTAACCGTTATCTTTGATAGAAATACATAACGGTTTTTTGCACTTTTTATAACTGTAATATATTTTTTAAAATTTTTCTGTTATTTATCTCAAAAATTAAATTAATAATTCTAAAACAAAATGACATTGTCATCGATAACATATATTATATAGCATCCAAAATATTCATACATTATCATCCAAATATAATAAATATCACATAAATTTCTGTCTAACAATTCTCCCACCATATAAGCACCAGATTCTTATAAGCAATTTCTGTGGCTAGCCCTTGGTGCACAGATGACTTATAAGCATTGTCTAGAGACTTGTTGTACTCACTCACAGCCCTCTTCTTCACTGTATACGAGGCAACCTGCACAAATATATATATTTATTTTTAAGCACCAACACTACAGTCACAAAATAGAAATGGGCTAAACAAACTAACTCATCAACAGTATGACACGAGAAACTTGTGTCTCGATGATCACCTTGCTAAGAGCATTAGGATTTTGAGGCTTCGCATTTAAGAAGGCCACCTCAACCTGCAAAAGCATAAAATTGCAATAGTCAAGATCCAGAAAAGGTAGATACCCTAGCCTTCTCCACACAGTCTCGTACAAAACCCAACTGCAACTTAAAGAAAAAAAATACTCATGCCAATTTTAACCAAAGGAGAATCGGCAGTGAAAAGCGATAATCGTATTGTCTCTCAGGGGGTACATCTTCCATCCTTATTAACAACCCAATTGTCTAAGAGAACAAAAAGATAGCATCAAATAACAACATCAACTACCTTAATTATTGACCTCAAAAATGTGACTTCCATACTTGTAAAGCACAAAGATCTCATCACACACCTACATTCATGACTTTTGATGCAAAGTAAAACAAAGGAAAACACTAAAACAGTATAGACACTAACTTTCAAACACAAACATGAGAACACCGTAGTCACTAACTCTTTTCTTCCTTTGAGATTTTTATTTGTGAATTTCTAATTTTCCTATAAAATTTCAGTTGATAACTACAGATACTTCCATCTCATGTTGATAGAGTATGAAAATCGATATTCTGATCGATACACGTAAAAACAAATCTCACTGCCAAGAAAAAGAATCATGTATGAATGGCTGCGGCGAAGTGCTGAAGAAGCATAACAGATTCCAATATATATTCAATCATCTCCAACACGTTAATTTTCTTAAAAAAAAAAATAGACGACAAACGAGAAGAACAACTATATTTTTGAAAATTTAAAAAAGAAATGAAAAAAAAGAACAGCAACAACAGAAAAATGAAATTTTACCTGATAAGAGCGACAACAAGGAGGAAAATACGGCGGAGCAGTTTCTTGACCGAATCTCTGCTTAGGTCTGTGACACAACACTACAGACCAACGTTATGGGTCTGGGTGCGGCAAAGGCATCGGACAATTGTCAAATAAAATGAAGATA
The DNA here is from genome assembly GCF_028751815.1 of Salvia miltiorrhiza. Taxonomy (NCBI): domain Eukaryota; kingdom Viridiplantae; phylum Streptophyta; class Magnoliopsida; order Lamiales; family Lamiaceae; genus Salvia; species Salvia miltiorrhiza. Next base: position 10,490,452 of record NC_080393.1, read on the forward strand.
CTAGTTAATATGATAAAAGAACTAGTCTCAGGCAAGAAATTACCATCTTTGAGAGTGAATGAAGATCGGAGAGCCAAAGACTAGACAGACTGGTTGAAGAGAAAACAAATCCCCCTAGGTTGGAGCAGCCTTCCATCTTGAGACTGGTTAGACACTTCTTGTCTGATATAAAACGAGTCATCCCTGGATGAGGACATGGAATAGAATAAATCATAATTAGTCCGAGACAAGAACATAATAAGATATTAAGATTATCTTGAGAAAGTTAGGACATATGTATCAAGAACAAAATGCTTTCCTGGATAATTTAATTTTTCCATTATGATGGAACAATTTATGCTTTAGGATATGGAATTAGGTAAAGAGCTTCAAAACAATCTATATAAGATGGAAATTACATCTATTAATATTACTCAAAATATGACTTCAAATGAAAATCAATAGTTCTAACCCAAGTACCCAAAAAATTGGTTCAACAGATTCATAATTATGGACATTAAAAAACTCAACTCATTCTTGAACCGTGTAGAGGATAGATCATATTCACTTCCAAATGATGCAAAACTTACAACCTAGTATAAAATATCTTGATATCTTTAGAATATTTATGTGGTAATTTAACAGTCTAAAGTCTACAAGAAACCACAAACATATGCTTCTTACTTTCAAAGCATAGAAAATTATAGAGAAATGAACAAGCAGCTGTCTTCAATTCTATTTCATATATGTAGAGAATAGACCGGCCAATTACTGCTTAAGATTTGCTAAGCCTGTACAAAGATTGAAACAATGGCAGATCCCATAATTTCATGAGTAGAGAGCAACCTACACACACACAATCACTCATTCTATATGTACTAGTAATTTACAAAAATAATAAGTAGATCCGCATCAAAGACTTAGAATCAATACCCAGAGATCCGGTTGATGCAGGCCAGCATCGTTGCATCAACATCACTGCAAAACCAAAAATAGAAACACATAATCAGATCGAAGCAAAGCTTATTGCCAATCAGTGATCACATCAATCATCAACAACAGTTTTAGTATTCTCCCTAAGTTTCAACAAATTGTACCTGCAAAACCCAAACCTTAAGATCCAATAATCTTTTACTTTAAGCATCCCAAGCATTCTCCACCGCGGCTCACGTCAAGCTCCAGAGGCACGACTCAATCTCGAGCTCGTCCGTATACAGGGTCGTTCGCCAGACGGTGTCGCTGCCGAAAATTGAAGCTAGGGCACGGCAGCGGCAGGGAGCCGCTGTTGTCGCCGAAGTATGGAGAGAAGAGGGGGCTTTGGGCTACGCTCGGAGGCGGCGGCCTTCCCGCCGTGCGGTCGACGGGAATCGACAGTGTGGTGTGCGTGCATTTGAGTTAGAGAGAGAGGAGATTAAGAGGAAGACGAGGGAAGTGCGATGAGCTTGGTGGCTGACGTTGCTGCGGCCGTGGAGGACAGAGGGGGGGCGCGCTTCTTTGGCCAGAACTTGCTTCGGCAGCGGCGGCGACTATCTCTCAAAGAGGGAGAGATCGCGAAGAGAGAGAGAGATTTGGGGAGGAGATGAGACGCAGCGAGGGTGGGCGGCAGCGGCGCGAGGCAGCAGCGAGGGTGGGCGGCGACGGGCCGGCGCGGGGCAGCGGCGCCGGCGGCGGAGTCGAGAGGGAAGAGAGAGAGTCGAGAGACAGACGAACAAAAACTAGGGCTTGTAGTTTTGGGGGTTAATTTCTAAATTTCCTAAATAAAATCTATTCCTTTTTTCTTTTCTTTTTTTTTCACTTTTAATATTCAATTTTTGGTATTTAGATTTCTAATTTAGATTTTATATAAGTGTTACTTAATGATAAAATAAAAAAATGTTATGATTTTTTTATTTTTCAAAGTCTATATTTAGGAATAAATTCATATTTTAGGATAAATAATTTATTTGTTATTTTTAATATAATATAATATTATTTTTAAAAAATTAATAAAAAAAATTATACATAACAGTTTTTATAGACGCTCATACATAACGGTTCAAAAACCGTTGTAAATGACTCTTATACATAACGGTTCTTTAACGTTATGAATAATCGTTATAAAAGATGGTCATAGATAACGGTGGCTTAACGGTTTTTTAATACCGTTATGTATGCAACTAATAGATAACGCAAAAATATAACGGTTTTTGAAAAACCGTTATCTATGCATATAGACAACATTACATAGATAACGGATTTTTCCAAAATCGTTATCTATTCCTAAAAGTACGCTCATACATAACGGTTTTTGAAAAAAACCGTTATCTATGCACTGTTATGTATGTAAACTTTTGTAGTAGTGAATCCTATTCTACGTGGCAGCGTATACTCTATTTTAATTTTCCTCAATTCTAATTCATTCTTATTTTCTCCTAAAATTTTCAATCAATTTTCCATATCTATTTTTTTTTTCATCACACACAAAATTAACATCAACCTATTAACATGGTATAACTTATTCGAACCTGTCATGATATTCTCTTGCTCTTGATTTTATTAAATAACCATTAAATTCAATTATTAACACGTATTTGATTAAGATCACAATTATTAATAAATAAGAGATTAGTGTCATAAAAAAGAGTGTTTATGTAAAGTTGTTTATGACCGTATTATTGTTCCAAGTGTAAGATCACGGGGCATTCTCCCGATAAGTGTCGTAAAGCTAATCTGCCAGTGGAGGCTACTATGAAGCCGTCTGGAAAACAACAAGCAATAGCGAAACAATGGCAGGAGGTTTCTGAGCCAGGGATTTCTGGGGGTGAATCGATTCCGGTGGGGCTACAATCTGAACAGGTGCGGGCTTCACCAGCACATGGAAATAACTTGATACGACAAGAGGTTGTCGAGGAACAGCATGCGGTGCAGCAGAAGGTCTCATCATGCGCTGCAACCCTTATTGAGAATAGTTTTGCTGCTTTAGAGTCGAGTGAGCAGGTTGTGACGTCCCATGAGGATGTGAACGAGAGGGATGACCGTATTTTGTCAGGGCCTGATTCGTTGGAAGTTGTGCTAGTCCCGGTAACTTCGGAGCATCAACTGGATGGCAACGATGAGGATGTGGATGAGGATATAGAGATGGAGACACCGAATGGAGTCGTGAATCTTGCGAAGAATGTGGCAGCTGCTGCAGAGGAGGGCAATAGCTTGCGGAATGAAACTTTGGCGCTTAAGGATGCAGTGGCGGAGAAGCAGTCGGAGGTTGGGACAGATGGTTTTGTGAGTGAGCAGGTTCATTCTCCGATTCAAAAGGAGGTTGTTGGAGATAAGCAGTCCAATCCTACTCCGGAGGATATTGCTGGTCGTATAAGTCGGTTAGAGGAGCAGGTTAATCAAGGGATGTTATTGCTCTCGGAGCCGAAGCGCGGACGTGGCCGTCCAAAAGGATCGGGAAAAGGAAGTGAGCTTGGTCATGCAGTTCCGACTGATAGCATTAAAAACCGCCTCAGAAATGCGGAGGGTCTTGGATTTCAGCCGAGCAACTTCGTTGTTGACCATAGTAGCAGCAACACGATGCGTACTATGAACAATATTGCGAACCTCCGTTGGTCGGATGTAATTGCCATGGAAAATGATCGCAACAAGGATGACTATCATTCCAATATGGATTTTAATATTTGATTGTTGGTTTTTGCGATAACGTTTAGACTTTTCTGAGCGTTTTGTTTTTTTTATCGGACTCTTTTAGAGTCTCTGTTCCTGGCTTGCGTCTTGTGCATTCAAGGGTTTTTATTTCTTCTTTTTATATTAAACTTCCATTTCAGCATGTAAAGTTGTTTATGGATTTTTTTTAATAAATTAATCCACCAAAAGAAATTAATTAACTTATTTTATATATCGATCTCGTATTCCAGTTTTTGAAATTCCTTTTTTTTTTAAAGCCAATTTCCAGCATTGTTAGAGATAATTGATTTAACTTTTTTTTTTTTTTTTCAAACCTGAGTTATATAATCTATCCATCTTATATAGAGCTACATATTGGAGAGATATCTACAGATCTACTATTCTCTATACTATGTGACACTCTCACAATTTAGTATTTGCTTCACTCTCAATTCTATACTACATGACATTTTTATATTTGTTATCATCTATCCCACATTGAATTTATACTAAACCTCAACAATTCATAATTAAATAAATTGATATGATATAATTTGAATCTAACATCAATTTTCTCAAGCCTTAGACGAGATGATTCTCAAAACTTAGTTATGGTCTTTCAAACTTCAAACTAGATGATGGTCACGAGTCAATTTTATTTTTCAAACTCAAAATGGAATAATGCTTGAAACTTAGTCATGGTATTTTTAAGCTTCAAATGTGATGATGCACAAAAGTTTATAATGTTTTTTCAAACTCCATATAAGATGATGTTTGAAAGTTAGTTATGATCTTACAAGATTCACGTTATATAATCTCACAAATCATCCCTGGTCTTTCAAGCTCATAATGAAAATGATGAATAGAAGTGAGTTATGATATTTAAAGCATCAGGGCCTAGACGAGATAATGCTCAAAAGTTTAACGTTCAAAAATCATATTTCATTTTTCGAGTTCTTAATTATTAAGTGGTCTTACAGAGTTGAGATGAGATGATGCTTAGATGATAGATGAGATTTTAAATTAATTCTTATCTGTCAATATAGAAAAAGTGTACTCCCTCCGTCCCAATAGTAATGTCCCAAAAAGATGAGCACGCAAATTAAGAATATGTAGATAAAATACGAGAGAGATAAAGTAAATGAAGTGAGAGATAGATAGAGTAATGAAAAAGTAAGAGAGCGATAAAGTAAATGAGGAGAGAGATAGAGAGTGTAGATAAAGTAAAATGTTTTCTTTTTTGGATTAGGACATTATAAATGGAACGCCCAAAAAGAAAATTTGGGACGGAGGGAGTACAAAATTTATACTACAAAATAGTATTTTCATTATTCTACCAAAAAGTTAACATTTAATTGACGAATATAATTGAGATTAATATACTCTCTTTGTTCTACATCAAATGACCCAATTTTTATTTTGGGTTGTCCCATTTCAAATGAACCAAACAAAATTTAGAAATAAAATTGGGCATTTAACACTACTTTTTTTGTTGTCCCACCACCACTTCACACATTTATCATACATTTTTTAATCTTCGTGTCCAATTATTTTGGATAATTTAAAGCGGGACGGAAGAAGTAATATGAACTCTATAGCATCAAGCTAAATTAATTAAAAAATAATTATATTATACAAAAATAATATAAATAATTTGAATCATGATTTAAAATTCCGTCGAATTTCGACGGGTTATACACTAGTTTATACTAAACCTCAACAATTTATAACCTAAAGAAAAGGCTCAATCTCCATAAATAAATCAGCTCATCTATATTTTCCACATTGATATTCTATTAAATTTAATCATGGGTAATCTAGATAAAGAAAAACTTATAATATGTGTTTCAAATAAATAGTTTTTCACATTTTTTTATGGTTGCAATAGTTTTGTATATTAAATTTATATTAAACTTCATGATTTCAAGTCTAAAAAAATTGTAATTAGATTTCAATATTTGCAAATCTAAATAAAAGTAAATATTCATTCTCACATTAATATCATAATGATATATCTAAATAAAAGGCTTAATCTCCATTCATATAGCTTATCATCGTTCCCACATTGATATTTTATCATTCCCGCACCATGAAATAAACGTAAATAAATGATACTTTTGAGATGCATTTAAAATAAATAGATTCTTCTATTTAATTTGCTCATGAAAAATAATTTTTATCATTCCCGAATTTATCTGACACTTTCTCATACATATTGAATCTATATTAAATCTCAAAATTCAAAATTTAATAAAATGATTATTAAACTTTACCATTTATAAATTTAAATAAAAAGATACTTAACTTTGGAAAAAAAATTATTTAAAAGTATTTGAAATAAATAGGTTCTTATTGTTCGAAATTTTATCAAGATTACTAACCAATTAGTGAGTCCATCGATGTTGATCGTTGGCTGGAGGAGGGTTTCGGCGACGGCGTCTTACCGGCTGATTTCCCTTCTATGACAGCCCTCGGTTTTATTTTGTTGGTTGTTGGTTTTTGCTTACTTTTGCTTTTTTTTCTTGTTTTTTATTTGTGTTGAGAAGCCGGGATTATCTAGGAACGATGGTTCGGCCGGAGTTTCTGAGATTCTTCCAACTCAGCTTCTGGCACTTTTTTCTCTTAGACGAGTATTCTTTTTCCTCATGCTGAGGTTTTAATGAGGCTCGGCCCTTAGTCTGCGTTTCTGTGCTTTCAAGGGTTTAGGTTCCCCTGTTTTTTCTTTTTCCTTTTTAATATAATCGTATTTTAATAATATATATATATATATATATATAGTTTATAAATTTAAACAAATTTGAGAAATTAGTTGGTATTATTGTATGGGTTTAGGACGAGAATAAGTATTAAAATCATCACATATATAATAGGAAAATGGAATACTCTTATGTGGCATCAACATATTTTTGCATTTTTATTTATCCTAATTCTCCAAACATTTTCATATTTATTCATTTTTATTTATCTAAATCTTCTCATCCCACATTGATTTTTTATGAGATTTCACCAAAATAAAACCTATATAAAATGATGCTCTTACTCTCCAAAATAAAAATCCACATTTAATTGGTGGAGTGATTGAAATTAACAATTTGAATTGCTTTGTCAATTTAAGTTTGATCAAATATACTTAATTAAATAAATAATTATGTTGTTTAATTTTTAAAAATAAATACTTGTGATTAAATAAATTATTATTTTATTTTATTTTGATCATAAAATAAGATATTTTGCATAAATTAAAAAAAAAAATTGGATCACACATTAATTTTGTATGAAATTTTACCAATTGAAATACTAAATAAATTGATAGGATATTATTTGAATCTAACATCAATTCAGAACTTAGTTAAAAGTCTTTCAAACTTCGAACAAGATGATGTTCACGAGCCAGTTTTATTCTTTCAAACTCCAAAATGAAATGATGCTTGAAACTCAGTTATGATATTTTAAGCTCCAAATGAGATGATGCACAAAAGCCTGTTATTGTTTTTCAAACTCCACACGAGATGATGTTTTGAAGTTAATTATGATCTTACAAGCTTCAGATAGTATAATCTCACAAGTCAGCCCTGGTCTTTCAAGCTCCTAATGAAAATGATCTTTAGAAGTGAGTTATGATATTTAAAGTTTCAGATAGTGATGTTCAACGATTGACACATAAAAGTCATATATAGTATTTCGAGTTTTGATGATAATCTGGTCTTACAGAGTTAAGATGAGATGATGCTTATATGACAGATGAGATCTTAAATTAATTCTTATAAGTCAATATAGAAAAGTAGTACAAAATTTATATAAAATGGTACTTTTATTATATATTCTAGCAACAAATTAATATTTAATTGATGAATATAGTTGAATTAATATAATGTAAATTATATTATATCAAGTTAAATTAATTAAAATATTTATATTATATAAAAATAATATAAATAATTTAAATCATAATTTAAAAATCCGTCGAATTTCGATGGGCTATATGCTAGTTTTCGTATAATTCATTATTTATATCGATTATTATTATGATCACAAATAAATATTTTTAATTTTACTTAATATATATATATAGTCTTCTCCTTTTTCTACTTATTTCTATAAATATACCTTAAAAAAATTACTTTCTATCTTCGATTTTATTACGTTATCCGTCCATTATCTTTTATAAGAAGAGGCATCACGAATTTTAAGAAAAAAATTAGTTATAGTATATTTAATGAGTGAAAAATAGTTCCACAAATTAAAAAAAGTGACAGTTAATGGAATTATTTTCAAAAGTGTCAATATGTAGTAAAGGTGATATTTAGTAAAATTATTTCAAAAAATATATTATGAAAATATTTTATGGACGGACGAAAATGAAAAAATAAAACGATGTTTCATAAATAAAAGAAGTATAAATTATTTGTTTTTTTTAACATCAATGCTTGAACAATATCTTATCTTATATATAAATAATAGGAAAATGATTCTATCCCTTGTGTCATTCTTAAATCTCACCATTTCAAAATCTCTTAATTCTTCTTTAGCTGTCATTATTCTTCATTTTATATTTTATTAACTATAAATTATACTACTAATGCCATATCCCAATTAACATCACGTTACAAAAAATGAATCAATTAATATTTATATGTATTATTTATAAATATTTATATATAATTTTAATTGTGATGTGATGCTATTAAATGGTTTGTAAATGTTGATTGTAATAGAACTAGTAAATATTAAAATGCAATAAATTAATTAAAATTAAAATAAAATTGTTAATAAATATTAGGGTTAATTACGCCAAAAATCATGAACTATACATTCATTTTCAACTTTTCCATGAACTTTTTTTTTTTTAATCAAAAATTCCTTGAACTTAAAGGTTGAACAATTTTTCCATGACTTTCAAGAATCATCAAATTGAATGTTGACATGGCGTCGCCGACAGTGAATCAAAACGACGTCGTTTTGAGCCCCAACCATGCTTCCTAGCCGGAAAACTCACTAGACGTCGCCGGAATCAGATTTCCAGCCTCGGGTCTGTTGCAACGCCGCCGCTGCCGCGATTCTGAATGCCAGGTCGCACAGCGCGGCCTCTTCTTTTCGCCACCAGGTCGCCCGCCGCCGCCTTCGAGGTCCTAGGGTTTCGATTTGGGTGTGGGAGGCGACGATGGCGCCGGTGTTCGAAGGCCAAGGCGGCGGCGACGTCTTTAACGGAGAAGCTAGGGCACGAGGTCTGTGGGAAAAGAAGAATTTCTGGTGGAGAAGAAGACCCTAGGCAGCGCAAACCCTAGAGAAGGGCGGCAAATCTGGTGTGGTGGTGGGGGAAGGCAGCAGAGGGGGCGACAGAGGGTGGCGGATCTGGTGGTGGTGGGGAAAGGCAACAGCGGCGGATCTGGTGTGGTGGTGGAGGATGGCGGATTTGGTGGTGGTGGTGGAGAAGGGCGGCAAGGCGGAGGCAGAGGGCGACGGCAGAGGCGGGAGTCAGTGGGCAGTGCCATGTCAGCTCGTAATTGCCATTTGTCAATTTTCATCATAGTAGGCGCCATGTCAGCTCGGAGCTTCATCGGAGGCTCGGAGCAAAAAAGCATGGAAAAATTGTTCAACCCTTTAAGTTCAAGGAATTTTTGATATAAAAAAAAAAGTTCATGGAAAAGTTGGAAATGGAGGTATAGTTCATGGTTTTTGGCGTAATTAACCCTAAATATTATGTATATACATATATATATATATATATATATTGTGATGTTAATAAACTAATGAGAATCAAATAAAATTTGTTGGGTTTGAGAATAGCTAAGTAGTAAAACTCCATTTTAATCGAGTTTGGACATATACGAATACATAAATTTTAAAAGTGTTAAATATTAATTGACATGCCTATGTTGAATTTTTAAAATATTTTATTGTATATATACTATTGTGGTGGATCATCTCCATGTCCCATGTTCTTGTGTTGATAAAATGTCTCTCTTTACTCTAAAAAAAATATTTTATTGTATATATACTATTTATTATTAAGGCATATAACTTTACAATGTTTGATTATATTGAGAAAAATAATCAATTACTCCCTCCGTCCCATTAAAAGTGACATGTATTTTATTTTAAGTTGTCCTGCTATAAGTGACATGTTTTCATAAATAACAAAAATTAATCCTTAAAAAATGGTAGGTCCTATCATTTTAACCAATTTACACATTCTCTTTAGTTTGCGTGCTCAAAAGTTTTGTGTCACTTATAGTGGAACAGATATAGTACTCAATACGTTTACAATATCATTGTCACTTTTGCCGTTTTAGTCCGTCCATAATATCATTGTCACTTTTGTTTATAACAGTATGGTTCACATACTTCACTCAGCACAATAGTGGACCCAAACTCCACTAGAAACAATACTCATTATTATCAATTACTAGCCACCAATTTTTTGAAACTCGTGTCCTCCACAAAATGTAAGTGATATTGTGGACAGATGAAGTATTATAATTGTAATAAATGTGTTCAGTTATTCAGATTTGGACTGGTATGGGTACACACGTTCTAGACATACATGTCTACACATTTATCGACATGCTTACATTAAAATTTTATCTATTTTTCATCTTTTGTTATTAAAATTATTATTTATTATTATTTACTCTGTAATGTTTGTATTCAGACAAATATTCGTTATCACAACAATTTATAATAAAAATTTTAATTATAAATTATTATATTAATACAAAATATTATGAAAATTTTAAATTATTATTGATTAAGTTGTTAGAATTTGTTTGTTTGAGAGAGAGCTGACAATTGAAATTATGATTTTACATTTGAGGATGTTATCTCAAGCTCCATAAGTAATGATGTTCATAACTCAATTATGGTATTTCAAGTTTGAAACGATACAATGCTTATAAGTCATGGATGATCTATCAAACTCCAAATGAGCTGATGCTCAAAACTGATCTTTCAAACTACAGACAATATGGTACTCACAAGTCAGATATGATCTTTCAATTTCCATATGATACTCATAATTAAGTTATGACATTTCAAACTCCAGACAAAATGATGCTTAGAAGTCAATTACGTTCATTCATACTTCAAACGAGATTATACTCAAAAGTCATTTTTAATCTCACAAACTCCAAATGATATAGTTAAAAACAAATGCGGCCCATCAATCACCCATCACATCTTACGTCAAATTTACATATTTTATTCTTCTTAATTTGTTAACATCTACAATTCCACATTGATTTTTTATATAACTTCATCAGATAAAAACTGATATAATAAGGTATTTCTATATCAATAAAAAAGTACTAATATTTAATTAACAAAAGTAGTTAATATTAATATACTAATTTAAATTGTACCACAAATTTAATTTAATCAAATTAAATCAATTAAAAAATATTTAATAATTATTTTATCAATAATCAGAATAAAATAATTTAAATATATATGTAAAGTGATACTTACACTCTAAGTCTCTAATATCCTTTTGAAATTGAGATAAGACAAAGCGAATATATAATAAAATAATGAGTCACGATGTAGTCATTATTCCACAATAGGGTAGATATAAGTAGTTTCCCTGTGAGTACCTTCGAGAAAAATGTTTCCTTATGAGTTAAGTCATTATTTTACTCACTCTTATTCTTTCAAGTATGTGTGTATGTATGCTTTAATGTAGTCGTCTAGCCCAGTAAAAGCCCATGAGGCCGAAAGGTTAAAATGGGATTGGCCCAAATTGCAAAAGTCTTTTCTAACTCCATACCTTTAATTTTGGTGGCTTAAAAGTGATACCTTCAATTTATAAACTATCATGAATTTATGTCGGGCTTATTCGGCCCAATGTGCTATCTAGGGGCTTATTTGTAAATAGAGGCGAGGCGAGACAACGACAAATCCCAATTATCTTAATTCGTATTCCCTCCGTCCCAACCAAAGCAGTGCGTATTCCTTTTTGAGCTGTCCCAAAGAAAGTAGTGCATTTCTTTTTTTGATAACAATTTTACACTACAAATAATGTGGTTTCACACAACTTTACACACTTTTACACTACAATCTTATTCTTCTTAAATCACGTGCCAAAAAGAAGCGCACTGATTTCGTTGGGACGGAGGGAATATTTCTTTTTGAGCCGTTTCAATTATCTTAATATATTTTTTCATATGATATTTTTTTTCTTTATTAATCTTTTCACTTTTTCACTTACCACATATAACATACTACTATTCGTAATTTTTAAAATTTCACTTTCAAAAGTTTTATCTCAAGATAACCGGGACGGAAGGAGTAGTATCTAATCAACATAGCGCATTTACAAATTGAAGACTATTTTTTTAATTTAATTTAACATTTTGTATCCATATTAGATTATGTTTATGCATGATATTAACAATATATATATATATATATATATATATATATATATATATATATATATAGGGTTGCGCTAAAATAAAACCCAAGCTTAGCCTATAAAATAAGACTAAATATAGACAGACACTTGATCTGTGTGAGATGGATGATCAGATTTCACACGCTTATTGTTCCTTTGGGTTTCATGGTAATTTTAGATCTCAAGATATATTTACTCCAAGATTCAAGGGATTACAATATTTATTATTATTTCCATTTAAAAATCAAATCCATATTAATTACAATATCCTTAATTAATATCTTCCCTCAATTTAGGGAATCACGTTTGCATATCAAAATTAATCAATATTTTTTTTTCATATCTTCATTATCCAATATTATTCTCACGTCTGCTATCATAATTAGGTTCATACATATTCACTTATTTATTCATGCAGTAATACATATTTTCATAATCAATATGTAATTGTGCAGGATGTGTAGTGTTCACATCGAAATATATAAATATTCATACAATGTTTTGTGTTTCGTTCATCAAGTTTTTAATTGTGCAGGATGTGTGGTGTTCACATCGAAGTAATTTTTGGTTCACACACAGTCCACTTAAAATTCATTCACATAAATTAGTGTATTCATGATAATTATATAGAACCCAAAATAAAATCCATAAAAAAATTGCCAACACATGTATAACATTAATACGTGCTCATGAAACATTCACACCAATAAATTATTTATGTTGTTAAAACCTACCTCTCATATTTGATATAGAATAAATTCACTCAATAACCATATAATATTCATTCAGTTAAACAACAATATTCATCCTAATTATATTACACATGTAATACACTGTAAAAAAATCAACCACTAACATACATACAAATAGAAGAGTATCAGAAAAATTCATCAAAATTCTTATATTTATTCAAATATATACCAAACTCCGCCTTAAAAAAAAATGCATACAAATACTTGTTTTTATTCATTACCATAACAATGAACAAATTCTCGACGCAAAAAAAATTCACAGCTCGTATATCAAAATTGTGACATCACAAAACCTCTAGAGACTAGAAGGATTACTTGTGACATCAACTATACTTTTTTTTAGTTGGGCAAACGAGTTTATCTTCAAACATAAAAAAAACATCTCGAGCGATTGATGCATAGCAAATGAAACTTTTATTTATAACAAGTGATACAATGCATGTTAATCTATAGTATTAATTTTGATATTTATTCATGAAAGAGACTTTGCTTAAAAGTAAATGTGACATTTATTCACAACAAGTAATAAAATAAGTACATTCGTGAAGGAGATTTTTATTACAAACAAATAAACAATAAAGATATAAAAAGAAATGAATGCATAGAAGCAATCAACTTTATGTGCAAACTCTACTTTTAAATTCATACAGCATTTTGAATCACTATTTTACAATTCAAGATATAACACTCTGCATCAAGTTTCGAATTATGCATTAAATGCACATTTTTTGTTGTACTAGTACAAAAACTGCAAATCACGTGAAAATAAGATAATGCAAAAAGAAAAGAAAAGAGGAAGCATGGAAATGAAAGGTGTATCTACCAAGCAATACCATATTGATCAAATTACCTCAAATTATAACGTTTCTAATATTCTAAGAAAACAGTATATTAAGAAATTATTTATTACATATAGGAGTGTAAGAATTTTTTTTATTCGTAAGGGGCAAGTAATATTACGAATTGATGTGGCAATGATCATACATTTATAATCAAGGCTTGTCTGCATATATTCTATATTAATTTCTTGTTTTTTTTCATGATCTATATTAATTTCTTGTTGAGAAGGAAATATTTTTAATTTTGTATATATGTTTTATATCTTTAGTTGAGAAACTTAGTTCCAAAAAAGAAAGTTGAGAAACGCGTATGAGTTGTTTTCTTGTAAATAGGATGTAGAGATTAAAGTACTTTATTACCTTTGTTTATGTTTTTATATTTTTTTATACATTCCTATTATTTACGTTTTTTCAGTGCAATTCTAATAAAAAATATTATAGAACACATTGATTATTTCAAAACAAGAATTACGTATGTACATCGCAAAAATCACGATAATTTCATTATTTGGCATAATTTACATGCATAGTTCGTCACTTGTTATTATTATTATTATTTTTTGATTTGGGGGAGTTGGGGAGGGGGAGCAGTGGGGTTTGAACCCGGAACCTCACTGTTCATACACAGGAGGTAGCACCGCTTGGTGTCCCTTTGGGGACAGTTCGTCACTTGTTATTAGAATTTATTCTCTGCACGTATTTGTTCTTAATTTCATTACACTCATTCAATAATTATACTATGCAACTCTTGAATTATAATAGTAAAGAATAGAAGGTATCAGAGTGGTTAGTTTTTATTTAATTGTTTGGGCTCTTGTTTGCTATGTGGTATGAGATAATGTGTGATATTATTGACTGAGATATCTATTAATTTATTAGATATTAATATTATATTTGATAAGATATATAAAATGCGTGTTATGCTATCACACTTCACGGCCATTAATTTATAAAGAAATTTAATTTTTGAAACAAATAACATATTAAAGTGTTATAGGTATCTATTCCACACTTATCATGTATAGCAAACGGAACACGTATTAAAATGGCTATATTATTAGTCAAATATAAAGGTAAAATGTACCAATCTAAACTATATAGTCATGTATATATAATATATGAATACAATAAATTATGTAAGTGTTGATATAAATCCTAATTATTTCTTTTTTCTTAATGGAAAAACGAAATTTTATTATATCACGATGAACAATATCTAAAAGTCAGGATGAAAAATCCGACCTCCAAATCATTACACCATTAGACCAAGCAGCAAAATTAGTCAAACAATGCGCAGCTCTATTCGCCTCACGACGAATGTGCCGAAAATCTAAAACAATGTGTTCCCTGGCGTGTACAAACTCTTCAAACAAATCATCGCATAGAGAGTTCGTCCCTTTGTAATCTTCATGTACCACGTGCATTGCCAACAGAGAATCCGAATAAACCAATAACGGGCCAAGCTCATTCTCCAGACAGAAACCAATACCAAATAACATCGCGTGCGTTGTATTATCCATTGTTTAGACTTCATGTATAATAATAATAATAATAATAATAATAATAATAATAATAATAATAATAATAATAATAATAATAATAATAATAGGATACAACATTTTCAATAAAATCCCAAACGAAGATACCATATCATCTTTACCAGCTTCGCATCTTGAAATTCAAACTCGAAACCTATTTTTCATAAGGAACGAAATCGACCGTTGCTATTGGAGATGTACACGGGATAAAATTGGTTAAAGAAAATATGCTATAAAAAGAAGATGTAGCATACTCAATCTAAAAGACATCGATGAGATTTAAATTTAAAGAATCTTGTATTTTATTGTTTAGACTCATTATAATTATACACATATTCAGTCCACAAACTATATATTCAAACTTAGGCACATTAATTATAATAAGTTTAAACAACCGACCAATACCTTCGGGGTAGAGCCACATTTCTTTCCCACTCATATATTTATTGCTAAATAAATTTTGAACTCAACATATTTTTTTATGACAATATGAAAGTAGCACTTCTGCACTTGCTATTAGAAGAACTCATTTATAAATCATACGGAGAAGGTAAACACATTAGAAAAATCAAGTGTGACATACTCAATCCTAAATCAAGTGTGAAATTTAAATTAGAAAAATCAATGACTCATTATAAACGCACACATATAAGTCCACAAATCATTTAAATATACGTACAATTATAATTCTAAAGGATCTAAAAATAAAATATGAGAATGTTCAAATTTGAATCGGGCCAATACATTCCAGATTGAGACACGTTATCTCCCACTCTCTATTTTTTTTTAATAAAATTACATAAATAAATAAAGAAATTTAAAAATCGCACGAATAAGAACTCGAACTCAAACTCAGGACCCCAGTCATTAAAATTTAAATCACTTAACAGCCCACCGATATGCCAACACACATGAATACATGATCTCCCACTCTTCTCTCACCGTACATTGCCTATAAGCCATATCATCAAATATTAATCAGCTTGTTAAATTTTCACAAGCAGAAATTATTTTAGATAAAAAGTAGTTACAATTACAAATAGCATCTATAAACTTATTAAAAGATGCTAAATAAAATAAGTATAAATATGATTAATTGATAGAAGATGTGCAGGCATTAGGTCTAATTCAGAAACGAGTCGTTACCAATGGCCATATTCAAACCCTTAATACCACTCTTAATTAATTACACTATAATTCTTCATAACTCCAGAAAACAACCACATCCCAATACTGATTTTCTGCACTACAAAAAGGCAGAGATTCCTCCCCAAATCAACCAAAATAATACCAATAAAATTAAAAAAAAAAAAAAAAAAACCCGCTGAATATCGCCCATAACTCGTCCCCTTCAGCAAGAAGCAGCCATCAAGATTTCACTGCTTTAATTTGGTAAGTGCTTTTATTGAGGGTGGACGTACAACGTGACAGTTTCAAAAAAGAAAAGAAAAAAGCATTAAATTTTCAAGAATCAGAGACCCTTTTTTCTCCACCACCGATTTTCTTATTTATTTGCGCCCTTTAAAAGCTTCGGAGAAAAGGCTACATAAAAGTTGAAAGTGATATGGGATGAGGGCACTGAGAGTTTTGTACAGATTCAACCAATTATAGAGATTTTTTTAATGGTTTCTGTAGACTTAACATTAAAAAGGGCCTGTGCATATATTAATGATAGTTTATAAAGATCAACAATATAAGAGCCGTGTATTTTCTCTCATATATTGCGCACGTTGCTCCATGAAGCTTGAGAGAGAGAGATAGAGGAGAGAGAGGGAGTGAGATTCTATAGTTTTTGTGTGTTACTGGTTGGAGCAAGTGGAAATATTGAGTGGCTGTTTGAATTTTAAAAAGGTATGTTTATCTGTTTGAGTGACTTTTAAGGAACATTTGAGTTTTCTTTTTGTTTCATATTTTCCCACTTTTTCCATTGAATTTTGTAGTTGTGAGAGAAATGATTGCAGATGCATGAACATGAGCTTCCCATTGGTTGGATTTTCAAGCTTCAATATATGATTATTGCCTTCTTTTTAGGCAAACTTTTTTATTTTACACTGATTTTGTCTGTGTAATTTCTTGTTTGTATAAATTGTATGGCTGATGAAACTTTTCAAAAATAAAAAGTTTCAATTTTATTTTGAATTTATCATAATTACCATTTTAAAAATCGTTTCTTTCTGTGATGCCTTTTTGTCTTGTAATACAGTTCCTCACGAGGTTGTGTCAGAAAGGGAGGAAATTTTTTCAAAAATTAAATCACAAAGGCATAAACCGAAAAACCCAAGAAAAATAGATATAAAAATCCAATCTTTATCACTCTTTGCACTATTTTAAGTTTAAGGTTTTGATGCCATTTGTAAAAACTATTTTCCCCACACCTCTGCATTATGCTCTGCTTATAAGTCTCTACATGTAAAGATTCTAAGTGTCCCTCACATCTCACTCTCTCTCCCCTCTTTCTCTCTCTGAAAAAGCCACAATCTTTACACACATTCTGCCATCTTTGTACAATTACATCGTCACAACATTGTATTCTCATACTCTATCTAAAATCTTGAAGCTAAAAAAGAAAAAAGAAAAAATGGGGAAAGCTACAAAGTGGTTGAAGGGCTTGCTTGGGATGAAGAAAGATAAAGAAAACGTGGAAAGCAATTCAAATTGCGGCGATAATAAGAGAGAGAAGAAGCGGTGGAGCTTTGCCAAGTCCGGCAAGGATTCCGGCGGATTTAATCAGATTCCGGTGGATATTCCGGCGGCCGATTCGGCTTGGTTGAGATCCTACATTGGTGGCACGGACAAGGAGCAGAATAAGCACGCTATCGCCGTGGCGGCGGCAACGGCCGCCGCCGCCGATGCCGCCGTCGCCGCCGCACAGGCCGCCGTGGCGGTGGTCAGGCTGACCAGCCAGGGGAAGGGGGGCTTGTATACAGGTGGCAGAGAGCGATTGGCTGCTGTCAAGATTCAAACTGTGTTTAGAGGATTTTTGGTATGTGCCATTCAATTTTATTTTATTTTATATTTTTCAATTTGAATGTTCCATAAAAATTTAGTTGGTTGATGGCTTTGTTTGCTAATGGTCTGAATTGATTTTCTTTGACATGATGCTGTCCGCATTTTTGGATTAAAAAAAAAAATTAAATGTTGGAGAGAATATAATACAATGTTTATTTTACTTTTGCTGGTTTCTTGAAATATAAGCAAATTACAAACACTGTAATCGAACAGAATGTTTATGTGCTGTCCTATTCTGATTATTACATTTATTCGACTGCGATCTTCATCTATCATTGCTGCTGCTGCTGCTGCTCCAATTTGAAATTTGAATTTTCTTGCAGTTTGAATAATATTCTCCAAAATCAGATAAAGACTATTGCTATTTTTGTTTCGGGCTGATATTATTTAGTAAAAGCTAAGGGCTTCCAAAATAACCCTATTACTTTTTGGAATAGATGTAAAGTGAAGTAAGAATCTTTTGTTATTTTGGTCTGTTTAAATTGGATTTTTGTGTTTTGGTAATTTGATGTGTGAATTTGGTATTTTTATTAGGCCCGAAAAGCGTTACGGGCCCTAAAGGGGCTGGTGAAGTTGCAGGCCCTGGTTAGAGGCTACCTAGTGCGGAAACGTGCCGCTGCAACGCTTCATAGCATGCAAGCTCTATTCCGGGCCCAAGCGGCCGTCCGGTCTCAACGGGCCCGTCGTTCGATCAGCAATGACTATCGATACCAGCTTGAAACACGAGGGAGAAAGCCCGTGGTATGAACGCAGACACAAATTTTTATTAAATATATATTCAATTGTTAATTGATTAAGGCTTCCTTTTTGGTGAACCTTTTTAGGACCGATTTGATGAAAACAGGAGTGAGTTTCACAGCAAAAGGGTGGTCTCAACTTCTTGTGACCCTTCCGTCAACACATTCGATGAGAGCCCGAAAATCGTTGAAATTGACACGTGTGGCCCGAAATCGAGGTCCCGGAGGATGAACGGGTGCATGTCCGAGTATGGTGATGACCACTACTACCAAGCAATTTCGTCGCCTCTCCCATGCCCGGGCCCAGCCCGTTTGTCGATCCCCGACTGCCGCCACCTACAAGATTTCGATTGGGGGTTCGTCACCGAGGACTACAAGTTCCCCACTGCCCAAAACACCCCAAGGTTTTCGTGCTCGGGCCGGGCCCATGTCCCGGTGACGCCACCCAAGAGCGTGTGTGGGGATAGCTTCTTTAGGCCGTACTCAAACTGCCCCAACTACATGGTGAACACACAATCGTTTAGGGCGAAGCTGAGGTCGTACAGCGCCCCGAAGCAGAGGCCCGAATTGGGCCCGAAGAAACGGCTGTCGTTGAACGAGATCATGGCATCAAGAAGTAGCTTCAGTGCCGTTAGAATGCAGAGGTCATGCTCTCAAGTTCAAGAAGATTTTGAATTTTAGGATATGGATATTTATATGATATGCTAAAATTATGTTTCTTTTTGTTGCATCCGAGATTAGCTTTGTCTATAGACAAAATGGAGCCAGCATATAAAAAGCTTTCTCTATATGCCTTTGTTTTCCTCATAGAATAGAACAGAATGCTTGTGTACATTCCTTGACAAAATTATGTTAAGCACCTTGCTTTAATTAATGAAATCACTCTCTTTTTTCTTTTCTTTACACTTAAACGTCGTGTTTCTTCACACTCGAAATTTCAAATTAACTTCAAATAATTATAATTGAAAATATGAGCTTACAGCCACAAAGTTAAATTGATTTGTCACATTCAATAAAATTCTCTTATTACTTTTATCAAGGTGAGAAAATCTTATACTATGTACTATTTTGAAATGAACACGTTGATTGTTTCCCGCCCGTAGTTGTATTTATTTTATGATGTATAGCGTGAATATTGAAACTTCCTTCCATGTGACTTCGTCACAGGCACAATTTTCAAGTACATGTTTGTTTTTGCAACATGACAGTTGCTCTTGGTAAATTAAATCTCTCTGAATTTATTCCATCCACAAATAGAAAGAATATTCTTCAGTTTGTACAAGAACGTTACAGATTTTGTTGCATTCTTTTATAATTTCGTGTTCTATTTTACTACAAGAATTAGGTCAAGTTGAAGTATAAACTATTTTGATTGTAACTTCTTTAAAATTTTAAAAGTTGTAGAGGAAAAGTGCTTGATTTAAACGATTCTTGAAAACTGTTATGGAAATGTGTGGTTGATCAATTATTTTGTGAATAAATTAGCTAGGCATGATATATGTTCATGTGTAACATATTTTATAGGTTTTAGACTTTAGATCAACTATTGTTTTTCTTCAAATGAAAATAGAAACATTGTTTAGCCCGATTTAAGAATCACGAATAAATCAGTATTTTGAATTGATACTATAGATTTATAAAACTTGGATCCATTTGCACTTTTATATACTCAAATTGCAAATCGTGTGAATATTTTGAATATTTATTGCATGGAATTTGGCATTCTCTGAAAAATTACTAACAAAGTATTTGTAGACTTTATAAATTTGGAAAACAGGTTACCAAATGAAGTATTTGTAGACTTCATATATAAGTTTGCAAATCAGGTTACCAAAATTAAGTATTTATAGACAACATAAATCTGCAAACTAGCTAGTTTCTATAGCAAGGGGAGGACTACTAATTAAGAGCACGCAAATTCCAAGGGTTTTTTTTTTTTTTTAATTTATTATTATTATTAAAGCAATCAAATTTCTTTACTACTATGTTAGTATTTGTATCTAGTAATCCCTCTAAAAAAAGTAGTTTTGGTACCAACAAATTTAATTGCTATTTTAGAGGCAATCACATATTCACGTAATCACATTATCTCTTGCAGACGCGTTAATATTCGTTTTCAATATTTATTTAGGTGTACGTGCTAGTGTGCTAAATTCATTTTTATATAACATTTATTAATTTTGTATGTCAATATTGTATACGTGATGATTCATGTGACACTACCACATCATTGATAGTTACAAATAACCATTTCCAAATTTAAATTGAAAAGTACTTTTGCCCATAATTTTGCAATTACAAATGTTCCAATGAGTCCAAAAGAAAATTGGATATCAAACAAGTGAGGGTAAATTTATAGTACCCCCAGTCTCATTGTACTTTTTTTTTAATTTGTCCAATTTATAATAATATTTTCTAAAAATAGCATGTGGTACTTATTTATTCTACACACATAAAATAAGTGATTCATATATATATCAACTTTACACTCTTGACATTTTATTCTTAATCTTCGTGTCTATTTATTTTATGTAATTAGAGCATCCACATTGGTGTTACATGATAGTTTACTTTATGAGGGGAGGGGGGACCACACGTATAAAGAGGCTGTATTGGTGTTACATGGTAGCCTACATGATAGTTTTAGTTTTGATTTTTCCATTTTTCATTTAAGTTAAATTTCATAAATTTAAATCACACAATTTACTTCAAATTTAAATTGCATTAATTTTGAAATCCTAAAAATTACATAAAATTTAATAAAATAAAACAAATCTTACAAATAACTATTCCGGTCCCCGAGGTCCGAAACGTGTAGATTTGAGCAAGCAATTGTTTCTGCAACTCTATCTCCTCCATGATCGCATGAGCTACACCGTCGGATGAATCAGACGAAGAACCGTGGTCGGATTCCGCCATTGTCGGAAGAAAAAAGAAGAAAAGACTTGAAAGGTGTAGATTGAAAGAGGCGAATTGTGGAGTGAAAGTGAGGAAGAAGGAGGAAGAGAGAATATAAAGAGAAGAAAAAATTAAAAAAAAAAAAAATTCGAACGGTCAAATTTGCACGCAAACCGAGGCAATCAAAGCTGCCTTCAAATTCAAAATTCAAAAATTCAATTTTTTTAATGGCGCGTGTTCACACGCGCATTTCATCAACGGCAAAAATGGGCTACACGTTAGAACGTGTAGCCCTCGTGTAGGCAAGGCCCGCATCGCCTTACACGATAGTTGCCTTACACGAGTAGGCCGCATCGTGTAAGCGATGCGGATGCTCTTATAAGTGGAGTATTATTTAAGCTAGATAATTGTACTAAAAGCCTATGGAAATTACGTAATGCTTTCCTTTTCTTTAATCATAAATTCATAATGATGAAGGCTGCTTATATACAATGAAATAAAATGAGCTAAATTCTAATTAGTCTAATTATCTAATTCCATCCAAATTCATTGATCTCATTGACGGATAGTAACAAATATATGAAAATTAACATTTTAATTTGATTCCATCACAAACATTACAGTTTTAAATTTTAATAGTATTAGAGATTGAACTCAAATCTTACAAATATTAGCTACTTTTTATCCAATTTACCATGTATGGCCCAAAAAGGGAGAAAGTAAAAAGGATACACTATTTATTGAACATGAAATCTAATTTGCAAGGCGAAAAGGCTAGATTCTACTTGGGTTATAAGCACTAAGGTACACGAGGCAGTTCGTGGAGTGGTCTCTAAGAAATACTGAAACCTCATTGGCTAGAATGTATTTATTAAAATAAATTTATTGGTTTGAAAAAATAGGTAATGATTAAGGTTTGATTTGTGGTGGGTTTGGTTTTACTATCTCTTGAAAATTGTGGGCTTGTAGTGCTTGCTTTCATCATATGAGATGAGAAGAAAATTCTTCCTTTTTGCTTTCTTGAAGTACTGTACCTGGTAAAACACATAACTGCGAGGCTGTTTTGGTAATTGTGCTGCTTTGACTGCATTAATATGTCCTTTTTATACATCATCTTTGGATCTTTCTCTTCTTCCAAGTTGATAACCTTGTCTTTTTTGCATTTCTTTACCATTATTTTATTCCAAAATTACCCACTTTCTTAAATCAAAACGCCCCATCGTAGAATTGTCTAAATGGATATCAGATTCTTGATAATTCAATAACCGAATCGAATCGTGCAGATTCAATTATTCAATAATAAAATTTTTTGAATATTAATTCGAGTTCGGTTATCAATTTTTCAAAAATTTTGGGTATCGATTAACCCGACCGAATAACCGACAAATATTTAATTAATAATTTATTATATATATTTTATAAATTAAAATTATTATATAATTATTTTAATTATATAATAATGTTAATTTTTTTTGAATTTTAATGTTTTAAACGAGTATTCGGATACTCAAATAACCGATTCGGATCATCCAAAACTAGGGCTGGGAATTTCGGGATCAGGTAATCGGGTACCCGATACCCGACCCGAAAAAATCGGGTATCGGGTATACCCGAATTACCCGATATTTTAATTAATAAATTTTAAACTATTTAATTAAATTAAATATGAAAACTAAATGACTAAAGTTAAACCCTATTTAATTAAATTAAATATGTTCTGTTTCTGCGATTCTCAATCCCAGTCCCCAATTCCCAAATCATCCGATTCTCATTCATCCCAATTCCCAAACTCAGCCCCGCCCGCCGCCCGGCCGCCCCACTCGCCACTCCAGTCTCCAGCGGCCCAGCCCGGCGTGGGAGGCGGCGCCCCTCGCCAGTCGTCCTAGCCTCCCGAGTCCCAAACTCCGACAAGGTCGCAACTCCCACCGGCCACCGCGACCCTCGCCCGTGGCCCCAGTCAGCGGTCGCCCCGCCGTTCGCCGCAGCAGCACCTATGCAGGTGCAGCCCCCGAGCTCCGACGACAGCGTCGACAGGAGCGTTTTTTTTTTTTTTTTTTTCATACAGATTTCGAATTAATTTTCCAGATTTCCTTGTCATTGATGTCAATATGGTTAGGAAGACTTGTTAGAATTCATTGTCATTTCCAGAATATCCGAATTTTGACCGGGTAATTCATCCCAATTCATCCGAGTAATTCATCCCAATTCATTGATGTCAATTCGGGTAATTCTGGAAATTCATCCCAATTCATTGATGTCAATTTTGACCGGGTAATTAGGGTACCCGAATACCCGACTCGGGTACCCGAGTCGGGTATTAGGGTACCCGATTTCTTTTTCGGGTTCGGGATCGGGTATAGGGTTTTGGTGATTTTCGGGTTCGGGTACCCAATTTTTTTGGGTACGGTACCCGAACCCGACCCGATTCCCAGGCCTATCCAAAACAGTTCGAGAACGGTTAGTGAAATAAGACATATTTTGAGTTCGGATAATTCGAAATTTCAATTCGAATAATAGGACCAAACCGTTTAGACAGCTCTATCCCCTTCTATTCTTTTTGTTGTAATTCGTAGTAGTTATTCGATGTGTGTGCATTGGATGAACTTTTATTTTTATACAATACTCTTCAAATCACATTGAGTTAATGGATCTTGAAAGTACTTAGCATTCGACCAAATTAGTTGTTGTTTTGAGATTTTGAACTGGATTATGACTATTGTTTCTTATAAATTATTGCTTTATTCCGTGTAATTATATTCAAAAATTACAAAGCAAAAGCCTTGAGTTAGCAACTCCTCACGAAGTAATCTCTCAGAGGCGAATTGAGTGACTACTTTTCTTGTATTTTACTTGCTTTCGCAATTGCTTTGCGTATATGTTTTCACTAATTTACATTATCTCTCGTGATAAGACATATCGTGAAATATTTGTTCCTTACTTTGATGGATGAGAAAATGAGGGATAACAAAAATTTATGCATTTACTTGAAGTGAAAATAAATGTCTTATTTCTTTTCTCACATTCTACACAAAAGATAAGTTTACTTTTTTTACTTCCTTATTTTCACTTTAAGAATGAATAATATTATCCCTCCTTGAAGTGAAAATAAGGAAGGAAAAATGGCGAACTTCTCTTTTGTGTAAAATGTGGGAAAAGAAATGAGACATTTAAAGGCATAAATTTTTAGGGTAAATAGCGCCAAAATCCCTATAGTTTCCCCAAATTCGCATTTTTCACTTGACCTTTAAATTTCTTGTTAAAATCCTTGAACTTAATTCCAATTCTCTTTTTTTCCTTAATGACGTTTTCCGGCAACTAATTTCACTGACGTGTCACCTATGTGGAAAGCATGTGCTGAGTCATTAAATTAGGACCAAAACGTCGCCGTTTTATACACGATTGAACAATCCCTTCTTACTCCTTCTCTGTCATGCCCGTCAGAATCGCAAGCAAAATTCTCGAAGAGTAAGCAGCGGGGAAACAACCGCCCCATGATTCAATTTCACCACGAATTGCCCAAATCTCCGACGGAAGAAATCGAATAAAATCCAGCGCGACAGCTTCCGGCCAAGGTTCTTCATTGAAATCGGCGCACTCGATGATTAGTGTTGAAAGGGCAGGGGACGAAGGTAGCAGCGACGGTGGAGGTTTCTACATGGATTGGTGTTGGGAGGGATCAGAGGGCGGTGGCAAAGAGGTGGAGAAGAGATTTGAGGTCGGAGAGAGCAATGGTAACAGATGGAGGTGGCGGAGGCGAAGTTCTGGCGGGATGATGAAGACGAAGACATGGATTGGGTGTGTTTTTCTCAAGAACCCTAATTTGATTTTGCCCTCAATTTTTCGATTGGATTGCATTTAATTCCCTAAATAGACATAAAACTACGTCGTTTAGGGTTTAGCTTAAACTATGTCGTTTGCTTCGCCGGAAACTTAATCCTACGTAGCTTTCTGACAGCCATGTCCGCATTAGTTATATTGCAAGTCAATTTTATGGGAAAAACGAGAAATGGAATTAAGTTCAAGGATTTTAACAAGAATTTTAAAAGTCACGGAAAAATGCGAATTCGGGGAAACTATAGAGATTTTGGCGCTATTCGCCCAAATTTTTATTATCCCTATTTTCCCATCATCAAAGTGAACGGACCCTTAAAGTTTAGAAATAGGAACAAGTATAATTAAATTCTAGACTTCATTCGTTACACAAGAGAAATTCATCTTCGGGTTGTTCCTGAGTGAACTCATTTATGCTAAACATACGAAGCCACTTTGTTAACATACGAAATCGGAAGTGTGGAAATTTTAATCATCAACCTTTAGGGTTAAAGGGCTAATAAAACTATTTGATTCTATGGTCGAGAGCCAGTAATAAAATTGCATTCACAATCTGAGTTTGATTTGGGAAATATTTGAAATATATATGAGTCGAACAATTTCTCTATTGATTAAAATTTTAAAAATATTGCTCTAATAGGAGCTAGATTGATGAAAACAATTAAAGCATATGCACAATGATTCAACTCCTCCATATTAAGCAACATCCACAAGTACAATCTCAATTTTAAGCTCCATAAAGTAAAAAATAAAAAAGAAAAGAAATAGAATTTGAAAAACCAAATAATGTAATTAGACGTGTATAGGATTTAAACAATCTTTAGGCCATCTATGCTATATATTAAAAGGAGAGTTTTCAATTTGAAATCAATTTCAAATTAATTTCAAAATTGAGTGGCTATTTTGTAGTTATAATAAAATTGAATGTTTATATTTAAACTATATATTTTTCTTTTTATATTCATTTTCTTTAAATTCTTATCTGTTGTTACATTTTTTTCCAAAATTGTGAAATTCGATTAATTATAAAATATTTAATATGCATATCAATTTATCAAATTAAAGATCACGATAAGAGCTTTACTATAATACTATATTTTATGAAAATATTTGATTTAAAATGTAAAAATTAAATTTGTTTAAATTAAAGTTTTATAAATTTCTCTCTCTCATCTTTTTTGAATAAATATATTTTTAATTCTTTTTAATTAGTATTTTATTTTTAATTTTTTAAATTATTTTTTTGTTTTTGTTTTTCATAATATCAAATTTTATAATTGTGAATTCTTTTTTATTTGTTCAATATTCAATTCAAATATATTCAATTAAAATTAATTTTTTATTATATTTATAAGTATAATAATTGAATTAATATTAATTTTATATAGATATAAAAAATTAAAAATATTTTCCCGTGCATTGCACAGGATGCAAATGCTAGTTTGAAATTAAACCACCAAATTAAATAAACATTATCCCTTGTTAACTGGCATGTCTCTTATAATTCAAACACTAACTGTTGATTAATTTTTAATATCAGAAGCTCTTCTTCCCATAACCATGAGAGTGATTAGGGATTGGTCTATCGGCTAATGCAATCGTCACCCCCTTGCAAATTCAAGATTAGGAATTAAATAATCGTAATTAAGGAACACTGTATCAAGAGATTCGAAGAATAACAATAAAAAAATACTGTGGTTTAAGATTAAAATACACTATCTACATATCTAAGGGGATCTACTGAGTATTTAACAAATGGATTAATTAACATTAATCGAGGTAATTAATAACTTATTAATAGTTAATAGCCTCCCATTTATTAGATTTAAAAAAACTTTGAATTTTGAAAAACGGAATTTTGATTTTGAATGTAACGGCTGCTTTTAATTTTTTAGTCAAATGGGGCATTAATGGGTGAGTCGTATTAATAAATGGAATTTGGCCAAAATTTGAAAGTGAAGTCCCCACATTGACCTTCTTGGAAGGTGGCAAATCAGTTTGAGAATGTTGATATTTTTGGAAATGTGGATTAATTAAGAGCCCTAGAAGTTGGGGTATAGAAAAAGATGTGCATTAGAGATAAGATAAGAGGGTGGGGTGAGACCTAGGAGATGGGTTTTTATTTATTTTATTTTATTTATAAAAAGGTTAGAATTGAGTGTACTTCTCAATCTCATATGGGTGCACTATTATGTGTTTAATGACAAGATTAAATTGTGCTATTGATGTGTATTTGCTTAATGGCCGCGTGTTATTTTGGGGGTATACTATGGTGTTGTAGGTTTGCATTATGAAATATGATAGGCAAATGACCACTTTTGTATGAATGATTAATCTTTAAAAAAAATTATTTTTCTCATCAATTCTTTATCTTGCAATTTAATAACAAAAGATACCGATAATCCATTATTTAGTAATATTTTCGTGGAAGAAAAAAAAATGAAAATTAGCCAAAAAGGATTGATATTATTTATACAAGTGTGTGTGAGAGAAGTATCTCACTATAGTTACAAGACTATATATAACAGTAACCTTCTTCCCCAAAATTCGACCTATACCTCTACAAACAACAATTAAAAAGAAAAAGAAAAAAAAAACTTATTTAATTAACTGCAAAGACCTACCTCGGTCCGGTGCCAATACAAATGAGATTTTGTGGCCTCTTTGATTTTTAGATAAAAGTAGGACATATGTCATTGTTTATTAATTATTATAAATATTTATACAATGACCGTTATTTATAAAATCATTTTTTTACATTAACAACGTTTAGGTTGAAACCACCATTATAGGTTAAAAATTAAAAACCATAGTAATAAATTGATTTTTTATTCAACCAATTTTGTGTTAGTCATTATAATTCAGAAATACAACAAAACCCAAAACGGTATCCACTCAAATTAAAGTGTTAGGAGATTTCCTTAGTTGAGCCTTAGTAAGGTTGGGCTTAGCGTAGCGGAGACTTTAGTCTTCTCCTTTGTTTTCGCCCTAAAGCCCATTCAATAAAATGAAAATAAATATCAAAACAAATTAAATTCAAATTAATCAACTACGGTCAAACGGCTCATATCTAAAATCACAAATTCAATAAGAATATATACTTGGACACAAATGGTTCACGAAAAAACACTACTATTAAATTTCTTGAATTTAAATTGAAATACATTCAAAACTAACGTTTTTGTTCACAAATAGCTAAATAAACGAGAAATTTAAAAATCATTAAGTATCATATGGGGATGATGGTATGTAACTGATTTTTTTTTTTTTTATAAAAAATAGGGTTAATTTCATATAAGTTATTAAATTTTCAATAGTTTTTTTATTTTACACACGAATTTTAATTTTTTTTATTAAAATTAATCAATTATTAATTTTCTCATTTTGCATACTCGTCCATTTTTTGACCAAACTTTGGGTATAAAACAACGTCGTTTCCATCAAACTACACAATACGACGTCATTTTTATTTTTCCACACACCTCTATTTATGTCACGCGAGCATATTGATACAAAACGAGTGCATTTATGCCATATCACCACAATAAAAAAATGGGAGAATATGCAAAATGAGAAAATTTTAATAGTTATATAATTTTAGTAAGTATTTTAAAGTTCAGTGTGTAAAATGAGAATTTATTGAAAATTTACTAAATTATATGTAATTAATCCAAAAAATATTTCATTTATGGTTATTTAGACGGAGAAGGTGAATTTATGATTAAAAGATTACAAATTTGAATCTTATTAACATCAATTATATCGAATAATCGAATAATTGCATAAGACTACGAGTTGCCTCTTTTTTAATATTTCAGTTTTTCTTTCCTCAAAAATAAAAAAATAAAAATTCAGATTTGCAGATTATAACAATTTGTAAATAAGTATCTTTTTTTTTGGAGGAAAGTAAATAAGTAAATTCTGTATTAGCAATTTATGAAGTTCGCTAATTTGTCCTAAAAAGAAGCCGTTAGCCACGTCAGAGATTCCAACGGTCACAAAGGAATGAATTCAAATCCAAACTCCCAACGGTCACTTAACTCAACTCAACATCTCCCATTTCCCTCCAATTTTGCCTCTTTCAATTTCGAGGGGAGTTTGCAGAATTCTCACTTCCTCTTTCTCTCGTTGAATAATAAGCACACGCACTGAAAAATCGAAAGATTTGAAGAAGCAAAGAAATGAATGGTTTTGAGAAGGGTTTGTCTCCGTCGAAATCGAATGCGAACCGCAATCTCCCGTCTTCTGGTATATCCTATTTTTTAATTGTTTGTTTCTTTTCCTTAATTGTTCATAGTTTCTTGAATTTTTTTTATTGTTTTTGTTTGTCGTTTTTGTCTTCTTCTATTTCTCGGGGTTTTCTTTGAATTTTTTTTTGGTTGTTCTGTGTTATGCCGGAAGTTGAATGTAGATTTCGTTAATTGAAGCTTTTTTATTGGTGAGATTAGTAGTTGATTCTTATTTTTGGCTAGGATCGGTGGAGAATGATGAAAATGATTCAAGTGTGGATAAATTGATTCCACAATTTGCAAACAACGAAATTGCATATGGCAAACATTTCATGTCTGGGGTTGCAAGAATGAAAATTCTTGCTGAGATAAAGGGAAATCCAAGCATTTGTGATGCTCAAGCTCACAAAAACTCCAATCTGGATTTGGAAAGTAGTCCCCCGAAAAGGGGAATTTGCAATTCTTCTGTGAAGGTTTATGACCCTTTGACGAACTACCTCTCCCCACGGCCTCGTTACCTGCGTTTCAATCCAAATAGGCGTCGCGAGATACTCAAGAGATTTGAGAAGGAGTTGAATAGCTCTCTTGATTCTGAGGAGGCTAGTGATGAAGAGGAGATTGCAGACTCTTCTCTTTCACCTCCAAAAGGAAGTGTCGTTGATGGTTATGAGGCAGTAGAGGAGGAGATTGCAGACTCTTCGCGTTCCCCTCCAAAAGGAAATGATGTAAATCAGAGAAATGGAGTTGCATCTGACGAAGGTAATGGTAGTGTCGTTGATGGTTATGAGTCGGAGGAGGAAGAGATGGAGGAAAAAGGATGGTGTCTTAGAGGGATATCAAAGCTGCTTTTTACACTGATTGCTTGTTTGTTGTTAACCTCCTACATTAGTCCAATGAGCTCACCAACAGATTTATCAACTCAACAAGCCATTTGGGATTTTAAAGATAGTGGTGTTGTGATCAAGAATCAAACACTTGAATTTTTCTGCACGAATTTGCATGGCAATGGCTTCTTTGAAGTGGAAGATGGAGGTAATAACAGTATTGACGAGGCAGAAGTCGAGGAAGAAAGTTATGGTGGTTATGATGAGAGCATCGAAGCAGGGATTGTTGTGTATTTGGAGTGGCACAAGAAGGAGATGGCTGGAAATGAGAATGTAAATAGTGAAGATAACAGTATTGAGGAGTTAGAAGTTGAGGAAGAAAATGGTGGTGAAACTGATGAGAGTATTGAGGCAGAAATTGTTGAATATTTGGAGTGGCATGATGAGAAGGAGATGATTGGAAATGAGAACGTGGATAGTCAAGATGTAGCTGATGAAGCTGCAGAATTTGAGGGCGTGAGAGATGCTCGATTTGAGTTTGAAGCTGATGAATCCGAGCACTTGATAGATGCAAAAACAGATGAAAATTTAGATGGTGGCATTTTGTTGGATATGGAAGTAGTGTCTTCTTATACTGGTTTGGATGAGGATAATGTAAACAAGGATGAAGCTGCAGAAACGGAGATTATAGGCAGTGGTGTAGATACCAATGCGTTCTTGCTGGTACCTGTATTGGAGGAGATACCAACGGAGTCCAAAGGCGCAGACGACACAAGATCAGTGGAGGAACTTGTTGTTCTTGAATCACATGAAGAGTTGAGTGATTCCACAGATGAAGTTGGAATGGAGAAATCGGAATGGAACACCGTTGTTGGAGTTTCTGCAGTACTACTCGTAGTTTCAACATCAATAGCCATCATTTATTCGAGAAAATCAAGAAGCAGCACATCTTCTAAGGGATCTGATCCTGTGCTAAAGCAAAAACTTGCAGCTGAGGGGAATGTGCTTCACCAAGCACCTGTGCTTCATTCCATTGATAGGAAAGTCGAGTTTTTGGCTAGAGCTTCACTACCATCATCTCACTCGAAGCTCGCCAGCCACATCCACGCGCCAACAGTCGAGTTGATTGGTGAGATCGTTGTTGGACAGCCTAGCAGAGTTGGAAACTCGGGGAAGTTCCAGATGATCGTGTCTGAAGACGAGTGCAAGCGTGGCTCACGACCTCAAGTGGTGGTTCCTGCGCCGTCTCAGCCATCTGCAGTCAGCTTCACTCCACGTGGAAGCTTTACTACTGAAAGAAAGATCTCAAAGAAAGAGGTATTTCATTCTTACCTAACCTACGATCATTTTGTTATTTAGTTTGGATCTCTATGTAATTGAAAGTAAATCAACAAACTCTTGGTTATTTTTGCATTGAACAGGGAGGCCGAAGTAGAGAAGCCATGATTGTTCCTACTCCAGTTAGGCGATCAAGCAGACTCCGAAATCGAACCACAGTTATGTCTCCATGAATCTTCGTCAGTTAGCTAGGATCTTTGTCTGAAACAGCATTCTCAGTTGTTTCTGCAATGTCTCTCTCTCTCACTAAAGCTAGGATCTTTGTCTGAAACAGCATCCTCATTTGTTGTCTTCCAACATCTAATTGTCTCTTTATCTTTAAACAAAATTATAATAATCTAGTTACTATATTTGCTTCTGAAATGTGGTTTTTTGCTGTTCCCTCCTATTTCTTGATAGCATTCAGACCATTTTATAACTATCTTGATAAACACTCAAATTTGCTTTTTATAAATTTCCTCCTATTTCTTGACAGAATCACACAAAGTTGGATAAAAAGTAGAACCAATTGTAACTTTTGATCTGAAATAAAAAGGTAATCTCATTTCTGTACTTTTTGTGCCTATGAACAATGAAAGAAAATAGAATATGATCACAAAATTGCTTATATACAACTCTTTCTCTCTCTCTCTCATGTGTGTGTGTGGATGTTATGTAAAACTTTTTCTTCAACATTCCAAATCCTGGTGAAGAGGGGTGAGAGGGGGCTTGGTGTTCATAACACCCCCTCTCTTAGTTGGAAATGATGAGAGAGAAACACCCCTTGAAGCCTTCTTTGATATGGTGGCCTTAGGTAGAGTATACTGCTTGTAGCTATGCAAACCAGTTCCACAGCTCTTGGAAGCCTTCAAATTTCTTCTATATGGAGTTGCTGCTTTCTTCATCAGATCTTCAATGCTTGCCACCCTTGAAAGTGATGTGAACGACTCTGATTTCCCTTTGTAAAACTGGGAAAGCCCTCTTCTGCACACACCAAATCATTTCATCTCATTTAGTCTCCACATAAAATATAAGATCCAAAAAAAATAAAAAAATCGAAGTTTCACTTACTTGATGGGCAATTGGTCCATGATCTCTGAAAGATCATATAGAGCTCCGCTGCAGCTGGAGTTCAACGATGACGATGAAGAAGATGATGACACATCATCTACTGTATCAGATGAAGTTATGGATGATCCATTTGAAGCATCTGAATCTTCTCCAATAGATGAAGATGAAGTAGCTGATAATGATTCAAATCTTTCTTCATTCTTCAAGTTGTTACCTTTATATTGCAACCATGAATCTTGAAACATATGATGATGATGGCTTTTCCCTCCTTCCATCTTCGACAGATTACACAAAAATAAAATTAAATCAAGAAAAAATTATCAAGAAACAGATTAAAGGGATCTCAAGAAACTCTTTTCTGCAGTGGGTAGATATATATAGTCTTCTCAAATACTTGAACAACATGAATTTCTTGGACCAATTAAATCAAACATATATATGGGCATGTAAAATGAGTGGATTAGGCTGCTTTTCCTTCTGGAGCAAAAAAGGTATCCCATCACCTTAGGGTGCATGGAAAATCCCATGTTTCCCACGCTGGGAATGCGACACGTGGACGCCATCCAGCGGCGCAGCTGTGTGGATTGGTACCGACGTGGAACGTGTCAATTTGTGATTGGGGATTGCACGGTTAGATTAGAGAAACTTGAGGTGAGTTTAGAGGGGCCCTCTAGTTTGATAATTTTAGACCAAATGTTTATTTGCCTTACTTTTTTTTTGCCTTATCTTTAGATTCGCCATTATCTTCTCGTATGGTTTGAAATGAATTCTTGACTTTGGGATTTTGCCCTACTTTGGGCATAGATAAGTTCAATAGTATTAGGAGGGCATCCACATCCTAGTCACCGTCTTCATCCCCACCTTACATGTATAACATTAAACTAATAAAACACATGTACCTATTGCTAATCCTCCACACCACAATCTTTAATTGCAAATAATATAGGATCATTTATATAATATTACAAAATTCTAAGTATTGGTGGTTTGATTCTTTATTATAAATTATATTGTACAACATACTCTATCATTTTACAATCGTGCTAATTGTATAGTACTTTATATTCTTTATCGTCACAGACATAATATATATGTGTGACACACATAAAAGTATTGGATTTGAATGGTAAGTATATATACAGAAAAAGATAAATTTTATCTTAAATTTTTAAAAAATAAATATTTTATATTACTTACATATTGATATATATGTATATATAAAGATTATTTTATACTACTAGTCATGAGAATAGTATAGATATAATACTTTAGAAATGAGATTTCAAATAGTTGTTGACAATGAATATAGAAATCAAGTAAGAGATAAATATTAAATCATAAAAAAAAAGGAAGGAGGGAGGTGGAATAAACATGGGATTGACCAAGCAAGAAGCACATGAAACATTTCTTGCCATTGGTTCCATATCGACATGACATGGCACCCCATATGTCCATATCCATTTCCCATATTTATTATAAACGATAAATTGCAATTGGAAAATTACGAATTATATTGGGTCTTAATCAGACATTGACTGGGTTCTCTATATATTATTCTTAAGATTTTTGGAAAGAATTTGTCATACAAAAAGTATAATAAATATGGATATACTCGCTCAATATTCTATTTTTTCTTATCCGAATTGATAAGGTAAAATATCATTGTTGCAATTTTTTTTTTCAAGAAATGGTATACTTTCACACTAATCATTAATAAAATTTGTTCACCAATTTGGGATGCTCATGTGATTAACACACCATTAAGATAATGAGCTTGTTGTAAATAAGAAATAAATTAACTATAGATAAGGCAATATAAAATGTTTGGACCTTTTCATATTAGCAAAACCCAATATATTATAATGGGTGCTAGAGATCATTAAGAAGACAATTAGTCGCGACACAGAGACTCCTAATCTGAATATGTATTGAGGATTAGAAGAGTGTAATTTATAATTATAAAATTGGTAAGCAAAAGTGCTTCAACGCGTTCAATCATTTTCAGTATATAACCTTATCATGAACTAAAGGCACATGTTGCTGACTAATTTTTCAGACTTCTTCTTTTCTTTTCCCCCTTTTTTTTTTTTCAGACTTATCACTAACAAGAATGTCAGTTTCCTAGTTGGGGACATCTTTATTGAATTATTCAGATAGACTTGCGACTTTCCATTATTCACAAAAATATTTCAACGGTTTATGTTTTAATTTGACAAAAAATCGTAGGAGAAGCATCGGAAATGGAATACTTTATACGAAAAAATTAAATATTTCAGATAAGGTAGCACGGTTTGAAGTTAAGGGTGAACATGATCTTATAACCATTCAGCTTTAAATTTACCTTTTTCAAACAAACCCAAGAAATTTAAATAGTAAATAGAGAATACACAGTCATATAGTCATATTGAGCAATGAAATTGAATTTTCGATCACTCATCTGAAAAAACACAAATTATGACAATTTTTTTCAATTTCAATCCAAAGTACCCTTGATCTTGCGGATCCTACTCTACCCAACCCAACCCATACACGTGATTCCCCCCTCTCCTGGCACAAATGAGCATAATTATGCCAAGTGTACCTAATGAATAATATAATTGACACGAATTTACCTATTTGTACCGGTTGTACCATCATTCAACTTCAGTCACAATTGACACAATTGTGCCAAATATATGTAATGAATGACACAATTGTGCCAACTGTACCATCATAACCCGCGCACCCCAACTCGATTTCGAAGCTCAACTTGCACGCAAATCAGAATCCGGTCCACCTAAATTAAAAATAAAACAGTCTTAAAACATAAAAAAAAATAGCCAAAATTTATATTTTTTAGATATGAGTCCAAATATTGAGGTTCATTGCTTAATATGACAGCCATCTCAAAAATTGACTCCGGTAATAAACCCGGCGGCTAATGCTAGCGGCTATGTTTTACTGGCGGATAATGTATACATTAGGTTCATAATTTTTTTTTGTTTCCAAATATACTTAAAGTACAATTTTTTTCATCCTCGTATTACTATTTTATTATACACAAACTTACCTTAATTTTGTATTTTTTTTTTAAATATATTCTATGAAGTAGAAATACATAATAGGCTTCTATTTAGACAAATTTGGATTATAGTGGTGTAATAAGTCTCGAATTTTTTATTTTATTTTATTTAACAGGAATTAATATAGCCTAACGCATAAAATAATAGAAAATGTTGGATAAAAATAATATATAATCATATATTATGAAACAGTAAAATACTAGAGAGCCTACCATATAATTATCCGCCAGTAATTCGTATCCTCTAGAATTAGCCGCGTGAAAGAAACCCTAAGCGGCTACTTCTAGCGGATACTTTTTACTGGCGGATAATAGTACCATGTCATTTATTACTGCTTTTTATATCACAATATACATAAATTTTATTTATTATCGTTCCAATTAATGGTTGTTGTATTTTTTTCAATTTTGAAGAGCTAAAGCTAATTTAATTGTGATTGGACAATTCAACCGGCAAGGGTGAAGCTTTATAGGGTGGGAATCTATAGGCTTTGCAGCAAATTAAGTCACGGGCGGCTAGAATTGAGTGGGC
The DNA here is from genome assembly GCF_028751815.1 of Salvia miltiorrhiza. Classification (NCBI taxonomy): domain Eukaryota; kingdom Viridiplantae; phylum Streptophyta; class Magnoliopsida; order Lamiales; family Lamiaceae; genus Salvia; species Salvia miltiorrhiza. Next base: position 10,527,100 of record NC_080393.1, read on the forward strand.
ACGGCTTTTGTGGGATTTGTTTGAAAAAATTGAAGCTTTGATAAGAGAGATAAATTGGGTAGGGCCCATTTACACAATATTTTATGTTAAATTAGGGTTAAGAAGTAGAGAAGCAGCCGCACACTTGAGAGAAGGAAAAAATCAGCCGCTGGAGGAAAAAATCCATTGTTTTGGTTCCTCTTCTTCAAATCAGCCGCACTCCACTTGAGAGAAGGAAAAAATCAGCCCATTTACACAATATTTTACACAATTCACGCCATGGCTTCTTCTTCAAACCAAGTAAGTATACTTGTTATTTGTTTTGTATATGTTAGATATATTTATATGTTAAGAATCTATATGTTTTGTATATGTTTCGAATTTTGTATATTTTTAAGTAAGTATATGTTTTGTATGTTTCGAATTTTTATATGTTTTGTATATGGGTGAATTTTTATGTTAGAATCATTATGTTAGAATTTATATGTTTGTATGTTACAATTTATATGTTTCGAATTTTCATATGTTTTGTATAGTATTGAATTTTGATTTAGATATAGTATTTGTTAGATTTATTTATATGTTTCGTATATGTTAGATATAGTGTAGTTGAGTGCTGTTACAAGTTTGAGTATAGTTTCAGTGTTGTTAGAATTTTTATTTAGTTGAAGCATATTTAGATATATTTAATCGTCTATTTAGATCATTAGGTTAATTTTACTGTATTACGCATAAAATAATAACGTTTTTTTTGGTTATTCAGAATTTAAAAATTTATAAAATACTAATAAAAACATATAGAACCATAATTACCTAATATCCGCCAGTAATTAATCTTTTTAAGAAGTAGCCGCCGGGTTTGAAAACACCAGGCGGCTACTTCTTAAAAAAATTAATTACTGGCGGATACTTGTTTATTGTGGTTCTATATTTTTTTATTTATGTTTCTAGTAATTTAATAGTTAATTATGCATTATTATTAGTTGATGTTTGTTAATTCATTATGCTTTGTAAATTGAGTTATTTTTTGTATTGAATAGGTCCCTTATTCGAGGCGCGAGCAAATCAATCGTGTGGCAGTTGAGATCAGTACGTACAACAATATTACTTACCTATCGACAGTAGTCTCGAGACTAAACGAAATTGGCGGTTTTGCACTGGAGAATACGTTCAGGCATGGGTGCTTTGGGATGATGTTGGATTGGCAGCCGGGCCAGAAGTGCAATGCTGCATTGCACCATATTGTCTCTCGTCATCTTAAGATCACGAGAGACGATGAGGATGATGAGATCTGCTTCTACATCAACGGGAGGAACGTTGAGTTTACTCCGAGAGATTTCGCTCTCGTGACAGGATTGTCCTTTGGGGATGATCCTTTTGACCCCGAGGCTGAGCACGATCTGAGTCGGGCTCATACATTTAGACAATTTTGCCGCTCTCAACCGGTGTCAGTGCGGGAGCTGGCGGATATATATTTCGACACCGTCAATCCAGTGGTTGACACCGACGGCGGGTTGTACCTCCGTGTGGCCCACTTGTTGGTGCTACACGCATTTGTATTAGGAGTGGACGTGCGCCGACCCGTGCAGTCCTGGACTTGGAAGCTGGTGGATGATTTGCCGACCTTTTCCAGATTTCCTTGGGGATCGTGCGCGTATAGAAGCTTGAACTACAGGTTGAAGCACAGCACAATCAAAAAGGATTGTAAAAAGTATCACTTCTACGGTCCTTCTTGGGCCCTATTCATTTGGGGTCTTGAGAAAATTCCCTATTTGGGCCCAGCCATAGCCATATGCAATGCGGGGGTTTACCCTAGATTTCGGAGGTGGACGTTCGTGAAGACCAAGTTGGATGGGTTACAGAGTTATTTTGAGTCTCCGGTAATAATTTAGTTGTTTATTTGTTAATATTATTTTAGTTTATGAATATTAATGTTTGACTACATTTTTTTTGTTTCTAGGAGAACGGGATATGGGAGATGGTCCCCGATGAGTACGAGGCCAAGACATCTTACTGGCTATCGGTGGCAGGCGTCAATGCCGGGATAGGGGTTCGAGTACCAGAGCCGGCAGTCTTTGGTCATAGGCAGCCTCGGCAGCGCTACACTGGTGGGGACCACAACGAGGATGCTCCTGAGCATCAACCTCGGCGTCGCAGTATGAGACAGGATACTGGCAAGCGCCCGAGGGGACAAATAGTGGACACCTCATCGAGCAGCAGCCATCACGATCAGAGCATTGGGGGCGATCACCCCGTTGATTCTGGTCGAAGGTCTCACAGTCACAGAGCCCCGAGGCCTAGGCACGAGGATGCTCCTGCACCTTCACAGTGGAGCGAGGAGGATTGGCAGCGCATGCAGCACATGATGCGCGAGAGTGAGGAACGGGTAGCGAGGACCGTGGAGGACAGCCTGTTCAGGAGGATTAAGAGATATTTCGAGGACAAGTTCGATGCTATGCGTTGCCGATGCTCGCATAGCACTGATGTTCACGTGCCCAGACCTGCTCCACGATCTCACTCTGACAGGAGACGCGAGCCCCAGCCCGAGCCCGACTCCGATCCGGCGCAGCCTACATCCTCAGAGGCCCCATCGCATCACCAATCCCCTGCACATGAGTCTCCTGCACGAGAGGTGGGACAGACTACTGGTGATGCCATGCACACCCCGCAGTGGCAGCATGATCCGTTTGGTGGCCCGACTAGTTTTGGGCATGTGCAGACTCCGCACATGGGTGTCCACCACATGCCCACATTCGAGGCGTCCAGTTCTTATGGCGGGCCACGCTACTCGTGGGCTGAGCCGGGCACGAGTTCAGCATACCCTTTTGAGCCGGCCCGTTCTTCGGCTCCGATCCTGACTCAAGATGAGATGCACGAGTATTGGAAGCAGTTTAGAGGGGTATGTTGTCGTTGCATTAAATTTACAAGTCATTTAATTTAAATTATGTCAACATTGTTTAACTTGCGTTGTTTTATGTGAATTATAGGGAGTTTCTGAGGCAGTTTCTGAGGCAGTAGCTGCTGTTCCCCTCAGTATTTGTGCACCGGAGGCTCCACGCAGAAGTCGCCGAGAACGGAACCCGTCGGCTGCACTTCGATCACCATACGTGCACAGCGCCGTGCCGAGACCCGTCGACTCACAGTATGTTGACGGGTTTGACCGTATGATGAAAGCTGGCAACCGTGGCAACTACCGGACGATGTCGGTGGCAGAGAGCGAACACCCTCTCCCGTGGAGCTTTTGGACCACTATGCAAAACACGAGGAGGGACCTCTCGTCCAATGTTGGTTAATTTATGAATCAGTTGTTATCATGAAAGTCTGGTCACTTGTTACTAACATTTAAGTACGTGCAGGCTGTTGATTGCTACATGATGACGATGAGATCGAGGTTGATGAGGGGTGATGACTTGATAGACGGTGTTGATGCGAGGACCACCATCGTATTGGATACAGAGTTATTCGTAAGCATTTAATTAAATATTATTATTGGATACAGAATTATAATCAAATATGCTTTTAATATAATGTTTAATTGCTGCAGAAATATTTCGATGATGAATTCACGCAGTTGAAGTCAGCGTGGCGGGAAATATTTCCCGCGAAGGCAGAAGGGCGGTTTATATATTCCGACGGAGTTTTTGCTACGTGGCAACCGCATGCCAAGAAGATGTATATGGTGCATGGGCAGGGGGTATCTTCGACTCATGGCGATTGGATGAATGCCACAACGGTACACATATATCTACAGTATCAATATGTTGGAGTAGTTCATTTTTTATTTCCTCTTCACCAATTGCATTTGCGCGTGCAGCTCATTTTGCCTATACATGTGTGTGGACATTACATTACATGCCGAGTGGATTTGCTGAGTGGAGTTTGCGACATCTTCGATTCGCAGTTGTTCAAGACCATGCCGCAGCCGCGCTTCGATGTGATCGCCGCCCTATATCCGCTGCAGTGCCTGTTGGGTAAGATGCTTGAAGTGTCCCAGTGGTTCGCAAGGACCACGATTGTCGACAACCCGTTGGAAAACCTCCAATGGCGAAGGTTGAAAATCCAATATGCCGACGAGAATGAGCAGTTTCAGCAGCCAGATCAATGCAGCTCCGGTGTTTTTGCGTGCATGTATGTGGAGCGTCTGATATCAGGCTCGCCGAGCCTTGCGTGGGGCAATGGGCACGCCGCCGACTATAGGCGCAAGATAGGCAGTAGCATCTACGAGTTTTGCATCCCCGCACCGAAATAGCTTATGTATTTGTACATTTAAATGATAATTATGCAAATGACGTTTTGATTAGAGGTTGCAGTATCTTTTTGAGTATTTTTCTATGATTTTCCATTTGCATCCTAGATAAAATTATGAAATAAGATGATTAATGAAACTAGCCGCCAGTAAATAATTATCCGCAAGCAGTAGCCGCTTGAAAACATTTCAGCGGCTAATCACGGCGGGTAATTAATTTCTGGCGGCTACTTGGGCTAAACGTCTTATTTGATAGTTTAATGCATAAAAAAACATACTTTGGGTGTTTTATGCTATTAACTAAACTTTTATATAAAACATTGTTCACTTCTCCAAAGTCTCATTCATAATTTCAACTCATAATTGTTAAGACATGTCCATGTTGGTCATTACTAAAGGCGTGTGTTTTCTGCTTCAAATATTTCAAATCAGGCAACACAATAGCTTCTAAAACATCAAAAAACCGCTAATTATCATTCTATCCGCCAGTAAATACATATCCGCGGCCAGTAGCCGCTGATGTTTATTGTTGGGCGGCTACTAGTGATAAACCATTAATTACTGGCGGATAGTGAGCATTCCATGGTGTTTGCTAGTTCATCGATATTATGCAAATGAAACCGCTTCGAAATTTATTCAATCAGTATCCAATACTCCCAACTTCAGAACATCACTTACTGGAATGAACTAGCTCTACTGAATATTCAATCAGTATCCAATACTCCCAACAACAATATCCATCAAAATTTAATTTAAAAGGTAATTAAGCTACTGCTCCCAGCCCGTACCCTTGCATGCTCTACGTGTGTGGCCAGGCGAGCCACATAGACCACAGGTTTTGGGTGCTCGTTTTCCCAGACTACTTGATGCATCCGCTGTTGTGGTCCTTTGAGTCGGCCTCTCACCAGCTGAAGGAATTCTAGATTCTCTTGGTCGACCAGCTTGTCGCCGAGAAAGGTTTGGCAAAACAATATCAGATGCAACTTCAAACGGAATTTCCCAGTGCTCTAAGGGAGGCAAGTGATTTACTGCTCCGGAGTATGTTTGAACCAGTGAACTCCGCAAGTAGTAAGCTTCCACGTAATCTTCCACTGGCTCTTTCGCCTCACTGCGAAAAGAAAGCTAATATTTAGTAGGCATCTAATAACTGTAATTTTATAATAAAATAGATTTAGCATACGTAATGGCTGCGATCGCATGAGAACACGGCATGCCGTCCAGGTCGAATTCATTGCATTCACAGCTCTTCGCTTGAAGGTCAACCATGAAGCGACGATCACCAGCACGAACCCTGTATTTTCTCTCGGAGGTCCTCTTCGCAGTGTAGCGACGACTCTTTGAGATCTCCGCACTTATCTTCTGTTTTGCCTCTGGAGTAAGAAGGTCATCGCTCTCTTCCGCAGACGCAAGTCTGTCATTGAACCACTGCTCCAGAACCATCCTGATTGCCTCCAGCATGGAGCATATAGGAAGGCGTCTGGCCCACAACAAACGGGCATTCAAAGCCTCGGCAGCATTAGATGTAAGAAAACTATAACGGGTCACCGGACTTTGTGATCGTGCCCACTTCTCAGGGCCTACGCGCATCAACTTCCCGTACGCCGCCGGCTTCAATTGAGCCATAGCCGACATTGCACGTGAGTAGCATTTGGTAACTCGCTCTTCACAGCATTAGCAATGGAGACATGCGCATCAGAGACAACTAGTAAGTTGTCCGGCTGACCAAAAGTTTGTCTCACATTTGAGAGGAACCACTTCCATGACTCATCATTCTCGATCGGCCCGACACCAAATGCCAACGGAAAAACTTGCTCGTTTGCGTCTTTTGTCACGGCGACGAACAAAATGCCATTGTTCTTCCCCTTCAAGTGTGTGCCGTCGACCACAATCACTGGCCGAAGCGAAAAGAAGAAAGGTGTGATGGAAGCCGCAAGAGCAAGAAACAGATGTTTGAACCGGTTGTTTTCGTCTACTTCGAAATCCATCACGGTGCCTGGATTCGCTTGAGTTAGGGCATACAAATATTTGGGCAGAAGAAGGAACGAATCATCAATTCGACCGTATATCTTCTCTAAGCTGAGATTTCTTGCACGCAGCGCGACATCATATTTGATTCTGACGCCAAATTCACGTAACAACTCCGACATAATAGATTTCGGCTTAATGACCTCTCCGTCATCGCGTATTCTTTTTTCCACATAAGCTGCAACCACATTCGAATGTGCCTTTATTCGTTTCAAAATGCCCAACTCCCCTTCGCAAGAGTGCTCTTTAAACTTATGCACTCCCCACATCCCTCCGCCGTGACAAGATGCACGCACATCGAACTTGCACTTATCAGAGTGCTTGCACTTGTAATAGAGGCGTCCCTGATCTGAGCGTACAACTTTTGCCTCAGCCCCTTGCTTCATATTCCAGAAGCCAACAGCAAGGACCAATTCTTCTTTACTGTTGTAAAAAGAGTTCTTCCCCAAATCAGCAACTCTGGACAGCTCACTCTCGCGAGCAACGAGCGAAGTCGTGGCGTCCACTGGAATCAACGGAACTATCCAATTAGATAGTTCACCGGTCGAGTCCGTCGGATTTCCGTGACGGGTTCTACTTTGTCGGATCCAACCTGCTCGCTCGGTCGCCGTGAACTCTATCAGATCATCGTCTAATAAATCCTCAGAGGCGGCAGAATCTGTGCCCGACTCGTTCGTTGGATCGTATTCTTTGTCTTCTTCATCAGAATCGTCATCAGGTTCTTCGGCTTCGTCTTCAGGTTGTACGGCTTCTTCATCAGAATCGTCATCCGTCCGCACCTGGTTGAATCTCCCGCACATTTCATTCAGATTCCATGCGGATTCGTCCAACAGTTGCCCATCCCATGAAAAGTACTGTGTTGGAGGCGCGCTCTCGCGAGCATGATACGACGTCTCATACTGACTAGATTGTGCTTCATCATCTCCGTATCCCGAAGCCTGGCCAAAATCAAAAGTAGGGATGTACGCTTCTTCGACCGGGTCGTTGTTGTGCTCAACGTACACCATGGGATATTCGGCAGTTTCCAACAAGCCTTGCACATCATCGTCGTCACTTATTACGCATTTCGTCTCCCTTCCAAATCGATTGGTCGCCAAATAATACAATTGATAGTTCGGGCTCAACGAATGCATTGTCAGCACATTGTTGATGCTGTATATCAGGCTCGCAACTGTTTCATTTAAGAGGGGAAGGACCTCCGTAGCCCCGCCAACATAGTGTATACCATCGACGACTCCGTTGTATCTCACATATATGTATCTCACGAATTCCATCTATAAAACCACATAAAATACAGTATTAAAATACGTTTAAAAAGTTCAAAACATCACAATAAGCTCGAAAAATGAAGTATCCGCCAGTAAATCATTATCCGACACCAGTAGCCGCTGACCTTGTAGGGTCGGCGGCTATTATCGTTTTCTAATGATATTCTGGCGGATACTTTATTTTTTGGGTTCAAAACATTCAATTATATTAGAAAAAAGTTTAATATTTCCCTAACATGTTTTTAAATTTCAGATAATAAAGAAATTCATTAAAATAACGTAAAACATGCTCTCAACGTTAAAAACAACGTACGATTAAACATGCAAACTATAATTTATACAAACAATACAGGAGAATCACCTTTTCGGGCTGAAATTCAACACAAATTGCCTCCTCTCGCACAAAACCACTCAAATCTTTAGGGTATGCCTGAATTTATGAAATTCAAGGTGAGTATTTCAATTTGTGTTTTGGTCATTCACAAATGCAGCCTTATAAGGACTAAACTTGATTCCTTACAAAAAGTTCACGTGAAGTGCAGTGTTCATTCAATACGGCTTCAATCTATTATTGCATGTCACCTCACGCATGCATAAAATTAGCATTAATGCCCCACTACAACCAAATTTTTTGCAGAGTCACCTTCTCAGTATGTACTTTTAATTTTTTACTAAAAAATTAAAAGTAAAAAATCGCAACAAATACAAAAGGGGAATGCGTATGTTATATTTAAACATTCATAACAAGCTGAAAAATTAAAAATTATACATAATTTGACATAAAATATTATTTTCTGCCTAACAGACCAAGTATCCGCCAGAAAATCGTACAAAAAGTTCAGTAGCCGCCATATATTTTTTGTTAGCGGCTACTGATAAATCAAATAATTTAATGGCGGATACTTTACTTTTTGGCTATATAATATTATTTCATTACCGAATATATGAATTTCCAAATAATTGGTATATAATTTCTTATTATTTTATGTGCAAGTCTATTATTTTTTGTGTAGTCAAATCATGCATAAAGTGAGTGTTATTACCCCCACTATAATCCAAATTTTGGCAGATTCACTATCTCTCATATTTCCCATCCATGTGTACTTCTTGTACTGTACATATTTCACTATCTCTCATATTTCCCCTTGTAAAATTAAATAAAAATCTAAAAATAACGGTGCATATGTAACAATAAAAAATCACGAAGGATAAAAATTCACAATCATGCTAATTATGAACAAAGTATTTTTTTTGAAGCGAATAACACAAGTATCCGCCAGTAATTAGTAGCCGTTGAATAGTAGCCGCCGGTCACAAACTTCAGCGGCTACTTCGGCCGGCTACGAATTACTGGCGGATACATAGTTTAATGGTTTCAAAAAAAAAAATCTTAAGAATTGACATGTTCGTGATTTTTTTGGCCTTCGTATTAATGTTTGTAACACACAAACGTCCCCTAATTTATTCAAAATTTGCAAATCTATTTAATCTTATAATGCATGAAAGTGACGTTTTCTCACATTTTGTACCAATTTTAACTGTTTTCTTACACAACTCTTACACAATTTCCATCATCATCAACTTTTACACAAAAAACCAAGCAACCCATCACCATCAAACTTGCTTTTCGGTCTTTGACTTTGAAAGTGGGTAGTTTTGCAAGACATATTATTGAAGTGGGTAGATTCCCCTATTAACACTTTAAGATTTGTGTACAAGTATTATGTTATTACTATTACATTTTACATTTGATGCTTGTTTTGTAATGCGTTATAAATTAAAAATGTATTTTAATTTTGTATCATTGCATCTAAGAAATTGAAGTTCAAATTAAGTTCTATTCAACAATAATGAACCTTGTCCAACCCAAAAAATGAGAAAAATACTAGGAGGTACTTAACTAATTTTTCAATATGTTATTTCTATAAAATTATACAACTATGATTAATTTAAAAATGTGTTAATAGGGGAATCTACCCACTTCAATAATATGTCTTGCAAAACTACCCACTTTCAAAGTCAAAGACCGAAAAGCAAGTTTGATGGTGATGGGTTGCTTGGTTTTTTGTGTAAAAGTTGATGATGATGGAAATTGTGTAAGAGTTGTGTAAGAAAACAGTTAAAATTGGTACAAAATGTGAGAAAACGTCACTTTCATGCATTATAAGATTAAATAGATTTGCAAATTTTGAATAAATTAGGGGACGTTTGTGTGTTACAAACATTAATACGAAGGCCAAAAAAATCACGAACATGTCAATTCTTAAGATTTTTTTTTTTGAAACCATTAAACTATGTATCCGCCAGTAATTCGTAGCCGGCCGAAGTAGCCGCTGAAGTTTGTGACCGGCGGCTACTATTCAACGGCTACTAATTACTGGCGGATACTTGTGTTATTCGCTTCAAAAAAAATACTTTGTTCATAATTAGCATGATTGTGAATTTTTATCCTTCGTGATTTTTTATTGTTACATATGCACCGTTATTTTTAGATTTTTATTTAATTTTACAAGGGGAAATATGAGAGATAGTGAAATATGTACAGTACAAGAAGTACACATGGATGGGAAATATGAGAGATAGTGAATCTGCCAAAATTTGGATTATAGTGGGGGTAATAACACTCACTTTATGCATGATTTGACTACACAAAAAATAATAGACTTGCACATAAAATAATAAGAAATTATATACCAATTATTTGGAAATTCATATATTCGGTAATGAAATAATATTATATAGCCAAAAAGTAAAGTATCCGCCATTAAATTATTTGATTTATCAGTAGCCGCTAACAAAAAATATATGGCGGCTACTGAACTTTTTGTACGATTTTCTGGCGGATACTTGGTCTGTTAGGCAGAAAATAATATTTTATGTCAAATTATGTATAATTTTTAATTTTTCAGCTTGTTATGAATGTTTAAATATAACATACGCATTCCCCTTTTGTATTTGTTGCGATTTTTTACTTTTAATTTTTTAGTAAAAAATTAAAAGTACATACTGAGAAGGTGACTCTGCAAAAAATTTGGTTGTAGTGGGGCATTAATGCTAATTTTATGCATGCGTGAGGTGACATGCAATAATAGATTGAAGCCGTATTGAATGAACACTGCACTTCACGTGAACTTTTTGTAAGGAATCAAGTTTAGTCCTTATAAGGCTGCATTTGGGAATGACCAAAACACAAATTGAAATACTCACCTTGAATTTCATAAATTCAGGCATACCCTAAAGATTTGAGTGGTTTTGTGCGAGAGGAGGCAATTTGTGTTGAATTTCAGCCCGAAAAGGTGATTCTCCTGTATTGTTTGTATAAATTATAGTTTGCATGTTTAATCGTACGTTGTTTTTAACGTTGAGAGCATGTTTTACGTTATTTTAATGAATTTCTTTATTATCTGAAATTTAAAAGCATGTTAGGGAAATATTAAACTTTTTTCTAATATAATTGAATGTTTTGAACCCAAAAAATAAAGTATCCGCCAGAATATCATTAGAAAACGATAATAGCCGCCGACCCTACAAGGTCAGCGGCTACTGGTGTCGGATAATGATTTACTGGCGGATACTTCATTTTTCGAGCTTATTGTGATGTTTTGAACTTTTTAAACGTATTTTAATACTGTATTTTATGTGGTTTTATAGATGGAATTCGTGAGATACATATATGTGAGATACAACGGAGTCGTCGATGGTATACACTATGTTGGCGGGGCTACGGAGGTCCTTCCCCTCTTAAATGAAACAGTTGCGAGCCTGATATACAGCATCAACAATGTGCTGACAATGCATTCGTTGAGCCCGAACTATCAATTGTATTATTTGGCGACCAATCGATTTGGAAGGGAGACGAAATGCGTAATAAGTGACGACGATGATGTGCAAGGCTTGTTGGAAACTGCCGAATATCCCATGGTGTACGTTGAGCACAACAACGACCCGGTCGAAGAAGCGTACATCCCTACTTTTGATTTTGGCCAGGCTTCGGGATACGGAGATGATGAAGCACAATCTAGTCAGTATGAGACGTCGTATCATGCTCGCGAGAGCGCGCCTCCAACACAGTACTTTTCATGGGATGGGCAACTGTTGGACGAATCCGTATGGAATCTGAATGAAATGTGCGGGAGATTCAACCAGGTGCGGACGGATGACGATTCTGATGAAGAAGCCGTACAACCTGAAGACGAAGCCGAAGAACCTGATGACGATTCTGATGAAGAAGACGAAGAATACGATCCAACGAACGAGTCGGGCACAGATTCTGCCGCCTCTGAGGATTTATTAGACGATGATCTGATAGAGTTCACGGCGACCGAGCGAGCAGGTTGGATCCGACAAAGTAGAACCCGTCACGGAAATCCGACGGACTCGACCGGTGAACTATCTAATTGGATAGTTCCGTTGATTCCAGTGGACGCCACGACTTCGCTCGTTGCTCGCGAGAGTGAGCTGTCCAGAGTTGCTGATTTGGGGAAGAACTCTTTTTACAACAGTAAAGAAGAATTGGTCCTTGCTGTTGGCTTCTGGAATATGAAGCAAGGGGCTGAGGCAAAAGTTGTACGCTCAGATCAGGGACGCCTCTATTACAAGTGCAAGCACTCTGATAAGTGCAAGTTCGATGTGCGTGCATCTTGTCACGGCGGAGGGATGTGGGGAGTGCATAAGTTTAAAGAGCACTCTTGCGAAGGGGAGTTGGGCATTTTGAAACGAATAAAGGCACATTCGAATGTGGTTGCAGCTTATGTGGAAAAAAGAATACGCGATGACGGAGAGGTCATTAAGCCGAAATCTATTATGTCGGAGTTGTTACGTGAATTTGGCGTCAGAATCAAATATGATGTCGCGCTGCGTGCAAGAAATCTCAGCTTAGAGAAGATATACGGTCGAATTGATGATTCGTTCCTTCTTCTGCCCAAATATTTGTATGCCCTAACTCAAGCGAATCCAGGCACCGTGATGGATTTCGAAGTAGACGAAAACAACCGGTTCAAACATCTGTTTCTTGCTCTTGCGGCTTCCATCACACCTTTCTTCTTTTCGCTTCGGCCAGTGATTGTGGTCGACGGCACACACTTGAAGGGGAAGAACAATGGCATTTTGTTCGTCGCCGTGACAAAAGACGCAAACGAGCAAGTTTTTCCGTTGGCATTTGGTGTCGGGCCGATCGAGAATGATGAGTCATGGAAGTGGTTCCTCTCAAATGTGAGACAAACTTTTGGTCAGCCGGACAACTTACTAGTTGTCTCTGATGCGCATGTCTCCATTGCTAATGCTGTGAAGAGCGAGTTACCAAATGCTACTCACGTGCAATGTCGGCTATGGCTCAATTGAAGCCGGCGGCGTACGGGAAGTTGATGCGCGTAGGCCCTGAGAAGTGGGCACGATCACAAAGTCCGGTGACCCGTTATAGTTTTCTTACATCTAATGTTGCCGAGGCTTTGAATGCCCGTTTGTTGTGGGCCAGACGCCTTCCTATATGCTCCATGCTGGAGGCAATCAGGATGGTTCTGGAGCAGTGGTTCAATGACAGACTTGCGTCTGCGGAAGAGAGCGATGACCTTCTTACTCCAGAGGCAAAACAGAAGATAAGTGCGGAGATCTCAAAGAGTCGTCGCTACACTGCGAAGAGGACCTCCGAGAGAAAATACAGGGTTCGTGCTGGTGATCGTCGCTTCATGGTTGACCTTCAAGCGAAGAGCTGTGAATGCAATGAATTCGACCTGGACGGCATGCCGTGTTCTCATGCGATCGCAGCCATTACGTATGCTAAATCTATTTTATTATAAAATTACAGTTATTAGATGCCTACTAAATATTAGCTTTCTTTTCGCAGTGAGGCGAAAGAGCCAGTGGAAGATTACGTGGAAGCTTACTACTTGCGGAGTTCACTGGTTCAAACATACTCCGGAGCAGTAAATCACTTGCCTCCCTTAGAGCACTGGGAAATTCCGTTTGAAGTTGCATCTGATATTGTTTTGCCAAACCTTTCTCGGCGACAAGCTGGTCGACCAAGAGAATCTAGAATTCCTTCAGCTGGTGAGAGGCCGACTCAAAGGACCACAACAGCGGATGCATCAAGTAGTCTGGGAAAACGAGCACCCAAAACCTGTGGTCTATGTGGCTCGCCTGGCCACACACGTAGAGCATGCAAGGGTACGGGCTGGGAGCAGTAGCTTAATTACCTTTTAAATTAAATTTTGATGGATATTGTTGTTGGGAGTATTGGATACTGATTGAATATTCAGTAGAGCTAGTTCATTCCAGTAAGTGATGTTCTGAAGTTGGGAGTATTGGATACTGATTGAATAAATTTCGAAGCGGTTTCATTTGCATAATATCGATGAACTAGCAAACACCATGGAATGCTCACTATCCGCCAGTAATTAATGGTTTATCACTAGTAGCCGCCCAACAATAAACATCAGCGGCTACTGGCCGCGGATATGTATTTACTGGCGGATAGAATGATAATTAGCGGTTTTTTGATGTTTTAGAAGCTATTGTGTTGCCTGATTTGAAATATTTGAAGCAGAAAACACACGCCTTTAGTAATGACCAACATGGACATGTCTTAACAATTATGAGTTGAAATTATGAATGAGACTTTGGAGAAGTGAACAATGTTTTATATAAAAGTTTAGTTAATAGCATAAAACACCCAAAGTATGCTTTTTTATGCATTAAACTATCAAAGAAGACGTTTAGCCCAAGTAGCCGCCCGAAATTAATTACCCGCCGTGATTAGCCGCTGAAATGTTTTCAAGCGGCTACTGCTTGCGGATAATTATTTACTGGCGGCTAGTTTCATTAATCATCTTATTTCATAATTTTATCTAGGATGCAAGTGGAAAATCATAGAAAAATACTCAAAAAGATACTGCAACCTCTAATCAAAACGTCATTTGCATAATTATCATTTAAATGTACAAATACATAAGCTATTTCGGTGCGGGGATGCAAAACTCGTAGATGCTACTGCCTATCTTGCGCCTATAGTCGGCGGCGTGCCCATTGCCCCACGCAAGGCTCGGCGAGCCTGATATCAGACGCTCCACATACATGCACGCAAAAACACCGGAGCTGCATTGATCTGGCTGCTGAAACTGCTCATTCTCGTCGGCATATTGGATTTTCAACCTTCGCCATTGGAGGTTTTCCAACGGGTTGTCGACAATCGTGGTCCTTGCGAACCACTGGGACACTTCAAGCATCTTACCCAACAGGCACTGCAGCGGATATAGGGCGGCGATCACATCGAAGCGCGGCTGCGGCATGGTCTTGAACAACTGCGAATCGAAGATGTCGCAAACTCCACTCAGCAAATCCACTCGGCATGTAATGTAACGTCCACACACATGTATAGGCAAAATGAGCTGCACGCGCAAATGCAATTGGTGAAGAGGAAATAAAAAATGAACTACTCCAACATATTGATACTGTAGATATATATGTGTACCGTTGTGGCATTCATCCAATCGCCATGAGTCGAAGATACCCCCTGCCCATGCACCATATACATCTTCTTGGCATGCGGTTGCCACGTAGCAAAAACTCCGTCGGAATATATAAACCGCCCTTCTGCCTTCGCGGGAAACATTTCCCGCCACGCTGACTTCAACTGCGTGAATTCATCATCGAAATATTTCTGCAGCAATTAAACATTATATTAAAAGCATATTTGATTATAATTCTGTATCCAATAATAATATTTAATTAAATGCTTACGAATAACTCTGTATCCAATACGATGGTGGTCCTCGCATCAACACCGTCTATCAAGTCATCACCCCTCATCAACCTCGATCTCATCGTCATCATGTAGCAATCAACAGCCTGCACGTACTTAAATGTTAGTAACAAGTGACCAGACTTTCATGATAACAACTGATTCATAAATTAACCAACATTGGACGAGAGGTCCCTCCTCGTGTTTTGCATAGTGGTCCAAAAGCTCCACGGGAGAGGGTGTTCGCTCTCTGCCACCGACATCGTCCGGTAGTTGCCACGGTTGCCAGCTTTCATCATACGGTCAAACCCGTCAACATACTGTGAGTCGACGGGTCTCGGCACGGCGCTGTGCACGTATGGTGATCGAAGTGCAGCTGACGGGTTCCGTTCTCGGCGACTTCTGCGTGGAGCCTCCGGTGCACAAATACTGAGGGGAACAGCAGCTACTGCCTCAGAAACTGCCTCAGAAACTCCCTATAATTCACATAAAACAACGCAAGTTAAACAATGTTGACATAATTTAAATTAAATGACTTGTAAATTTAATGCAACGACAACATACCCCTCTAAACTGCTTCCAATACTCGTGCATCTCATCTTGAGTCAGGATCGGAGCCGAAGAACGGGCCGGCTCAAAAGGGTATGCTGAACTCGTGCCCGGCTCAGCCCACGAGTAGCGTGGCCCGCCATAAGAACTGGACGCCTCGAATGTGGGCATGTGGTGGACACCCATGTGCGGAGTCTGCACATGCCCAAAACTAGTCGGGCCACCAAACGGATCATGCTGCCACTGCGGGGTGTGCATGGCATCACCAGTAGTCTGTCCCACCTCTCGTGCAGGAGACTCATGTGCAGGGGATTGGTGATGCGATGGGGCCTCTGAGGATGTAGGCTGCGCCGGATCGGAGTCGGGCTCGGGCTGGGGCTCGCGTCTCCTGTCAGAGTGAGATCGTGGAGCAGGTCTGGGCACGTGAACATCAGTGCTATGCGAGCATCGGCAACGCATAGCATCGAACTTGTCCTCGAAATATCTCTTAATCCTCCTGAACAGGCTGTCCTCCACGGTCCTCGCTACCCGTTCCTCACTCTCGCGCATCATGTGCTGCATGCGCTGCCAATCCTCCTCGCTCCACTGTGAAGGTGCAGGAGCATCCTCGTGCCTAGGCCTCGGGGCTCTGTGACTGTGAGACCTTCGACCAGAATCAACGGGGTGATCGCCCCCAATGCTCTGATCGTGATGGCTGCTGCTCGATGAGGTGTCCACTATTTGTCCCCTCGGGCGCTTGCCAGTATCCTGTCTCATACTGCGACGCCGAGGTTGATGCTCAGGAGCATCCTCGTTGTGGTCCCCACCAGTGTAGCGCTGCCGAGGCTGCCTATGACCAAAGACTGCCGGCTCTGGTACTCGAACCCCTATCCTGGCATTGACGCCTGCCACCGATAGCCAGTAAGATGTCTTGGCCTCGTACTCATCGGGGACCATCTCCCATATCCCGTTCTCCTAGAAACAAAAAAAATGTAGTCAAACATTAATATTCATAAACTAAAATAATATTAACAAATAAACAACTAAATTATTACCGGAGACTCAAAATAACTCTGTAACCCATCCAACTTGGTCTTCACGAACGTCCACCTCCGAAATCTAGGGTAAACCCCCGCATTGCATATGGCTATGGCTGGGCCCAAATAGGGACCCCAAATGAATAGGGCCCAAGAAGGACCGTAGAAGTGATACTTTTTACAATCCTTTTTGATTGTGCTGTGCTTCAACCTGTAGTTCAAGCTTCTATACGCGCACGATCCCCAAGGAAATCTGGAAAAGGTCGGCAAATCATCCACCAGCTTCCAAGTCCAGGACTGCACGGGTCGGCGCACGTCCACTCCTAATACAAATGCGTGTAGCACCAACAAGTGGGCCACACGGAGGTACAACCCGCCGTCGGTGTCAACCACTGGATTGACGGTGTCGAAATATATATCCGCCAGCTCCCGCACTGACACCGGTTGAGAGCGGCAAAATTGTCTAAATGTATGAGCCCGACTCAGATCGTGCTCAGCCTCGGGGTCAAAAGGATCATCCCCAAAGGACAATCCTGTCACGAGAGCGAAATCTCTCGGAGTAAACTCAACGTTCCTCCCG
Organism: Salvia miltiorrhiza; assembly: GCF_028751815.1. Classification (NCBI taxonomy): domain Eukaryota; kingdom Viridiplantae; phylum Streptophyta; class Magnoliopsida; order Lamiales; family Lamiaceae; genus Salvia; species Salvia miltiorrhiza. Next base: position 10,544,498 of record NC_080393.1, read on the forward strand.
TTGATGTAGAAGCAGATCTCATCATCCTCATCGTCTCTCGTGATCTTAAGATGACGAGAGACAATATGGTGCAATGCAGCATTGCACTTCTGGCCCGGCTGCCAATCCAACATCATCCCAAAGCACCCATGCCTGAACGTATTCTCCGGTGCAAAACCGCCAATTTCGTTTAGTCTCGAGACTACTGTCGATAGGTAAGTAATATTGTTGTACGTACTGATCTCAACTGCCACACGATTGATTTGCTCGCGCCTCGAATAAGGGACCTATTCAATACAAAAAATAACTCAATTTACAAAGCATAATGAATTAACAAACATCAACTAATAATAATGCATAATTAACTATTAAATTACTAGAAACATAAATAAAAAAATATAGAACCACAATAAACAAGTATCCGCCAGTAATTAATTTTTTTAAGAAGTAGCCGCCTGGTGTTTTCAAACCCGGCGGCTACTTCTTAAAAAGATTAATTACTGGCGGATATTAGGTAATTATGGTTCTATATGTTTTTATTAGTATTTTATAAATTTTTAAATTCTGAATAACCAAAAAAACGTTATTATTTTATGCGTAATACAGTAAAATTAACCTAATGATCTAAATAGACGATTAAATATATCTAAATATGCTTCAACTAAATAAAAATTCTAACAACACTGAAACTATACTCAAACTTGTAACAGCACTCAACTACACTATATCTAACATATACGAAACATATAAATAAATCTAACAAATACTATATCTAAATCAAAATTCAATACTATACAAAACATATGAAAATTCAAAACATATAAATTGTAACATACAAACATATAAATTCTAACATAATGATTCTAACATAAAAATTCACCCATATACAAAACATATAAAAATTCGAAACATACAAAACATATACTTACTTAAAAATATACAAAATTCGAAACATATACAAAACATATAGATTCTTAACATATAAATATATCTAACATATACAAAACAAATAACAAGTATACTTACTTGGTTTGAAGAAGAAGCCATGGCGTGAATTGTGTAAAATATTGTGTAAATGGGCTGATTTTTTCCTTCTCTCAAGTGGAGTGCGGCTGATTTGAAGAAGAGGAACCAAAACAATGGATTTTTTCCTCCAGCGGCTGATTTTTTCCTTCTCTCAAGTGCGCGGCTGCTTCTCTACTTCTTAACCCTAATTTAACATAAAATATTGTGTAAATGGGCCCTACCCAATTTATCTCTCTTATCAAAGCTTCAATTTTTTCAAACAAATCCCACAAAAGCCGTGCCCACTCAATTCTAGCCGCCCGTGACTTAATTTGCTGCAAAGCCTATAGATTCCCACCCTATAAAGCTTCACCCTTGCCGGTTGAATTGTCCAATCACAATTAAATTAGCTTTAGCTCTTCAAAATTGAAAAAAATACAACAACCATTAATTGGAACGATAATAAATAAAATTTATGTATATTGTGATATAAAAAGCAGTAATAAATGACATGGTACTATTATCCGCCAGTAAAAAGTATCCGCTAGAAGTAGCCGCTTAGGGTTTCTTTCACGCGGCTAATTCTAGAGGATACGAATTACTGGCGGATAATTATATGGTAGGCTCTCTAGTATTTTACTGTTTCATAATATATGATTATATATTATTTTTATCCAACATTTTCTATTATTTTATGCGTTAGGCTATATTAATTCCTGTTAAATAAAATAAAATAAAAAATTCGAGACTTATTACACCACTATAATCCAAATTTGTCTAAATAGAAGCCTATTATGTATTTCTACTTCATAGAATATATTTAAAAAAAAATACAAAATTAAGGTAAGTTTGTGTATAATAAAACAGTAATACGAGGATGAAAAAAATTGTACTTTAAGTATATTTGGAAACAAAAAAAAATTATGAACCTAATGTATACATTATCCGCCAGTAAAACATAGCCGCTAGCATTAGCCGCAACCCGGCGGCTAATGCTAGCGGCTATGTTTTACTGGCGGATAATGTATACATTAGGTTCATAATTTTTTTTTTGTTTCCAAATATACTTAAAGTACAATTTTTTTCATCCTCGTATTACTGTTTTATTATACACAAACTTACCTTCATTATTTTCAAACTTAGGGCATTATACGTCAATCATCTTACAATAATTGCACATTTATCTGGTTTTGTGCATTTTTAACTACCTATCTTACACATTTTCTTACACAATTGTACTTGTGTAAGAAAAGTGTAAGAACTTTTACAAAAAACCAAGCAACCCATCACCATCAAGTGTACTTTTCGGCTTTGACTTTCAAAGTGGGTAGTTTTGCAAGGCATTTTATTGATGTGGGTAGATTTAATTCCAACCCTTTAAAAATCATGTTATGAAATTATAAATTTATAGTAAGTTGGACCTTATTGACTAAAAAGTCTAGAACCATCACTAGCCATGTCAATCATTAGAGTTAAATTCCATAAAACTGAAATAATTTGAAAAAATTGTAATATCGATACTAGTATATTAAAAGGCCAACATTCAATTTGAAATTAATTTCAAATCAAATTAATGGAAATTTTGTAAATAAAATAAAATTGAAGGATTAGTTGTGTGATCCTTCTCTCTCTCTCTCTCTCTCTCTCTTTTTCCTACAATTTCATTATTCATTTTTATGAAAATATACACATTAATTTTTTTTTATGAAATTAAATTAAATATGTTATTGAAAAAAATTTAAATAAATATGAAAATAGATAATATATGAAAATATATAATAATGTTGCATGTATCAATATCTATATCTATAACTACAACTTTACCACAATAGCAATTGTGATTAGTGATTACTTAGCCCATGCATTTGCAAATTTTGATTTTCTAAAATTAATTTTATGAAATTTTAAAGTTTTTATTTTATTAATGTACTACTCTATTCTTTTTGTAGTACAACGATAAATGTTGTATAAAATTAAATTTTTTAAAATTTACTATTTTGGTGTCATATTTGATTTTTTTTTCTCTCTCTCTCTAATTTAGTCATATATATACGGAGGGTAACTCTAGTAATTGATAAATGTCAAGTTTGAACTATATACATATTTTTGGTAGTTAACAATCTCATGATATTTAGCCAAAAATGTAGTCAACAAAATTGAAAAGAAGGCTGAACAAATAATATTAAGAGAAACAATTGATCTTCAAAATACAGAAGAGATATGGATGATTGGTAGATTAGTCCTTTCCACCAACCATTGTATTTGGTAATGCATCTATTAAACCATATGCCACAAAAAGAAAAGGAGAGACAACATAATCCAATGAAAGATTCTTGATAAGATTATAATCAATATATGGGTCAAAATATTTCTCCAATTCGATACGAGTCATCAAATAGAAGGGGCCACACATTTATACTATTGAAAATTACTTATCATTATCCACGACCTAACTTTTAAACAACAACCACACAATCACTTGAAAAACAACTGAACACGTAATAAACAAGATTTCACAATGTCAATTTTAGGGGCAACTCAATCTAACAAACAAATCCAAGAATTTATGGATGTTATTGTTAAGGGTCTTGAAATTTCAATACATATGTTGAATTATAAGCAATAACCATTTTTTAGTTAAGCTATCAAAAATAATTAATCATTTCACATTTGAATCCAATATTCCTTCAATTGTGCATTCTCAGTTTTCCACGCAATTTGTAATTTTGAAGCCATCAATACCATCTTTTATTCCAATCGAACCTAAATATGCCCGTCGATATATTATTTAATCTCAAAAATATTTCAGAAAGTATATGAAGCTGCCAACTTAAATAATTTCTTTAATCAATACTACAATTAAACATTTAATTACAGGAAAATTAACCAATTTACAAATTTTGTAAGTTTGCGCTTGGATTAACGATACCACCTCCACTAAACGTAACTCCAAACCAAAAATTTTGAAAATTAAATTTGATGCAAAAATTGGGAAAAAAAGAGGAAGATCGGAGAAAATTTTATAGTGTAGGGAAGATGATTGTTGACAAATCAACTGAAAAAATGAAAGACAACTGCCCATCTTTCCCTTGTGAATTCGATTTTGCAGAGAACACTTTCGATCAGAGTGCATTTTGAATCAAATTCGCACTGCGTCGATACACACTATCTCTGCTTACATTTCCCGACTCCGTATTCATCCAAATCCAAAAGAAGAAAATAATTAATTCATAATAAAATATAGGGAAATTGAGATAGATTAGAGCATCTCTAGTGATGCTGCAAAACTCATTCATGCAGTAGAAGAAGTCGAAACAGAGACGAAAAAGAAGAGGAGAGGCGCAGAAGAAACTAGGGATGCTTCATGCATTTTATACTTAGAATATTTTATTTATTTATTTATTTGTTTAGAAGGTGAGATCTGTGAAGAACGATTGATGAAATAAGAGTGATGTGCGTGGCTTTTATACTGCGGGTGACGGCCCATTGGATTAAACATTAGGGTTTTGTGCGTTTGTTAATTACCGTAAACACCCCCCCCCCCCCCCCCCCCCATCTTTTGGTCAGAAAGACACGCACCACACACCATTCCCCTTTTTTCCCCCCACTTATCTTATGTCAATTGTGAAAGTGACTATGCAATGTTAGCACAGTTATAAATGTTTAAGGTCACTCTAAAAAAATAGAGTAAGGTTGCTATACATTTATAAATACTTTATCCGTATGCGAAAAAGAGTTTCATTGTTGCTTAGAAACAAGTTTTAATAAAGTTGTTAAAATTATTACAAATAGAATAAATATATAATTTGTGTAGTGCTAGTACAAAAAAGTAGAATAAATGCACATTATTAGGTAAAGTTTGGAATAAATGTGCAATAAAGGTATAATTGCTAAAGTCTCATTGTATGTTTTTTTTTTTTTTTAAGTCTCATTGCAACTGGAACAACGGTACGATTCTTTTGTGCAGGCTCTCTTCGCCATCCTTAGAGATGACGACGGCGATCGTAGAGTCCGAGCATGCATGATTCTATGGCAGGTCTGGAGAGAAAGGAACTCGGCGGTGTGGAATGGTGACCACCCTATACCTGCTCGCGCTGTTCTTATGGCGAAGAACTGCTATGAAGACTGGCTAGCGGTTCACACGAGGCGCTCCGCTCGAGTCAGAAACGGGGCTCCTGAGAAAGGCTGCGAGGGATGGCATCCTCTCCCTGAGGGACGTGTTTGCTGCAATGTCGATGCAGCGTTCTTCTCAGATAGTAATTCGATGGGAGTGGGGATTGTTATCCGTGACCACGCTGGAAATTTCATCGCGGGAAAGGCCATCAAATTTTTAGGTATATGTGTGCTGTTGATGAGGGAGAGTTAATGGGTATCAAGGAGGCCCTCTCATGGTTGAAGGAGAAAAGCTTCGTGCAGGGCCGGGTAGAGACCGATTGTAAACGAGCTTATGATGCGATCAGTTCAAAGGATATGAATATCGCTGAGATTGGTATTCTTGCTTCTTACTGCAGAGACGAACTGTTGCTTATGCCAGAGATCAGTGTTCACGCTATTAAAAGAGCTAGGAATGTTGTTGCTCATTACCTAGCGAGATCCGCGAGAGACATTACTGCACCCCATGTTTGGAATGAACCTCCGTCCTCTGTGGTGGGTCATCTCCACATCCCATGTTCGTGTGCTTAATAAAATTCTCTCGTTTCCCTCAAAAAAAAAAGTCTCATTGTATGTTAGATGGACACTATTTACATAATCTGTCGATTTATCTTTGCGCAATAATGTAAACAACGCTTAAATGTAAATGTACGATTTAATCTAAAAGTGGTATGTGAATTGATGGGATTGTTGAATGGAATTAATCTAAAACTGGGCTTTCTTCATATTTAGCCCATGATTTATATCATCGACCAGAGAGAGAGAGAGGATGGGCTCATTGGTTCAGGTGGGTGAGTGAATTTTGGGCCTAATAGCATCCAAAAGCCCAACGTAAATGTATCATGGGGGTAAAGTGGTAAATAACTGTTCAGTATTATTCGCCATTCATGTTTCGGATTCTTTTAAAACATTTTATATTATATATTAAAATGTGAAGCTCTAATTTGAAATCAATGTAAAATTGATTTTAATGGAGATTTCATGGTTTCTCAAAAATTTAATGGCTATTATTTATAAAAATTAGAGTAAATTATGTAGATAAAATATACAATCTATTTACATATTTTTGCGGATGTGTGCATGGATTCAAGATTGAAAAACGTGGTCTAGGACATTTTTGTGACACTGTTTAAATATTGAGTACTAAAGTATGATACATTTTTCAATTCAACATTACATAACTAAATTTGATGTTTTTTTTTGGGCGCTAGAAGAGGAAGGCTTGAACCTCCAACTAAATTTGATGTTATATGAACATATATAGTTTTTATAAAAAAAAATACAGTTTAGAGTGACAAGTGTAATCAGAGACGGATCTAGAGGCCGGGCAGCCTCGGCGGTCGCCCAGTCAAATTTTTTTTTATTACCTATATATATGTATATATTTTGATGAAATCTCGACGGTCGTTTGGTCTGTTTTCTTTATTAAAAATTCATTAAAAATATCCGATGAAATCTCGCCCAGTCCTAATTAAATTCTTTGATTCGTCCCCGAGTGTAATTTGAATTAAATCCACAACCAGCGAGTTTGAATAAAATTTAAGAGAAAGGAAACGGGCCCGGGGTGGTAGCTCTTTGATATTCGCAATTTATTTTACACAATACAGATTCGTGGTGATGATCAGAATCATTAATTGCGACATAGTTGGGCGAATAAAATATTTAATCCCAAATCCTGTTATATACAGGGTTAGGCACTTTGAAGGTCCTGATTCCCACATTTTCACCACTTAGGTCACTCCATTGATCTCCTACGTTGCCTGCAATTCTATAACGTAGGTTCACTAGCTCCGTTCGTTTCGCCGATTTGTATTCCTCCGGCGATTTTCCGTTGTCCGCATCTCCCCTGCATATACGATGAGTATGATCATGATGTATGTAGCTAATTAAGTAGTAACCAAAACATATAGAGATGATATATACTTGAGGATGAGTTTGGTCCATCCCGAAAAACCAGCATTTTGCAAAGCCTGAACCAAAGCATCTCCAATAGATTCCGGTGCTTCTGATAAAAGGACAATTTCGAAGCCGTTTTCCACCACCGCGTTGTAGAGCTCTAGAATTGCCGGCACCACCGTTGCGTTTGAGGTCAGCCACTCGTAATATGGCGTCGCGTACACTTGCTGTGTCCTGCATGCGATTAAACCCTAATTAATTAAACTTGATGATCAATTACATTCACAATAAGTTTAGGATGAATCCTGAAAGTGGAGTATTTAGTAGAGTCAAATTTTTCTACTTCATTTTTTGGGCCCACGATGGAAGCTCAAGAGTAGCCATCCGCTCTTGAGTAGGAACTGACTTTACTACTAACTTGGATTATTTAAATAACGTGTTATGTTCTCTATCATCATCTTAAGAATACATGCATAAAATTTATGAATAAGATATGGTAAGATTGAAGAAAATAAATGTACATTTAAAGAATTGAAGATATGTAGTTAGGTGAATTATATAATTACCCAAAGTCAACACTGGAGCTAGCAAGGTAGCCGAGGTTGCTGAGCAGGGTTTCTTCGATATCAAACACCCAAATGTCTTTGAGGAAGATGTCCTTTTGCAAGGATTCGGCGTAGTCGGCGGCCTCGACAGCGATGGCCTCGACGTCGAGGCTGTACTGGTTCTTCTGGAGGTAGGTTTTGATGTAGCTCTTGCAGTAAGTAGGGATGGTGATCCAGTCACGGAGGTTGTTTGCCTCCACCCCGACTCTGAAACTCTGGCAGTTGACTTTGTAGTCGTCGCTGCCGACGGAGCGCCGCCCTAGCTGCCGGATGGGGTTGAATTCTGCATCTGCATGGGAAGATGAGAGTAGGGTAAATGCTACAAACACAAGGAGAGAGAGTCTCATCATTTTGGATTTGGATTTGGATGATCTGTGTAACGCAAATTTGTGCCGTTTAAATAATTGCAACCCTTTTCCAATTGCCCTCTCTTTTGCACAGAATTACCAAAATCTTTATCTATGGACTCTCCAGAATTAAATGTTATGCAGCAACTATCGATGTGGGCATTAATTGTTCAAGGTTATTTTTGGAAAGACTATTTGTAACTTTGTGGGTTTAATTGCACACAAAATCACATCTATATGCAGGGACCCACGTAGGAAAAAAAAAATACTAGAAGCTTCAATATTGTTAGTAGTAGTATTATTTTTCTTACTTCGATGTTAGTATTATTTTTCTTACAGATCATACAAAATTTTTAACAGAATAAGAATAAAAATGCATAAATCTTTTATATATTAAAAGACGTATACGGCGAGTTAGAAAGTGAGCCTAATTGAAGTGTTCAATTGTTTTATTATTTTTTTATTTTTTTATTTTTTATTTTTTTTAGGGGGAAACCGGAGTGATATATTAATAATCAGAAATCGCGTCTAGAAGCCAACGTGGGGACGTCAACAACTAGATCATAACATCAACATAAGATAAAGCAAACTTGGCAAGCTCGTGAGTTGCCAAATAAAAAACAATAGTAGTATGTCTAGCGTGTTGGAAAGCTTCCCAAAGATTATCGTAAAGGAAATTTGACCCTTTGTAAGAATCTTGAAGCACATAGATAGCGAGCAACGAATCGATATATATGATCACCGGACCAAGATCCTTTTCAAGGCAAAACCCAACACCTAAATAAGTTTTTTATATAATTAGTTTTGTTTTCAAAGAAATTTACTCTATGTCCACAAAAAATTATCATATTATGAACATCATAAATGTCTCAGTTTAAATTTAAGTGAGATTGTATAGATCCTACTACAATAATTATAAATGACAAATTTTTCGTGGACGAGTAAAAGAGAAAATTATGATAAATTTTTTGGAGAAATTATCTATTGTCTTGGTATGCATGAGATATTATTGCACGTGGTTAATTGGATGAACGAATCATGGGACCACGGTCCACGGCTCGTCGCATCTCAGTAGTTGTACTACTCTTTCGTGAATTATTTACTGCATTTTGCAGTAATAATATTTCATATATACCGATTGACAGTATTTATAAAATCCATGAATTTTACTAATTGCTTAAGCTTTTATAAAGACGTGCTCGAGAAGTTGCATTTTACGAGTAAAATACGTCCAAGAACATATATATTTATTCCCACAATTTAGTGTGTATCATCGTATATCATTTGTAATTTGTTATAATTTTTTATTATTTTTTCTTTAATTTTAATTTATTATATTTTAATATAATATAAAGATAATTAACAAGGATTCACTCATCCAATTAGAATTTATAAATATTTTTTATATTTATTTGAATTAATAATAGATTATTTGAGTTAATTAATTTAAAGTTAGAATTTTTTTTAAAATTTTAATTTTTAGTGATAATATTAATTAGAAATCATAATATAATAATAATTTTTATTTTTATAAAAAATAATTATAAAATAAAGAAATTAAGATGATACACAATAATACACACTAAATTATACTGATGATCCGATCTAGTCGAATTCTGCAGAACCGATCACCTATCCACCGTGGGCAAGCATAACATGCCCACCACTGATGTGACAATTTTAATTAAGAAAGAGAATTAATAAATCTTACTCTAATTAAAATTATCTTAATATAATTATTACTATAATTACAATTGCCACATCATAGTGGGCATGTTATGCATGCCACGGTGGGTAGGTGATCGTTTCTGGTCGAATTCTGTATAAGAGAGAGAGAGAGAGTGAGTGTAATTAATGGGCTTTATTTGGTTGGTCTCTATATAAAATGTGGGCCGTTTAAACCATTGCACCCCTTTTTTAATTGTCCACTCTTTTGGGAAATATGGGCATCTTAAATAATTGCATCTTTTTTTTTTTCTTTTTTTTTTCTTTTATTTATCTTGCAGCGAATTACAAAATTAGTCGTTCCAATAATATAGGGGAGTTAAAAACTAGGGATGGCAGTGGATCCTGGACCCGGTCCAGATCCGTGGATCCAGATCCAATTTTACGGATCTGGATCTCAATTTTTTGGATCTATGGATCTCATTTTATAAAACGGATCTGGATCTGGATCTTGAAATTTGAGATCCGAATCCGACCCAGATCCGACCCGTGGATCCGATTTTATTTAAAATATATTATTTATTTTTTATATTTATTTTATTAATAGTATTATATATATATATATATATATTAAAAATTAAAAATAATAGAGAAATTAGAATAACTTTGAAAATTGAAACCCTAGTTTCCAATTCTAATTCTCCTTCTACTTCTATCCTGCAAGTTTCTCTCTGTTCCATACTGTTTTCGAATCTCTGTGAATGGGGAAATGATTTTTTTTTTTTTTTTTGATAAGGAAAGTAAATATTATAGAACGAAAAGGCACCAGTAGTACCAAGAGGATTACAAAATCATCTTTGAGTTTTAATGGGGAAATGATTTATGTGTGCTTTGAGTTTTAAGTCTACTGCTGCTTTACATTTGTTCATGATGTTAGGTTTGTTTTGAGTGGATTTATATCTCCATTTTGTGAATTTATTTTTGAATTTAATTTGAAAATAGTAGATCTATGGATCTGGACCCGCGGATCCGCGGATCTGACGGATCTGGATCTGGATCGGGATTTGGATCTGGTATATGAAAATGGATCTGAATCTGGTATTGGCCAGACCCGGTCCAGATCCGGCCCGTTGCCATCCCTATTAAAAACTGAACCCAATTGAAAGGTACAATGTTTTTCGGTTCGGTTTGGTTTAAAAAATTTAAAATCAAAATACCTTGTAAGATTCACTTTGTTGAAAAACCTATATGAATTGTGTCAAAAGTCCTAAGAGCATCCAGAGCCCGGTGCTTTATGCACCAGGTCGACGCGGGACGAAGGAAAAGCGGAGGGCTGGAGACACAACCTGTGTCTACGTCGTGCCTCACTGGAGCACCGATGTGAAGGCCAAAAAATTGTTCTGCGTGGATGCCACACTCCGCTTGAAATTGAAAAAAAATATTACAGAAGATGATGGGGGAAGAAGAAGAAAGAAAAAGGTTGGTGGGGGTAGGTGTATGACTTTTAAAAAATATATATTTTTAATATGTTTTGTTTTATTTATTGTTTTTTATTTTTTTGAATTTTAAAATTTAGCATTTTTTAATTCTTTTTAATTTTTTACTTAATTTTTAATTATTATAATATTTTTTTTAAAAGTGTCGAATTAAGGATTTTGTGAAAATAAAAATTTAAGCATCAATTTAAGATACAAGGACTATGGAGGGTTAGTGCTTAGGTGGGGATCACCATTTAATCACTACCCTAAGACAAAATGGCGGTGGATGCTTTAACATACCTCTAGATGAAGCGAGTAACGTTTGACACGTGATTAATTGAAGGAGTGATCCATATGATATGGACCATATCTGCTCAATAATGGCTGATGTAACCACTACTCTTTTCAAATATAGCTTTAAAATTTATATACGGAGATGGAGTATTTGAGTTTTAATAATAAAATTAATTACGTATCCCTAAAAAAATATTTACAAAATTAGAAAATATCTAAAATTTTGTATTCACGCACTAATATTTCTTATAAAATCCATGAACTTTTACTAATTATTTTCAACTGATAATTAAAGAGTTTAAGGGCATGCTCGCCAAGTTGCATCTTGTAATTAAAATATCATTTTAAGATTAAAAAAAAAAAAAAACTTGTTCTGTAACATATATGGGGACCCATGAAATTGAAATTGTTCAATAATTGAGTCAATCAGCCACGTTTCGAAATTGAGTCAATAATTGATCGTCCTTTGCTATTGCATGTGGCTGTCTCCCAGTCCATAAATTTTATTGGACCATTTAATTGCCGCTAAATTCAAAAGCTTTTTGAAATTTCGCGATATTCTCACCAACTTCAAAATCGGCATATAAATACACGAATTGAGAATTCGTTCTTAATGTTCCCAAAATTAAAAAATCCGGCGAGATGACATGGCAAATACCTATGACATGTCAATTTCATGCCAAATCAGCTATGACATGTCATTGTTTTAATTTTTTTAATAATTTTATTTATTTATAATTAATTTTAAAAAAAATAAAAATCACCTACGCTACCCCATACCCAAACACCCCCCCCAAACCTACCCCCTTCCCCAACCCCCCGACCACCACCTCTCCAAACCCCCGGCGCCACCCCGACCATCACCTCCCAAACTCCCGGCCTGCAAACACCCGCCAAGCCTACCTCTTTCCCCAAACCCCGTTCGCCTCCTCCATCTACCCTCATCCCAACCCACATCGCCGCCTCATCCACCCACGTCGCTTCCCTCACCTTCCGCCTGCTCCACGCCGCCGAGACTTAGGGTTTGTGGCTTCGGGATCGGAGGAGAGCAACCATGCCTTTTCTTCGCCGTCAGTCGCCTCTTTCTCTCTCTCCATTTTCGGCTCGTCAACAACCCTCACCCAATTTCATCCCCATTTTAGTTTGTGAATTTGGGGATTTGTTGATTTAGGGATTTTATTGATTTCATCCCCAAATTTACCCCTTTCTGAAATCTCGTAGATTGATCCCAGAAATTGAGGAGTCCTCTTGCTCACCGGCGAAATCTCGTGAATTTCTTCGTCTGGGGTTTAGGGGAAGAGGTGGCGGAGGAGGAGGGCGGCAGAGCGGGCGTTATGGGTGCGGAGAGTGTGGGTTTCTTCGACTGGGGTTTGGAGGGAGAGGTGGCGGAGGAGGAGGGCGGCATAGCGGGTGTTGTGGAAGAGCGCGGTGGCGGCGGGAGGAGGAGGAGATGGGGAGGGTGAGGTCGCGATTTGGTGAGGCGATTTGAAGGAAGGGAGGCCACGATTTGCAGAGCGGCGGTGAAAGGCGAGAGAGAGATGGACCGGCGGCGGTTGTAGGTGAGTGTGTGTGTTGTTGTTGACAGTTGAGAACAGGCGGAGATGGGCGGTGGTGGTGGTCTGGTGGCTGGAAGTCCAGAGCTCGGCGATGGTGGTGGCTAGAAGTCCAGAACTCGGCGGCGGTGATGGTGTGCAAGAGAGAGAGATTTATGCAATTTTTTTTCTTTTTTTTTTAATGTTGTTGGAAATCAAAACGACGTTTTGATTTTGAAAAAACGACGTCGTTTCCTTACGCCGCCGACTATGCCACGCTGTAATTACGGTAGTCCACGTCAGTTTCAAATTGGGGGAATTTTTTAATTTTGGGAACATTAAGAACGAATTCTCAATTCGTGTATTTATACGCCGATTTTGAAGTTGGTGATAATATCGCGAAATTTTAAAAAGCTTTTGAATTTAGCGGCAATTAACCCTACATTATATGTAGTCTTCCATATGATGTCGAAGTTTATGTTATAAGTTACTCAAATAGAAATTTTATACACTTTAATTTTCTAGTAAGAATATATAGGTTGTTATAACAAGAAAAGGTAATGACATCAAATTTATTTATAAAAATAACATTAATTCTAGACATTTTTTTGCTACAAGTAAAACTCATTTTCAATTAAGGTATACTTCATCCGTTTATGATAAAACTTCTACTTTTTTTTTGGAACGCTCATTAAAAAATTTTGCATTTTAATTTTGAATTATGTCTCACCACTTATAATATCTCATTTATCCTTACTTTTCATCTTTCCAATACTCACAATGGCCAATACTAATTACTTAGGGGTAGAGCTGTCAAAATGGGCCGAAATTAGCCCGGCCCGCCCGTAGTTTTGGGCGGGCTGGGCTAAGATTTCCAAGGCCCAAAAAAATCGGGCCTCCCAGGCCCGACCCACGCAGCCCGCCGGGTCACGCGGCCCGTGGGCCAAAAAACCCGCTGGGCTTTCGGGCCTAAATTGGCCCGTCAGTTATAGGCTATTTTAAATTCATTAATCATTATTCCTCCAAGAGTCCAAGTCCAAAAAAAATTTGTCCAAGTCGTCTGATTGCAAATTGAAATTAGGATTTAAATCCTCACTTAGTCATTTAATATTATACTAGTACTTAATATTAAAATAATTTCTAATTTAGTTATCAACCTAAAGAATAAAGATGAACAAGAAAAGCAAAACTTACTGATTTAAACGTGAATAGGTGATTAATGATGATTCACCTTTTGCTTTTCAAAAGCATTTTGTTTTAAATATGAATGCTTTTTAAACTTGCTTATCATTTATCAATATTCAAGATGGAAACGTGAATACGCGATTATTGAAAATATAATAAGTTAAAATTTTACTTACAAGAATTTGGCCCGTTTTGGCCCGGCCCTAGGCCCGTCGGGTTGGGCCGGGCCAGCCCGGCCCGCTAGGTTTGACAGCCCTACTTAGGGCTGAGCATCAGTTCGGTTCGGTGCAAAACCGAACCAAAAATTCAAATCCGAAAATCGAATCGATGGTTAAAATTAGAACCGAACCGCACCAATTGGGGGTGCCAAACCGAACCGAAACCAAACCGACAAAACCGTCGGTTTCGGTTCGGTTTACCGAACCAATGCAAAAAAAAATCTTTTTTTTTTCGAAAAAAATAATTAAAAACATGTAAAATAATGTAAAAATATAAATATATAATTTATGAAAAAACCAATTAATATATTAGAAAATATATAAAATTTAAATATATAATAAAATATTATAAAATATAAATTTATAAACCAATTAAAAATTAGAAAATTGAATATATATTATAAAATATAAATATATAATAAAATATTAATATTTATCGGTTCGGTTCTGTTTAAAACCGAAACCGAACCGAAACTTATCGATTTTTAATTTTCGGAACCGAACCGAAAATCGAACCAATAGATTCGGGACCGAACCGCACCAAAAGGGTTCGGTTCGGTTCGGTTTATGCTCACCCCTATAATTACTCCATCGGTCTACGAAAAAGAATCATACTTACCTTTTTTTTTCACGAAAAATAGTCTCATTTTTTTTACCATCACATCATACCTTCTCTGTTATATTTTAACTAAAAATTGTATATTTTCATTCCATTTTTTAATTAATAATGTATCTTTATTCTACTTTTTTTGTACTAGCACTATCCGTATAAATTGTACTTTTATTCTTCTTACAACAACTTTTTATTAAAATTATGTTAACTTTCAAATGAAATTCTTTTTCATAAATAGAAGGAGTACATCATATTTTTACCATTTTTAATATACTCAATAATTTTATCTCAAAATCTGCGTTATTTTCTCCTAATAACAAGTTGCATAATACATGCAAGATTATCTGCAGACTGTAGCGCTAGCCACTGGATCAATGAATCGATCATTTCATATTTCTTTAAAGTTTTATCGGCATATTTCGACGGGCAAATGGTTTTTAATACCCACTTTTATAATACATCTATCAAATCTACCCACCTATATAAAACATCTATGAAAAATACCCACTTCATAGTGAAATACCATTTCTACCCTTATACTTAATTTCTCTTTATCTCCCATCTTTTGCCTAATTAAGCTTGACTAGTATATCGGCTGGAAACTTTCCTCGTGCCCGATAGGTTACTTCGGTAAACTGGGTCTGGACTGTGAGACAACGCCACGTACTGTTAAGCAAAAATGATTAAAATTGGTAATTGTTCAAATTAATCCCGCGCTTCACAAAATGGTATCAGAGCGGGTTTTTATAGAGGAATTATATAGTTTTTAATTTATTTTATGATTAACCTATGTGGGAGGAGACTCCATTTAAAGTTTATGGATCCGGACGAGTGTCCGAGATGTGTACACTACAGGAACTCTCTCCAGAATTTGGAGATAGAAATCAGTCACTTTATTAGTGACCTCAGATGGAACAATCGAGTCCTCGTAACCAACCTACGACGAGGAGGAGATATCGAGCTTATTCGCGATATTATCGCGAGTATCCAGTTCTACCACGAACATCTCATGAGAATGGCCGCAGCCAGAGCGACCATTGAACAAAACATGGAGAATGCCCATTGGTCTCACTACTGATGGAGCCCAAAGACAAGGCGAGTGTAGCTTTTCCAGGCTACCAAAAGATCGAGCCAAGCTCTTCCGACAACGTTAATTTGCGGGAGATCCAAAAGACGGTGGAATATTATGGCGTCAAGCTGTACGATCTACCGATGGAGCTGAGCAGAATATCACTCAAACAAGAGGAAATACTCACCCTCTTGCGTGATATCCAGAGAAGAGTGGAGGGGATCGAGAGGCGAAAACCATGTTCCGGAAAAATTCGGAAGCAATGGTCCAACGACCCGACGAATTCCCCTATATTTGATGCAGCACCTAAGGAGTTGCAGCCAAAGGATATAATCCGGATCATGAAGGGCAAATATCATGAATAGCCTTGATAGAATCGGATTAGAAGATCTACAGGAGTTAGCAGAATCCTTTGCTAACCTCAATATGGTGGATCTAAAGATGAACCAAGGAGATGAGGTGCCCAAAACCGAGTACCAAGAAGAAAGTTCGTCAAAAAGGGGTGGTGCTTCAGATGATGCAAGCCATTACCAACGAACCAAAAGACGCAGGCCACAGATGCGGGACACTCCTGTAGGGAAGGCCACACTTGAACCAATCCATCCATATGGATTGATTCTCAACCTCGACGAAGCCAGTTTCAAAGATTGGGAGGATCTCATCGATGAATGGGCTTCAGCTTTGAATATCGTAGTCACCACGATTGAGTACGATAAAAAGGAGTTTGCCAAAATCTTCGAAGCAAGTCTGGGAGGAATGGCAAAACAATACTGGGAAAAAATAGAAAGCTCAGCAAGGGAAGAACTGTTTACTAGCACAAAACCTTATGACATCATTAAGGAAGCTACTAAACAGATTAAGATCCATTTCTTGGGAATGGGTTTTTTCGAAGGATCCGCAGAGGAGAAACGCAAGAAATATCATCAAGCACTCTACAATCTAAGATTAATGGTGCTAGAGCCAAAAGCTCTTGATGAATTTCTACGTCTTTATACCCTATATGTTCATATGGGGGTAGTTGATGATACAATCGCCAAGGACCTCTTTTTCACAAAGTTTCCGAGTCCATGGAGAGAAATGCTCATCAACGAGTACGTGTCACCAGGAGAATATCCACTTGATAGTGCCTCAAGAAGGATGTCCTATGTCCACAAGAAGCTGTCCGAATGGTGCCAGAAGGCGGCGGACTTGAGGAATCTCAAGAAATTGAGGAGGCTCAACAAGAAATCCCCATTGATGTGCGACAACATTGATCTTCCAACAGAGATTGGTGCCGAGTTGCTGTATCAAAGGAGAAGCCGAAAGAAACATAGGTATCAACCCTATGAGAGAAAGTCCAGAAGAAGTTCTTGGAAGCCAAGAACTATGTGGACCAGACAGAAGGCACGCTCTTACAAGTCAGGCCAACGGAGCGGACCATCAAGAAACCGATTCTCAAATCAAAAGAGAATCCCGGCGAGGAAAACTTTCAGGCGTACTCAGGCCAAAGCAAATGAAAGTTTTAAGGATTGCAACTGCTGGACGTGCGGAGCAAAGGGGCATATTTCAACTAATTGCCCAGACAACGAGAAAAGGCAGATAAGGAGATTCGAATCCACACCGGATATCGAAGACGCAATCTACCACCAGAAATTGATACCCGTGTATCAATTTGAAGATATATCCTCTGATGAGAGTATATATGAGCAAGAAGAAATCTTTAGTTCTGAGGATTCGGAAATGACCGATGGATCAACCGGAAACGAGTCAGACTAAAGAGGAACACGAGGTCCACCACATCCAGAAGGAGGATCAGAATGGATTCACTAGCCATTTTCTGATTCCACAGGAAGAAGTGGTGAAAAAGCTCGTAAAGAAACTCAATAGGGAAACCGGAGAGGTACAAACATACCAGGGGTTTTCCAATGGGAGATTGAATCGAGTTTTTAATAGCTTGATACCATCCAAGAGGAAGCATCATGTCTATTTTGGTGTCACAAACCGAGAAATGGCGCTTCCGATGGAGATTACAAGTAATCAGGTGGAGATCCAGCTGGTTCCTGCTGAAGATATTAGGCAGGATCTCAAGAAAATGAAGCCAGAAGTCGCAAGTACGATGAAATGGATTCATATTGGAGCAATTCAGTTGGTGATCAAATCATCCCTATCCCCTGGGACAGACCAACCAATTGATGTTGCACTTTGCGACAAAAGAATCAGAGATACTAGAGCATCAGTTCTGGGAGCCTTTTCAGGCAATCTCTATGCCAAGACGATTATAACCGAGTTCTATCCACAGATCGCTTATAATCTACAGGATTCATCCTTCAGCAGAGCCCTGACCCTCTATCAGGACTACAAAAAGAAGGAGCTGTTGACAGATGGGAATAGGCCATACTCACTGACTTATCAAGTCTCGTATGCCCTATCAAATTCTCATCACACGGAATTATTTCTGGGAAAAGAATTTATTGAGATTCCAGAAATATTCAAGGAGGTAGCCAAGGCAGTCAAACCAAACCGAGTGGAGATTCCTCAGATCGGAGAAATCGACATCGATATTGGAGACAAGACGGTGCTTAGCCATACTCAAAGTCTCAGAATTGGAGCACCAAGGCTATCATTCCAAGGAAATAGGCTAACTTCAGGGCCTATTACAAGGAGTTTCTCTCAATCGTATGAGAGAATGACGATCCAGGAAACACCAGCTCCAGACATGAGGGTTAAACTCAAATGTCCCGAAGGATGGAGACAAGTTTCCACAAGATTTGATACAACAAGCAGGGAGAACCAATTTCCTTGTAGTTCGTTGTATTATTTGGCAAATCCAGGAGACAACCGATACATCGGAATTCTGGAGGTTGGAGGTTTTGAAATCCAGACCGAAGGCCAAGCCGGACAAGAAGCAGACGTCCTGATCTTAGGACGAGATTTCCTTGACAAATATAAACCATGGTCGTGGAAATTAGGAAGAATGGAGATCACAATCGGACGGCAAAGATTGATGATCTGATGACAAGTCCATTCTCGATATACATCTCTGTGGGGATGTTATACGAGAAATATAAAGCAGAATATTTTGCTGCTTATGTGGATTCAGGAGCAGGAATCTGTACAGCAAAACGAGGAGTCTTTCCAGCAGAAGTAGAAGAAGATCTACCTCGAATTGCAGGAAGAGATTTCTCCAGAAAGATTTTGCTCCTATCAAAAGGGGTAAAGCAAACGGAAATATTGATCGGCGGAGCAGGACAGACACCTTGGTACAAGGTCAAAACTCCACCTATATATTTCCATGATACCGGAGCAGATATATTATTTGGAAATAATTTTCTGCAAAGCTTCAAACGGTATATACAGGACAATGAAGCAAGGAGGTTAGTGTTCACAACCAATTGTGATCACAAAATCATTGTGCAAAGGCTCAAGGGAGCTTTTCATCGTTCGATGCCAATCAACTTTCGCAGCAAGCGTGGTGATGATGGCAGACTCCGGAGACCCCAAATGAAGGATCAAAGGAGATTCGGAGAAGTTTTGCTCAAATGCAGAACTGAGGGATTCCCAAATCTCTCCGAAGAGGAAATTCAAATCCTCAAAGTCTCCCTGATATCACACCAAGATATCAAGGAAGAAGAACAGGTGTCCATTGCCGACGTCAAAAGGAGAATCCAGAAGTGTTACCACGAGGATCCTTTGGCATGGTGGGACAAGAACCAGCTCAGAGCAACCTTGAAAGTTAAAACTGGAAAGGAGCATGAGTTCGTTAGGTTCAGACCTATCCTGATGAACACTCAAGATCAACAGGATATGAGGAGCATAATCAAGGAACACCTTGATTTGAAGCTGATCGAACCAGGGAAGTCGCCTTATAGCAGTCCTGGATTTCTGGTAAGAAATCATGGGGAGATCAAGCGAGGAAAACCAAGATTGGTTATTAATTACAAAGGAATTAATGACATTCTTGAGTTTGACGGATACTTCATCCCAAGCAGAGAACACCTCATTAACTGTATCCGAAGTGCAAAGGTATTCTCAAAGTTCGATTGCAAGTCAGGTTTTTACCAGATTCGCATGGAGGAAAGGAGTAAGAAGTTCACAGCCTTCTCAACTCCACAGGGACATTATGTCTGGAATGTCATGCCAATGGGGTTAGCCAACGCGCCTCAGATATTCCAAAGGAAGATGGATAATCTCTTCAAAGATTATTCTTCGTTTATGTTTGTTTATATTGATGACATCCTTATTGCATCAAAAAACATTCATGAACATGTCAGGCATCTGGAGATCTTTGCGGATGTTTGTCAACAAGAAGGACTAGTGCTGTCAGAAAAGAAGGCAGTCATAGCCACCCAGAAGATGGAGTTTCTGGGGATCGAGATCGATGAATCTGGGATAATTCTACAAGATCATATTGTGGAAAAAATCCAGGGATTTCCAGAAGATCTCAAAGAAAAGAAGCAGCTCCAAAGCTTTCTCGGAGTTGTTAACTTTGCAGGAACGTTTATCAAAAATCTTGCAGAGCACCGGAAAGTCTTCAGTCCATTACTGAAGAAAGATGTTCCATTCATATGGAGAGAAGAACATCGGGAGGGTATGAAGAAGTTAAAAGAGATTTGTAAAAATCTCCCGAAACTTTCAATACCACAAGACGAGGATGACTTGATCCTCTACACCGACGCAAGTGATTTCTGGTGGGCAGCAGTGCTTACAAAGATCACTCCTTATGGAGAAGAACCTTGCAGATACTGTAGCGGTCTTTTCTCCGACGACGAAGCTGTGCGATGGCACATCAACGAGAAGGAATTCTTTGCAGTGCGAAAGGCGTTTAAAAAATGGCCGCTTTTCTTACTTGCTAAGAAATTTGTTTTGAAAGTAGATAACACTAACGTTAAAGCTTTCTTAACAAAAAAGATTGAATCTAAGCCTGAAAAATCCAGATTGCTTAGATGGCAAGCCGAATGTCAATATTATGATTATGATATTGTCGTTTTGAAATCTGATCAGAATGTTCTTGCAGATTTCCTTACAAGGGATGGAGCTCCCTGAAGCGGAGGCCATCGAGGCAATACAGGGGCAGCTCTTTGAAAGTCTAGAGCTGCTACAACAAGAGTGGCACAGATGTGTGCTGCATACTAAACAAGCAGGAAAGATACAAGCGGCTGACGAAGCCAAAGTATCTAGCCAAATCGATGTCTGTTTCATGAAGATGTTCAATCTTCAGGAAGCAACTGAAAAGCCGCTCTTGCGCGCAGTCCGTGAAAATCGGGCTAAAGCAATGCTTTCCGTACAGGGCGGATTACCTGTAGCAGGGGATTCAAGTACCCCTAGCCCAAGTCCTGAGAGAATGGCTTCACAGCCGGACGCTCGAGGAAAAGATGTTGTTAAGGGGTCACTCCCTGAATCAACATGTCAACCCTCCACCTCTGGGGTAAAAGAGGGAGAGATCAGCCTTAGGCCCATGACAGGCCAAGTTAAGGTTGATACTAATCTTATTATTTCTTCTCCTTCTTGGCAGAATTATCAAGACAGGTGGGAGAAACTTCTTACGAGAAGGGGCATTAATCCGGGAAATTGCCGGGTTGATGTTGCAGGAAAATATCCAAGGGTTTGGTTCACGCCAGGAGCCAATCCAAACGATGTTAAAGAATGGTATGAATTTGGGGCATTAGCTTCAGTTTATACCACTTCCCCGGCATTCACCGAAATCAAGGGTCTACCCAAATGGATCCAGAAAACGGTGTTCGACACATGGGAGAACAACGAGTCCCTAAAAAGGGGAGATGTTCTGGAATTGTACTTCTTCAGTGCAGCTCCAGAGCCAGTGGGCAAAGGAGTCTACGAAGCCTTCCATTTCATCAAGCTTCGGAGACCAGATACAGGAGCCTTGAACCGGATCAAAGTTCCTGAGTTTAATGCCGCAATAGTCTCAACATTCACGGAGGATCAAATCTCCACGAGGCGAGCATGGGGGCTATGGGTCTGTCTCACAGAGATGGACAAAATGAAGTCCAGATTTAAGTTCTTTCAGAGCTCAGATCTGGGAACGTTCCTAGTCAACACAATGACAGGAACCACAACTCAGTTTGCCGAACAATCTTTCGAGAACAAGAGGCAAACTATCTGGGGAAACAAGATAGCGGGGAGCAAAGAGACTCGTCGCAAATTCTGCAACATGGCTCATTCGGGCCAGTGGATCGAGAAAATCTGCGACCAATGTTCGTCGCAGAAGGAACCAGAATTCGGCAAAGGTTTCTTTCCAAAACCAGACAGAAGGAGGTTCCGGTCTGATGAACACGACAAGCATCAGACTCCAAAGGGGAGGACCCCTCGGGCACCAAAAAAGTAAGGTGGCCGACAGAGCAGAGTGAATCATGTGATTCACAGCAAGGATCGCACCCACAAAAGAAACGACAAAAGTGGGTGGAATGACAGGAGGACCACTCAGCGCTCCAGGACAAATGTGAGTGGAAAGAAAGCAGCCGGTCCCTACTAGCATTATCACAAGGCGATAAAAGCGAGGGCCCAGCACATGTGACAACACCAACAAGTGTCGGCAATAATGGCCAACAAAAGAAGGTGGCTGTCAATTTCAAGCAAGCTGGCCACAAGGATAGCATCCGAGGCCAACCACCAAGCAATAATAGAGGGTATCAAACCTCTATAAAACCACAAGTGCTGGAGAGAAGAAGATCATCGAAAAATCACAACACTTTCACACAACACTTCCTCTCTCTAGAATTTTCTTTGTAATTTTAAATTCCTGTTTTCAAAGTTTTCGTTTTTAGTTTTAGTTCTTTTTATTTTTATGTACACAAGTATTAGCTACTATGAGTAGCTAAACAAGTTAGTCTCCTCCCTTGGGGAGTTTTTATGAAATAAAATTAATTATTATATAATTCCTCTATAAACACTTAGTTTTTGTCCAACTATTCCGGTTTAGTAAAAATATTTTCTTTTCATTTCTCAACAAAATATTTGGAGTCGACACACAGTGAAGGAGGGAAACTGATTCCTGAAGGTGACCATTCGGCGAAAGCCGGAACACAGTGAAGGGAGAAGGTTGCAACCATCACTTGCGAGTGTGTGGTTGGACGAAGGCCGAGGAGGCAAGAAGTCCGTAAAACGCGATTAAAGCTCCGGAAGGTGACCCGTCGACAAAAGGTATACTGTTGATTTATGATTTGAATTATTTAGAAGTTGTACGGAAGCATGTTGGGCCTGATTATGTCTTAATTGAATTATGATAATTTGAACATAAAATGGTTTAATGATGGATTTGTTGAGGATTTGTTGAAGGGTAGTTTTGGCATGAATGATGAGTTGGATATGGTTGATAGGGGTTTTGTGAAAGTGGGTATTTTTGATAGATAAGTTATGAAGGTGGGTATTTTAAATTTTGACCCTATTTCGACTGCCAAACTTCAATAGTTAATAATTTCAACTTTACTTTTCAACTAGAGAGAGAAAAAAAGATAGTACATGGATAACATTTTATACTACATTATATGGTCATTTGTCAGGTTATCAATTAAATGGTCCCAAGAAAGTATGCAAGGCAAAATCATTTATTCTGATATGTTGCCATTGAATTTTGTGAGTGCAATCATATTTACATTGAAATACTTTCTCAATATAAGTCATCATCTTTTTATTTTGATTTGTCTCATCTCCAGACCCAAAATACGAATGATTAGAGCTTAATTAAGCCCATTCTTCTTAAATTAATAGATTAATAGTGTTTTATGTCATAAATTTTAAGCATTTTTCATAAAATATCCCAAACTTTCATTTTCTTCTAAAAAATTCCGAACTTTCAGTTTTTTTCCATAAAATGTCCCGCTATATAAAATTCAATGATGAAAAGATGACGAAAAATTCCGAAATTTCAACATTTTCCAACAATAATGGCTTATAATATAATTTTTCAACAATGATGGTCCCCTTAAAAATATTTCATTCGGCGAGATAAGTCATCTTTTCGTCATCGGATTTTGTATAACGGGACATTTTATAGAAAAAATTGAAAATTCGAAATCTTTTAGGAGAATATGAAAGTTCGAGATATTTTATAAAAAATACTAAAAGTTCAAGACATAAAACACTATTAACCCTAAATTAATTATCACCTTAATTTAAACCTACACCCTTATTCCTACTTAGGGTTAGCCGCACTCATTTGTATTCTCTCACTTTTCCTCTTTGAGCTGCCGTCCCACACCATGAATTCCCACCGAATTTTTCGACTTTTTACCATCGAGACATGGATCTAATTTTGATTTCTCACCATCTGGCCTTGATTTGGAATCGGAGCCATTGTCTTCACCGTTTTGCGAGGGTTGTAACTCCCTTTCACATTATTTTTAAAAATTACCTTCTATATTTTAAATTTCATTCACACTCAATATTTATAATATATTCAATTATTTAACACATCAATTTTAATGGGTCCCTTTTCTCACTTAATATTAATAACCATCTTCTATACTTTATACACATCTCACAATTAGTTATTAAAATTGGAATTCCTTTACACATTTCATGAATAGTTACGTTAATTTTAACATATATATATGGGGATCATACTTTCTCAAAATTTATACCATTGTATTGAGCTCTTATTATACATACTATTCACCTATTTTTCGTGAGACACTGAGAACAATGAATAAGACATATATACTGATGAACAAGGGCCACAAGGCAGTATATACTGATGAATAACGAAATTTAAAAAATTGGTAATAAATAAGAAATATAAACTGATGAACAAGACACTATATACCGATGAACAATGCAGTCTATACTGAAGAATAACGAAATTTAAAATATTTCGCTTCCTCCAGGATTCGAACCCTAAGAAAAAAAATTCTCCCTTTAGATACAATATCAGTCATAGGATTGATGAAATAAATGCACGAGATCGTGTCTCAGGTCTCACTAAAAATAGAGAAAATAGGGGGTTATATATAGGGAGAGGTTCAAGAAAGAACCACTAAATAAAAGAAGAACGGAGAACCATTTTCAGCCATTCGATCATCAAGATCTATGGTGAATGCATCATCTTATTGGATGAATGCAGATCTTGGATTCGAATCCTGAAGGGAGAATTTTTAAATTTTTTTTAGTGCATTAATTTTAACAGTGAATACATTAATTTTTTTACAGAGGATGCATTAGATTTGATGGTCCTCACGTTCTCACAAATAATATAGCTCTCTCTAGAACCATATATATATATATATATATATATATATATATATATATATATATATATATATATATATATATAGGAAAAGGCTACCGTGAGAGCACATCTTAAAATAAGAAATAAGAACTAAAAAAATGTATGAATTTTATATAAAACACGTATGAATTAGCTATATAAAGGTATTAATTGCAAAAAATAAATTTGTGCTATCTTTGAGATTCGAACTTAGGATCATGAATTCATTCAACAGGATGATGTATCAACCGTAGATCTAAGAGCTGAAAATGATTCTTATTTTATATCTTAAGAAGTGTACTTAATTGCTAATTTTGGAGACATTTTTGTATATTTATAAATATTTTCTTCGTGCATGATAAATTAATGTATGTTTTTTCATAAATATTAATATTAGGATCTGGTTTCAATTTGATTGGACTCCTTTAGTTTTGTTTTTTTTTTTTGAAGCAAAAAGTATACTTTATATTAACCCAAATCAGCAACAGCAATATCCGAGAGCCAGTCGGGAAAACCGGACTTCCAGATCATTACATCAGAGACAGAAACAGAAAGACGAGCAAGCTCATGAGCTGCTCGATTAGCTTCACGACGAGCATGAAGAAAATCCACAACAACAAAAGTTCTAGCATGAGAAAAAACTTCCCAAAGATCATCACAGAGCGAATCCGAACCATGGTGAGAGTCTTGAAGAACGTGAATGGCGAGCAAGGAATCCGAATAAACAACCACAGGACCTGTATCATTTTCCAAACAAAACCCAATGGCAAGCAGAAGGGCGTGAAGTTCACCAAGCAGGACCGTAGCTGTATGGCCAATTCTCTGACATCCAGCTGCAACAATTTTCCCAAGCGCATCACGAAGAATAAAACCCATCCCCACTCGTCTACCTGCATCGTGATAGGAGACATCCACATCAAGCCGAAGCAATCCTTGAGGGGGAGGCTGCCAAAGGCGAGAACCTTCCCTCGGCAAAAGGCGCTGCTCAACAAAAACTTGTTGACGAGCTTTCTGGAACGAGCTTAGCATGCGATCCCCCACCAATAGATCCAGTTCAGAATCACCTGATTTGTTCTCATGTTTGATATCACAAAGGAATTTCCACACAAACCACAGCAAAAACAGCCATCTCTCCAGCCCATCGATCCCTTTTTTATCCGCTACAAGACGGCATAAGTCCTCCATCGAAAGGTGTTTAAAGCAGCGAATATCCTCCCAGAAAACAGTCGCCTTCCAAGCTGCCCGCACCTTATCACACCACAAAAGACCATGAGATGTCGAACCCCACTCTTTCTTGCACCAGAAACAGAAACCCAAAGTCGGAACGTGATGAGAAACAAGATTTCCGTTCATAGCAATCATGTTAAAGAGCATACGCCAAACAAAATGAAGAACCTTGGGTGGCAGATTAAGAGCCCAAAATTTCTTCCACCAACTAGTCAGTTCACAAGAAGGCGAATAGGGATGAGGAGAATAAAAATTAGTAGCACATAAATAACCGGATTTCACCACATACCTGCCCCTCTCATCAAAAGCCCAAAACCTAAGGTCCATCTTCTGATCATTGAGACCTTCAATCGAACAGATAGAATCCACAACATACTGGGGGAAGAAATTAAGCAGTTTATCCAAATCCCACTTCGCATTTGTCGAAACAAAGTCCCCAACCATCATAGGATTAGAGTTATCCTCACCAAGGCTCGAATCCCAAATACCAGAGCCGGGAATCCATCTATCATGAAAGGCACGAATGCTTTTGCCGTTCCCCACTTTCCACCTTAAGCCTTGACCAAGAAGCTCTCTTTCCCAACAAATCGATCTCCAAACAAAAGAGCAGTTTGGAGAGATCTTGGCTGTCATGACGTCTTCATCACGAAAATAACGTTGCTTGAGCACCCGGGCTAAAAGAGAGTTGGGGTGTTTAATGAGACGCCATACCTGTTTAGCCAACAATGCCTGATTGAAAGGAATAAGCTGCCGAAAGCCGAGACCTCCCCTCGATTTAGGCTGACACAAACGCTCCCATTTAGCCCAGTGCATCTTCTTCCCCTTGTCACTATCACCCCACCAGAATTGGCTGCAAGCCTTTTCAATATCAGCGCAAATACCAACCGGAATACGGAAACACGCCATTGCGTAAGTGGGGATCGATTGGATAACTGATTTAATAAGAGTTTCTTTTCCTCCAGCCGAAAAGAACTTATGATCCCATCCATTGAGTTTTTTATACACTCTATCCCTCAGATAATCAAAGTGTAATTTCTTTTGGCGAGGGACAAATGTAGGCAATCCTAAATACAAAGCATGGCCGGTAGTTTCACTGATCCCAAGAATCTCCATCACCAAAACAGTATCTGGGGGCCGCATATTGGGACTGAAAGAAATAGTAGATTTCTCATAATTAATGATTTGTCCAGAAGCTTTTGCATATTTTTGAAGAACAGTACCCAAACACCGTGCTCCCTCTTCTTCCGCCTTGAAGAAAATCAAACTATCGTCAGCAAAGAACAAATTTGTGATAGACGGGCAATGACGTGCCATGATAACCCCGCTCAACAGGCCTTGATTCTCGTAGCTTCTGAGAAGAGAAGAGAAGCCCTGAGCACATAAAACAAACAAAAATGGCGAAAGTGGGCACCCTTGTCTCAATCCTCGTGAAGCAAAAAGCGAGCCATAGACTTTACAGTTGATCACAAACGAAAACTCCACGGTAGAAATACATTGCATCACCAAATCCACCAAATGCAAAGGGAAACGAAGGACCACCATCATCGCTCGCAGAAATCTCCACTCAACTCTGTCATACGCCTTACTCATGTCGAGTTTGGCTGCAGCAAAGCCCTCATGCCCCAACTTCTTGTTTCGGATCCAGTGCATACACTCGTAGCCAAGAATAATGTTATCAGAAATTAGACGGCCCGGGATGAACGCACTCTGAGACTCATCTATCACCAAATTGAGGACCGTTCTCAGGCGATTTGCAAGAACTTTTGCCACCATCTTGTACGAGGTATTGCAGAGACTGATGGGCCTGAAATCTTTAACATCTTTGGGCTTCTTGACTTTGGGGATGAGAACGATGTGTGTCTTATTCCAGTGGCGAATAGAAGAATTTCCGTTGAGTACATTTAAGACCTCATTAGTCACGGCATCTCCAATTTCCCCCCAAAACTTTTGGAAGAAGAACGGTGGGTAGCCATCGGGCCCCGGGGCTTTATGAGCATGCATTTGGAAAATCGCTTTGCGAACTTCTTCCTCAGAAAACGGGGCTGCCAACTCGGCTTTAGCAGAATCCCCTAAGAAAGTAGAGCAGGTATTCGTGATTTCATCAATACAAGAGAGCTCTGGCAGACTGGACTGAAAGATGGTGCTGAAATAAGCATGGATCTCATCTGCCATTTCTCCCTCTTTTCTAACCTCCGTTCCGTCGCTCCTGCGCAAACATTTAATAGTATTCTTCTGTCTTCGCTTGCTAGCGAAAGCATGGAAATACTTTGAATTCCTATCTCCCAAGCCCAACCAATTAGCTCGGGATCTTTGCTTCCAGTGAAGTTCCTCAGCTTCGGTAATCTTCTCAATATCCTTCGTAATCTGCTGGAGCTCAACATCAAAATTCTTTGAAAGGTTCCTCCTTTGTATAAGTTTAAGACGTTTTTTTCGGAGTTCAGATAACTTTTTAGAGGGAGACTCGAACTTGTCCCTGGACCAAGCTTTCAAGAAACTTTGACACCTCTCCAATCTGTCATGAAGTGGTCGACACCCCTGGCTGCTCCAGTTTACCAACAAATCAGCCGTGAGATTCTTATCTAGCAACCATTTTTGCTCAAAGAAAAACCTTTTGTAACCATTCCCCCGTTCAAAATGATCATTGCGAACTGACAGCGAAAGCAAGAGCGGATTGTGATCCGAGCCGTGTGTATCCAGAACTTTCACTTCCCCAAAATCAAAAGTGTCTTCCATCATCCTATTACACAGGAACCGATCAAGCATCAAGAAACGAGCGTCGTCGCCTTTTCTCTTATTGTACCAAGAAAAAGCTGCGTCACATGGGATTGTTTTAAGGCCACAAAATTTTATAGCGCTGTTGAAATCACGCATCTGAGCCCACGGCCGCCTGCTTCTATCACAACTTTCAGCTCTGTTGGTGGTCTCATTGAAATCTCCTCCAATGAGCCAAGGAATATTAAGCATTCCACTAGTTGCTAGCCTTTGCATGAGAGTCCAGGAATGATGTCTCTTTTGCACATCTGGATTGCCGTAAAAACCCGTGAATCTCCACAAAATATCATTGTTTTGTATTACACAATCAATGTGTCCGTCGGAAAAACTTGACACGTTAACCACGCAAGGTTCATTCCGAAGGAGCATAAGCCCGCCACTCGCACCTTTAGAATCAACGACCAGTTGTCCATCAAAATGTAGGACAGAACGCCACCAATTACATTTCTTCGTAGTGACTTTTGTCTCGCAAATGAACAGCACAAGCGGGGAGTAGCCGGTAACTAACCGACGAAGTTCATGGAATGCGTGGGAGCTCCCCAACCCCCGCGCATTCCAAACTAGGCAAATCATGGTGATCGGCGGGGCTGCTCGGCAGCCTCCGCCGTTTGCTCATCGTTCAAGTCATTTTGAGTCTGCAAAACAGGGGGAGAAATGATAGCTTTCAGTTTTTTCCGATCCCCCCCATTTTCCAGCCTGCCTACCCTTTTCTGACCAAAGTGTGGGGATTGTTCTCCATTAAGCCCGTTGTCGGAGGAGTTACAAAGAACCCTCGCCAGTCGTTTCCAACCTTTCCTTTTGGGATTTGATTTTGATTTAGCCGGTGAAATCAGCCCAGATTTTCCATCTCGCTTCGCTTGCCTTTTATATATCCAGTCTGTTTGAGTCGCCAAATCCAGGTCCACAGCATTGAGGCTCGTTTCAATCACCATTTCATCCCCGATCTTTTCAAGATTTTTTGATTTATATGTAGGAGTAACAGCTAAATCCGAGATAGGCTCATTATCCATCGGAGTAGCAGAGATGTTGCCCACAGAAGGCGAATTTAAAACAATAGTCAATTGTCTTACTTCTTCCTCAGTCTCTTTCTGTAGTTCCGTATCCTCCGCAAGAGTTCCCTCAACATCATTTCCCTCTTCCTGAGATCCCGTATTGAGGATTCTCTCAGCACCAAGACTCTGAGGTTGGGGTCGCGGGCTGAGACGACTTTGCTTAGGGGGTATCAGGGGCCCCCCCGAATCCATTCTAGTCACATAGCGAGGAGCATTGCCTTTGCGATAATCAATACCACGACCTGCTTTAAGCCAATTACCGAATTTTGGATTAAGTTTCTGCTCCTCATCCACACCACAATTCCTCAAGTAGTGCCCCAACTTCCCACACGCGAAGCAAAAATGATCCGGGAGCTTTTCATAAAGTACTAAGATCATTCCATCCTCCTGAACACCATCAAACTTTAGGGGTACACAGCGAATAAGGGGATTATTTATAGAGCGTAACACTTTCACACGAGCAAAGCATCCAACATAGGATCCACCCCTGTTATCATCTATCTCCAACACTTGGCCTATTTGTTCGCCAATACGCCGTATGATGTGGGGATCCATATAGGCGATAGGCATGTTGTGTAACTGAACCCAAAAAGGAATTTGCTCAAAAGTAGTATTTGCTGCCGTATTCGAAGGATCTGCTTGTTGAAGGATCATAAGTTCATTGAAGAAATGCCATGGTCCGTCATAAGTTATGCGATCTCTATCAGATTCGAAATCCAGGGATATTGCAAAGGTATTACGCCCAATAAGTTCGATTTCCATAGTCCCACGAGGTTTAAGAAGACTGGGGAGATTATCACGAAGAGCTTCACGATTAACTATTCGTTCAGAGAAAATTTTCCCCATGATCATCTTTCTAACCTTAGATTGTCCTCTGACAGCATCAGTAGCCGAAATCCTTACCGATTTTGATTGCTCACCAGCCGACAAACGCATCTCGGCCACGCGTTTCGCAATTTCGTCTGGGTCCATGAGAAGAGAACCGGAAAACAAAAGGAGAACACAGCAACACTCCCGGAGAAGAACGGGATGAGAACACCTTCCCGCAGCGGAAGAGGACAGCACTCCTAAAACCCCAAGGCGGCGAGGGTTTCAGAGGAAGAAAAAAATTAAATGTAGGGAGAAGAAGTTGTTGGATGAAGAATTGAAGACACGAGTTTCATTAGTTTTGTTTTTGAGTGGGTTGCTTTTACAATTGCTCGTTGTTAAATACTAGTATTATCTATCTTCGTATTTTGATTGATTCTTTTCTTTTTGGCTTTGATGGCTTGTATAAGACCATCTCCAATGGTACTGCAAATCTTATTTTACAGTACCAAATCAGCTCATACATCAAACTTAAATCCAAAATGGGGTCATATTTTAAACAGTGGCACACTAAATTTGGTTTTGCACTGTTCATCGCACTAAAATACTTTATTGATTTTTATAAATTGTAAACTAACCTCTATTCTTGATGGATATTGAGAAGAGATATTGAGAAGACGTCAACTGGTTGAAGAAGATCAGAATGCATAGATTGAATAAGATGGAGAATTGTGCAGTGCGGCTATCTGAAGAAGAATGAGTTAGGGCTCCTTTTTACTAGTATATTTTTTGTTTTGGACTCAATTAATATTAGTTATAAATTGGGCTTTGGAAATAGAATCTATTTTCAAAATTGAAATGAACTCCAAAAATGGCTCGAAGAATAGCAGAATGGACTCAATTAATTTTTCAGAAATTAGTGCATTGTACTCGATTTAGTTTGGTATTTTTTTTTTAATTTTGGGTTTAATTTAGTTAGTTTGGTATTTTTCAGTTGGCCTTCATTTAGTTTGATTATTTTGTTAATTTTGGGCTTTAATTATGTTAATTTGATACTCTCTTTCGTTCCATGAAATTTGAGCAGTATTTCTTTTAGGGTTGTCCCACAAAGCTTAAGCATTTTTCTTATATGGCAATTTTTTTTTCTTTATTTACATTTTTATTTTTTCACATACCACACTTAATACACAAAATACTAACTCATTAAAACTCGTGTCAAAAAGAAATTATTCGATCATCGCAAGATGGAGATAGTGTTTCAATTTGCAATAATAAAATAGATTAACTTATAATTACATGACCAACATGAATTGTATGACACAAAGAATAAATAAAATATTATTAATAATCACTAATTTTATGGAAAGAATATACTAATTTCGATTCTTGAATATACAATTTGTGGGAATAATTAATATACTACTATTAAATGATTTTTGGAAAGAATATATTAATTTTAGGTCTTGAATTTTATGTGTATATTGATTTGTTTGTTGAATTTATGCAAAATTGCTACAACATTAAAGTTCATGTATTTTATTTACACCTTTCAAAGTTTATGTGCAAAACCAAACCACCCCCAAAGTTGATGTATTTAGGCGCTAATAACTCAATTTTTAATAGATTTTATTTTAAAGTTTTGTATTTTGTATGACATAATAATAATAATAATAATATAATAATAATAATAATTACATTTTAATATAATATTTATTTTTATACGATTAGTAATTGAAAAGTTTTGGGGTGAATGTATAAATTAAAAGAAATATATATGTATGATTGAAGAAGTATAAAAAGTAGGTGGAAAGCTTGTGTCCATATTATGTCAATGTGTGGGATAAGCTTGCTATGTGGTGTGGTGTTCGAAGGAAAGCTGGAGCTTGGAATGATGAAGTGGAGTATTTAGAAAGACAAGGAGCTTCGAAGATGGGGAAGCGGCTTATGTATAGACTGTTGGTGGCAATAGCTGTCTATCATATATATGGAGAGAAATGAATGAACAAAGATTTAATGGCAATGCTTCTCGTGAAGATTCAAGATAGTGTAGTTAGACAGTATCAGTTGATGATGATGGTGGTGAGAGGAGAGTTGAATCCTAAAGTTCACAAAGTATTTGTGAACTAAGGCGTTTGTTTCTATGTTTTTTTTTATATAAAAATTTACAATATTAAATAAAGAAATTAAATGACTGCGCCACAGGGGACTCGAACTCAAGATATTTGGCCTTAGGCATTAACCCTTTATCGCTTGGCCAACAGATGCACACATTTCTATGTTTTCTTGTTGTAAGTGGTGATTTGACATGCTTTTGGAAAATAAAAAAAATACTATTTCTCAAAAAAAAAAAGTAGGTGGAAAGAGAATATTTAAAAAATACTCTTAGTAAATTAACAATATTAAATAATAATATTAAATAAAAAAATTTAAAAATCGCACCACATATACACGCAGTGACATAGGGTTGATAGGTTTCTTTTTTAATTTTCCTTTTAATAAAATTCTAATCAGCGCTTGCACATTTTAGTGTTTAAATTTTATATTGTTATAAAACCTCTTCAAGAAGCTGAGAATACATGTATAGAAGGATTGACAACTTTTTGTTTTATATATTTTGAGAATTTAAATGATTGACAACTTTTACAGTAAAACTTAGAATATATGTACAGTAAAGGTTTGAAAAGGCGAACAGATTGAAAAGAAAGTAAAACCTTTTCTAAGGTTAGAAAAAGAACAAATCGAAGAGAATAATGTGATAAAATAAGTTTAGCCAAGTTTAGCAAGGATTAATTCTATTATTTGCATTAATTAATTGTGCGACGTTATAAAATAAGTTTAGTCAATTGGTGGAACAGAGACAAAATTAATAGCATGAATCAAGTTAATAAACTTCAATCTATCTCTAATTTGTATTCAAAATTTATTTCCCAGTAAATTCACAGTAGTGACCAAACAATTTTATAATCGAAATAATGTGGACTAAAATTTCTCTAGTGCCTCCAGAATCGAACACAATTCACCGAATTTATTCATAGATGCTGCAAGTGAGCAAGACATTAATACAAACAACAAAAGTGCATGAACAAAACAAGGCTTATTCGGAGATTAAATAATTAATTAGCTCACTAATTAATTAATCAAGCAATGTAGTACATAGGATCCGGCACTTTGAATGTCCGATTCCCAACATTAGCACCGATGAGATCACTCCATTGATCTCCCACATTTCCCACAATTCTGTAACCTTCATTCACTAACTCTGTTCTCTTCTGGGATTTGTACTGCACAGCGGTTTTGCCTTGCTGATCATCTCCCCTACATCAACAAAAATTTCAAATTAGATAATAATCCTAGTTAATAAATCAAGATTAACGTTAATGACCCGTACTTAAGTATGAGCTTTTTCCAGTTGTAATAACCAGTTTCGTGTAAATTGCTTGTCCTTATGTCGGTGAATTTTTCCGCCGTTCCTGATAAGAAAACGGTCGCAAACCCTAGAGACTGGACCGCCAGGTAGAGCCGCCGGATTCCCGGCACCGCCGGCGCCTTCCCCTCCGCCACCCACTCGTTGAACCTCGTGTCATTGTATGCTATCGCCCTGCATCCTTACCAACTGTGTTACATCACATCACCCACGCAATGTGTTTGAGCTATTAAGATAATCGAACATTCATACAAATATAATTATATAACCGGACTGGTCTAACAATTGATATGCCGTTAAACTGGTCAAACCAGCTCAACCGGTCCAGTATTAGAAATCATAGCATATAAATATTACTTCCTTCATCTCAATTATAAGACTGATTGAAATTTGCACAAGGATTAGGAAAATAATTTAAAATAAAATTTAACAAGTAATCTTCCTAATATGTCTATATTTATTTTTTGACAATGAACACGTGTGTTGGCTAGGTAATTAATTAATGCTTGAGGTTAAAAGTTTCGTGTTCGAGTTTATCGTGACCCAGTCTTTAAATTTAATGTTGTAATTATAAAAAATAAAAATAAACCGAGGCATATCATGAGTTAAAAAAAATTTATCTTACATAGAAAATCAGCCTACATATATATAGTATCATTTTATCTGTCTAATATGCAGGGTTGAATGAATTAAATCAATAGGTTTAAGGTTTGTATGTCGGGTTGAATGAATTAATTAAGTCGATAGATCTAAGGTTTGTATGTAGGATTGAATGAATTAAACTAGTAGGTCAGAGGTTCGAGTGTGCAGTTAAAAAATAATAAATGAATTAAATATGAATTATGAGGAAATACCCGAAAAGGACATCTGAGCGAGCATAGTAGGGGAGGTTGGAGAGGGTGGTTTCGTCAATATCAAACACCCAAACGTCCTTGCCGTCGGCGGCGGGCTTGACGGTCTTCGCGTACTCGATGGCGGCGTCGGCCACCGCCTCGCAGTCGAGGCGGTACTGCATGCCGAGCATGTAATTGCCGACGTAGGTCTCGCAGGACATCGGCACCAGCTTCCAGCCTTGGAGGTTGTTGGTTTCCACCGCCAGCCGCCAGCTCAAGCAGTTCACGCCATGGACGCGGTGGCCGCCGGCGCCGGAGCGGGGGCGAAGTTGAAGGATTGAACTCACTACGACGTCGGACTGTGCATGGGAGAAGAATAGAAGAGTTGCGAGAAATAGGAAGATTTGAAGCCCCATACCTATATTGTGATGCGGTTTTGGGCTGCAATTTGGGTTGATTAAATAATATAATCGTCTTCCTATTTTAACCCTTACTTTTGCAAAGAATAACATTTTTAATGGGAAAACACTTTTCACATGTTCTATATTTCTTTCGATCAAACTAAAATTTCTCTGGGGCAGGTCTTTTCCTCTCATTTACTCCAAATATTTTCACATGGGATAAACAAAAGTGAGGACCAATAAAATGTGATAATTTTTTTTTTTTTTACATATTTTCTTATTCCTCATTTTATTAATAATAAATTTGTAATTAAAGAGAACACACTCTTATGATTATTTATCTAATTATTTCCAATAAGACTTGTAATTAGTAAATTTGGTGGATTATATATTGTGAAGCCTTGTAAGTTTGTAACAAGAAGAATTTGAGGAAAACATAGCATTAGAGACTTATTTACTTTATGTAATAAATAGTATGGTTGTATTTGCTATATAATATAATCCTAATTTTTAGAATAGTTTAATTGAAAAATAATAGAAAAATATAAGTTGTAATTTTAAATGGGGAGACTCATTTATTTTTTGGATGCTCGAACCAAATATATGTTTGTATTAATTTTTCAATATAAATAAATAGCTTGAGAATGGCATTTCACTAAATTAACATAATTATTTACTCATTCAATTATATCAATGTCTCATCAAACTGGATTCTTTTAGATTTTTGTCGGACCACAACTATATAAGTTAAATGAGTCTTTAATTTTCACCTGCTTATTTAGAAAATGACGCGCGTACTATGAAATTTGAAAACGATCACGGTAAAATCCAAGAAGTTGTTGTTTTCATAGTAATTTTATTTGAAATTATATTTAATAATTTTATTACTCAATCCGTCCATGAAAGTGTATAAAATTTTAAAAAAAGTCCACTAAAATTGAGTAGAGATTTAAATCCATCAAAATTAATGTGTTAAATAATTAAGTATTTTGTAAATATTAATTACGAATGAAGTTTAAAATACAACAAAATAATTTTCAAAAAGAAAAAAGACTACAAATTTTATTAACAAACGAAAATAAATAAACAATAGTAATGATAAAATTACAATTGTTGTCAACGTCAACGATATAGGGGGTATCAAATTCTTTCGTTTTCGACTTTTCGTACATGGACACATAATGCATCTAATCCGTGTCGGCACATTTTTATATATATGTGTGTGTTTGTAATGTTTTCCAAAAGTTAAAATTTATGTTGATGAGGAGTAATATATGTAGAGCAGAGGAATGACTTTATCAAGGGAATTGCGGGATGCAGCGAGATGGTTTTCGCCAGAGGAATCATATTCGCCAGAGGAGTCACACTCGCCAGAGGAGTCACACTCAGCAGAGGAATCATACTCGTCAGAGGGATCACACCCGCCAGAGGAGTCACCTTTGTCAGAGGGACCACCTTCGCCAGATAGGCCGTTCTCGCCAGAGGAATGGTCTTCACCAGCGGAATCACCAGAAACGCGGGGAAATCTCCCGCGTAAAGGCGATTTTACTATTATGCCCCCGACCACGCAAGACGCATGCTCCAGTGCTGATTTTACTATTTTACCCTCTACATATAATCTATAAATAGCGGCATACGTGCTCCTTTGTAATTTACGCTATCTTCACTCTTGCAATACTACAACATTTTCTCTTGAGCTCTCAATCCCATTTCTTTCTCTCTCGACTTACAAGCAAACACTAGGTATAATTTGTAGCTTTACAGTAATTCTCCGATAAAATCCGTCTCCGTTTAACCATGTATCACCATCTGGCGCCGTCTGTGGGAAAAATGGGCTAAGACGTGAGAATTCGACCCCCTGCGCATGCAGATCTGGAATCGCCGTCGGATTTGCATGTGCAGGTCCCGATTACGCCGTTGTTCGGAGTGCCCAAGCCATTCTAACTCGATATTCATGTTTTCACGCCGATCTACTTGCCGATCCGGGAAATCTGTGTATAATTGTATTTTTTGTGCATGGGGAAAGGTGGTGGAAGCCGTGAATTGGGAGATCTGTGATTATTTTTTATTATCTTACGGATTAGTTCGATAATTGTGTGTGGCTATGCTGTTTTTTCGCTTAATGCCTGTTTTCATTACGGATCTAACGTTTTGCACCGGTGAATTGTTGATTGACACTCTGTTTTTGTTGTGCTGGATTTGTGCTGTTGATTTACGGCTATTTTACGTATAAGCGTGACAATTATGAGCGATTTTCATGTTTTCTCGTACAATCTTCGTTTTATACCACATCTAACATGTTTTGCTAACAATCTGGTGGGTTGCTGTGTTGATTATGCTGTTTTTGGGGTTCATGGTTCTTTTAATGCATGATCGTGACAATTATGGGTTGTGATTTTCGTTTTTCCCCGCATAATTCTCATTCTCTACTATGCTTAACGTATTTGGCTAACAAATCTCTTGGTCGTTGCTCTGTTTCTATCTGCCCTTGGGGTTTCTTAGCTAGCTCTCCTGATATTTTGTTTCTTCTGCTGGATCCTAATACGAGTTCAAAAGGGAAATCTCTGTCATTCGTACTCAGTTAATTCGATCTATGCCCTGGGTTTATTTCCCAGTGTGTAGAGATATCTTGAGGGGGAATTTTTAACGGCCTCCGCGCCGGTGCTCTGGATTTCTTATCTCGGGAATTTCACTCATTAAAGGAGGATCGACTCATTTGTTATCTGGATCTTTTCTCACATCGTTTATGTGTAGGTACTATGGGATCTTCAGACGCTCACCGCACTTTGGAGAAGGAGTTTGACTCCGCTGCTCACGCTACTGAGGTGCCGACCTCGTTGTTCAACGGCATGCAGGGTAGCACCGCCTTCACGACGCCGCCGGGTTTTCATGCTATCTCAACCACTCCGCTGGCAGGACAGAGTGGCAACATCCAGAGGCCTGCTCTGGTGACACCGGGTTCAGACATGCCAGGCTTGGCCCCCACGTCTGGAGGTGGACAGCTCAACTTTAGGTTGGCAGAGCAGATGATGGCCCTGCTCCACTATTCTGCCGTGCGTCAGGCACTGGGGACTCCTCTGCTGTCCACCGTCCCCGCTGCAGCTCCCCTGGTAGGACCGATCAATCCACAGGGTACTGAGGTCCCGCCCCCCGCTACTCTGGAGGCAAACAATCCGATAACCAACAAACAGGTTGTGATACCTGGGGAAATACAGAGGCTCCCCGCTGAGAAGGCACTGGAGAGAAGGCCAGAGGGGAGCCGGGTCAGGCTCAATAGCGTTGTCAGGAAGGAGGGGGTTGATGAGTCTGATAGTCAATCCATTTCTCCCGTGTTTGAGGAAGAAAGGCCAAGGGAGAATACCAGGCTGAAAAATCAAGTGTCGCAACTAAAGCACCAGCTCAAGGATCTAGAGAACTCACTAAGGGAGAAGTCCCAGAGGGACGACAGTGCGCAGGGATCAGAGAAATCCCACAGGGCAGAGAAGTCATATCGGTCCGAGAGATCCCGCCGTTCAGAGAAATCACATTATACAGAGAAGTCAGAGGGACGGGAGCTGGAGTATTCTTCTGGCAGGCCAGGGCACAAGGGTCACAAGCGTCACCACGCTCACAACTCCCCAAAGGAAAGGAGGGAGCATGGGAAGTACAAGGAGGATAAGAGGGCCAAGACGTCAAGGTTTCACCCCATCAACAACCGCAGTCCTTTCTCCGACGACATCCTGGCGGATACTTTGCCCAGAAGCTACAAACCCATTTCTCTGGACTATGATGGTACCACTGATCCAGAGGTACACCTCAACCGGTTCGAGGGACTGGTTACTCTACATATGTACACTGAGGGCATCAAGTGCCGGATTTTCTCCACCACATTGACTGGACCCGCCCAGCTATGGTTTGGGACGCTCGCCCTAAATTCCATCCGTTCGTTTGAGGAATT
Source organism: Salvia miltiorrhiza (assembly GCF_028751815.1). Lineage (NCBI taxonomy): Eukaryota > Viridiplantae > Streptophyta > Magnoliopsida > Lamiales > Lamiaceae > Salvia > Salvia miltiorrhiza. The sequence continues at coordinate 10,584,188 of NC_080393.1, forward strand.
ACAAGTGCATTTTCTGAGGCAGTTCGCAAGCTCACGAAGAGCAGGGAAGTCAGCTCTTTCCCTAATGGACATCAAACAGGACCAGAATGAGACGCTACGGGAGTATACGGCTAGGTTCAATCTCGCGGCTCTGGAGGTGCCTGAGGCAGAATCCCAGATCAAGAATTGTGCCTACGTCAGAGGGCTTAAGCCGGGGCTCTTCTTCGATGAGCTGCAAATCAGACCGGCCAGGGACTTCGACGACATCATGTCTAGACTACCGGGGTACTTACAGTTGGAAGATGCCAGGATGGCCAGGAAAGCTGAAAATGACAAACACAAGGCTAAAAGAGCCGAGGAGGCACCAGAGGGGCAGCGACACCAGGATAGGGCCCCTTTCAGAGGATTACCCCCGAGGGTACCTTCCACCCAAGCAGAGGGACCACACCGCCAACAACGCACTGTGAATGAAGTTACTCGGTTCGACGAGTACACCCCTTTGAACAAGCCACATGAGGAGATCTTCCATCTGATTAAGAATCAACCATTTTTCAAGGCACCGGGGAATTACAGAGATGGGCAGCCCCAACAAGGACCCAACAACAAACTCTGCAAGTATCACAATGCCTATGGGTATTTCACTAAACACTGTGGGCATCTGAAGTACCAACTGGAGTTTTTAGCATGAACGGGTAATCTGGATCAATTTATTGCCAGAGGGAATGAAGGCCAAGATCAAAGGCCAGAACAGAGAAACGAACGAGGACAGGATCAGGGAAACAACAGGGACCGCAGACCCGAAGACAATCGTTGACATAACAAATTGTAGACCGAATACTCTTTTTCCCCACAGGGGTTTTAACGAGGTTCGGGGCCATGATATCAATAAACTCGGATATGTGGTTCTAGGGAATTCCCTGGTGTCGACTCATTTACTTTATGCTATTTCTTTACAAATATATACTGCACTTAACATGTTCATGCAGAGCATTGCACATGCGACCAGAGGGGGGAGTAGGGTGTATACCCATAGTCCACAATTTACAAATTTAAAATTGCTGCTCAGCAAATCAAGGGAAAAACAAGTGCAAAATTGCTTCTTAAGCAAGTCAAGGGAAAAAATAAACAGCCAGGGACAACGCTCGAACAAGGGGAGGAGCAGAGGGATCACGCTGCCACCAGAGCAGAGGAATCATGCTACCACCAGAGAAGAGGGATTATGTGGCCAGCAGAGCAGAGGGTTACACTTAATCGTAAGCCGCGAAAGTTGGTTGCACCCCCGGGTCTTCCATGCTCCGCGCAGAGGTCACTACTTAATCGTAAGCCGCGAAAGTCGGATGCATCCCCCGGATCATCCAAACTTCGCACAGAGGGTTACCGTTCAATCGTAGGCCGCGAAAGTCGGGTGCATCCCCCGGATCATCCAAACTCCGTGCAGAGTCGTAAGCCGCGAAAGTCGGATGCATCCCCCGGATCATCCAAACTCCGCGCAGAGGGTTACTGTTCAATCGTAGGCCGCGAAAGTCGGATGCATCCCCCGGATCATCCAAACTCCGTGCAGAGTCGTAAGCCGCGAAAGTCGGATGCATCCCCCGGATCATCCAAACTCCGCGCAGAGGGTTACTGTTCAATCGTAGGCCACGAAAGTCGGATGCATCCCCCGGATCATCCAAACTCCGTGCAGAGTCGTAAGCCGCGAAAGTCGGATGCATCCCCCGGATCATCCAAACTCCGCGCAGAGGGTTACTGTTTAATCGTAAGCCGCGAAAGTTGGTTGCACCCCCCGGGTCCTCCATGCTCCGCGCAGAGGTCACCACTTAATCGTAAGCCGCAAAAGTTGGTTGCACCCCCCGGGTCCTCCATGCTCCGCGCAGAGGTCACTACTTAATCGTAAGCCGCGAAAGTTGGTTGCACCCCCCGGGTCCTCCATGCTCCGCGCAGGGTGTTCAAGCTTGGATGGGAAGCAGCAAATGAATGCTTGGATGGGAAGCAACAGCGAAATCCTCGCCAGAGGAGTCAGCGAAATCCTCGCCAGAGGAGTCAACGAAATCCCCGACAGAGGAGTCAGCGAAATCCCCGCCAGAAGATTCAGCGAAATCCTCGCCAGAGGAGTCATCGAAATCCTCGCCAGAGGAGTCAGCGAAATCCCCGCCAGAGGATTCAGCGAAATCCTTGCCAGAGGAGTCAACGAAATCCTCGCCAGAGGAGTCAGCGAAATCCCCGCCAGAGGATTCAGCGAAATCCTTGCCAGAGGAGTCAGCGAGATCCTCAAATCAGGAGTCAGAGAAATCCCAGAAGGGAAGATCAGAGAAACGCTTGGAGCAAGCACAGCGGGCCAAACCAAAGACGTTCCCAGCAGAGGAAATAAGAGGAATCACTCAGAGGGAAGCTACTCAGAGGAAAACTCGACCAGAGGAATCACAAAGACTTCAACAAAAAATGGAAATCATACCCCACTTAACAGAAGCATACATCATAGTTTGAGGTCCGGGAATGCAAGCTCAACATCAACAAGCAACAAAATAACATAAAGAGCGAAGGAAAGCAGAACTAGCAAAGAAATTTAAGGGCGAGACAAGTCGTGAGGAAATTCCATTCATAACGCCACAACGGCGGCATTGTACGTCAAAATCAGAACAAATGCTAAATATTTACAAGTCTGAAATTACAAAAGTTTGGATGAAACAAGGGGAGGGGACAATAAAAGCAGTCAGGGCAGAGGAGCAGCATCAGAGGGCTTGGAGGCAGCAGCAGCAGCGGGATCCGGGATAAGAGCAGCGGCAGCGGAAGATTCGGGAACAGTGAAAGCTCCACCAGAGGAACCACCTACCTCAAGCACCGACAGTGTCTCGGAGAAATGCACTGGGGGCAGACGTTGCGCCATGTTCAACAACTTTATTGCCTCAGAAATGTACGCGTCCTTGTTTTGATACAAGGCATAAAGTTGTTCCACGGCGTCCGCAGAGGAGGCAGAGTCTTCGAAGGCGGAGGTCTTCAAGCCAGAGGGCAGCGGGGGCTCCATGCTGAACTGAGAAAGCTTGTGGGGGCCAGCGCCAGACCCACCCCTCAGTTTTTCCACAAATTTGGCCAAAGTAGCACAGAAGGAGGGCTGGTACTTCGGGGAGGGGAACGCCGGACCAGGATAAACCCCAAAGGCGAATTGGGGGATGGCTTTATTCAAAATCGGATACCACCACTTGGGCTTCGCCGGGGCCTTAGCATCAATCCCCAATATCCTGTTGAGGTCCTCGTCCTTGATATGATCCATCAAGGCCTTCATGTCCAGAGTCGCGACCTGCTCCTCTGACGCTCCCACCATCTCCGCCGCTTTCATGGATATCTCTCGTATGATATGGGCGAAGATAGGTCCAAACCCCTCCAGATAGTCGGGGTGCTTCTGGAAAGCAGCCAGAGTGCCCTCCAACATGAAGTCCAGGAACCGCTGGCCCTGGGGAAAGACAAAGAATTCCAGGCGTTGGTCCCTGACCCCCAATACATAACCCCGCGCCTGGGCACCTTCACACGCCTTTTTCCACTGGCGGCAAGCGTCCTTATGCTCTTGCTGGTATGTCTCCCGGAATCGGGTAAGGTTATCATAACTCTCCTTTTTAGTCCTTAGTGAAACGAGAAACCAACACTTAAACTAGAAAGCAGTAAACGACACCGGATTTACATGGGTTTTTGGGGGTTTTCCACTATAATCGAGAGAGTATTTTACAGTTTATAAGAGATGAATGAATAATGAGATGATCCCCTCTAACCCACTACTAAGTCTCTATTTATAAGCATGTAAATAAGCCTTAGGGCCTCAAGCCCATTCACTAAGATAATTGGGCTTAAGCCCCTTTAATACATTGACCTTGGACTGAGTCGTCTATGCTTGCTTGACTACGCCGGAGGCTCTATTATTTCTTTTATTATCACAAGTCTTCAATTAAACCTACACTGATTAGCTTAATAATAATAATACTAATCATAAGCATAAATAGAAATGTTCCCATTATATAGTGCACAACGCTGGTGCATATTTCAGTCCTCATCAGCTACTCCCCCCCGGTCTGGTTGAACCGGGTATTCTTCGTGTTCAACCAGCGAAGTATTGTTAAAGCCAGCGCTGTGCTGTTTTCCTTAATCCCTGCAAATCATGAAGACATAAGAGTTTTAATATTATAAGAAAGCAAAGATAAGCATTTTCCCCTTGACTTTGGAATTGTAGTTCCAAGTTAGATTTCCTTCTTGTTTGTTGAATGTTGACAAAGATAAATAATTTCCATTTCTTTGGGCGCATAAGAAGACCAGCGCTGAGAATACCCCATATTGAATACTTTGCATAGATAAGCAATATAAATGCTTTGTGTTGGATGAACCAGAAGACCGCTGCAAGAATACCCGAATAACATAGGAAGACCCATGTCGAAGTTGAGAAATATGATACTCTGATCATGTGAGAAAACCCGTCATAAATATTTGTCGAGTCTGAACAATATACCCTGTTGTTGAGCGCGTAAAAAATCCAGCGCGTGAGAAGACCAATAGATAATCCGCGTGTAGGAAAACCAGCGCATGAGAAGACCGATGGATGACAGTAGCATGCCAAAAGACGGCTTATTTCTCGCTGAGCAGCGATTAGAATAGATCCAAGCAGCCCATAGAGCAGAGACGCAAAATAATGTAGCCCGTAGAGTAGGGTAGAGCGTCCCGTAGAGTAGAACAGAGCATCCCGTAGAGTAATACCCAGCCCGGTCAGAGCAGAGAAATGTCTAGCCCGGTCAGAGCAGAGAAATGCCTATCAGATCAGAGAACTGCCCGTCAGAACAGCCCGGTCAGAGCAGAGAAATGCCCTTTCAGAACAGAGAAATGCCCGTAGAGTAGAGCAGAGCATTGAAGTCATGGCAGAGCATTGAAATCGCGGCAGAGCATTGAAATCAGGGTGGAGCATTGAAATCGCGGCAGAGCATTGAAATCATGGCAGAGTATTGAAATCTGGTGGAGCATTGAAATCACGGATGGTGGCAGAGCATTGGGGTCACGGGCGGTGGCAGAGCATTGGGATCACGGACGATGGCAGAGCATTGGGGTCACGGACGGTGGCAGAGCATTGGGGTCACGGACGGCGGCAGAGCATTGGGATCACGGACGGTGGTAGAGCATTGGGGTCACGGACGGTGGCAGAGCATTGGGATCACGGACGGCGGCAGAGCATTGGGATCACGGACGGTGGCAGAGCATTCCTCTGCTGCTTCCCTCCTTTGTATGCATTCCTTTGCTGCTTCCCTTCCAAGCTTTCATTTGCTGCTTCCCATCCAAGCTTGAACACTCTGCGCGGAGCATGGAGGACCCGGGGGGTGCAACCAACTTTCGCGGCTTACGATTAAGTAGTGACCTCTGCGCGGAGCATGGAGGACCCGGGGGGTGCAACCAACTTTCGCGGCTTACGATTAAGTAGTGACCTCTGCGCGGAGCATGGAGGACGGGGTGCAACCAACTTTCGCGGCTTACGATTAAATAGTGACCTCTGCGCGGAGCATGGAGGACCCGAGGGGTGTAACCAACTTTCGCGGCTTACGATTAAAAGAACACCCTGCACGGAGCATGGAAGGCCCGGGTGGCGCAACCAACTTTCGTGGCTTACGGTTAAGAGAACACCCTGCACGGAGCATGGAAGGCCCGGGTGGCGCAACCAACTTTCGTGGCTTACGGTTAAGAGAACACCCTGCACGGAGCATGGAAGGCCCGGGTGGCGCAATGATAAACATGCATTTTTACCTCTTGGTGTGTCATTTTTGATGCTTAGTTGTGAGGATTTTGTGTGTTTGATGGTCTATTTGAGCTTATATTCGTTTATGGTAAAGAACTTGTTACTTTCTTGTGTTTGAACGAATTTTCAGAAATAATGAAGCAGAATTTGGAAGAATTGGCTGAAATACAAGTTGTAGTTCGTCTCGATAGGAGTTCGTGAGCGCAAACGGATCATAAATCGGAGTTTTTACGAGGGAGAACGAGCCAAAACAAAATCACTGCGCAAAGCTGTCAGGATTTCTGTTTCGTCACGCGGGCCAACAATGCGGCCGCGCGACGTGGCCGCGCGAGTCGCCGTATTTCCGCCCAAAATTCGTTTTTTTAGCGATTTTGGGTATTTTTGAGAGCTACAAGACCTAGGGCATATAAATACTCCCCAAGAACTTATTCTCAGGACCTTTTTATCATCTTTCATCATATTTTACTTTTCCTGAGAGCTGAGAGAGACAGAGAACAAAGACAGAGCAAGATTGAAGATTCTCAACTTTACTACGGTTTTATTGTTGAATGTTTTTCTGTTTTATTGAGATATTGATTCTAGTTCATATGTCTATGTGTGGCTAGAATCCCTTTTTCCTAGGGTTCAGGGAGTAGACATGATTTGAATTTCTGACTGTTTGATTCGATTAATTGAGATTGTTATTCTTTTTTATGTTCTTGTTATTATTGTTTGCTTTATTGATTGGCCACCAATTTAGCATAATCATAGGTTTTAATTTGATATCGGGAGATGATAATTATTACCTGAACTAAGAACATAGAACACATATATTTAATTCTAAAGGGAATTGATATTTGTGAGGGCGTTAATCCTATGAGCTTTTAGGAGTTGCATGCTAGAAGTGCGATCCGGGGACGGTAGCTGACTCAACCTAGAACACCTCTAGTTTGACTTGCAATAGAACAAGGACATCCTAGTGATGGTAAGTTGACCCAGTGTCATCTCTCAAGGAAAGTCTTAAAGGGCTTTTAATTGTATCGCAGGAAAAACAGTAAAAGAAAGCAGTAAAGGTTTTGATTTAAAAAAAACGTAACTTAAACTTAAATGTAAATTGAACTTAAACTTAGCCTAGGCAATAATTTAAACAACTCGAATTAAACCTAACTTAAGAAATTAAATACTTGTAAATTTAAAGACTTCTAATCTAGGCATGAAACTAAAGTGCATAATTGAAATTGCATAATTGAAAAGAAAACATAAACAATAACGAAAAGCATAAACATGATTAAACGAAAATAACTTGAATTGAAATATGAAATACCGTAATTGTCTTGAACGTGTAATTGTGTCACTCAATCACAATCCAAGAAACTAAACTAAAACGAAATTGAAATCTAACTTAGAACAATAAAAACTCAAAACTATGAACAACTATGAAAGCAAGTAAATCCTAAGCTTCGGATGCCAACAGATTGCAAAGATGGCGTCTAAAACTAGGGCAAGAATTTGGATGATTTTTTTACAATGAAAACTATAGCCCTATTTATAGACTTCAACTCCTTCTGGATCACCATGGAAATTACCATGCAAAGCCGGACTCTAAAAGGAATAGAATCGTAGATGATAAGGTAACTCCAGCTATGACGCGCGCAACAAGTATTCTCCACTCGGCGGAAATCGCAGCTCTCGCCAGAGGAATGGTTATCGCCAGAGGAACGGATGACTTCTCTGATCTTGTCAGCGGAATGGGTTCCGCTCTGGTATTGATTCCTCTAGCGCTTCCTCCGCTCTGGCGGGTGATTTCTCTGGCATGTCCACGCTCGCCTCGATTCCTCTGACGGTCGACTCCTCTGGCGCTTTTCTCTCCTCTGGCGCCTTTCTCCTCTGGCTAAGCGAGTTCTCTGACTTAGCGAGTTCTCTGGCGGACTTCTCTGGCTTAGCGAGTTCTCTGACTTAGCGAGTTCTCTGGCGAATGACTTCTCTGGATCCGGAGCGCTTGGTTCCGCTGCTCTGGAGACTTGATTTCTCTGGTGGTTGATTTCTCTGGCCTATGATTCCTCTGGTCTGGTCTGGCGTAAAAACGCCATTTTTAGCCAAAAATCCCCAAAATTATACTCTTCCACCATTAAAACCTAAATCTCTTGAAAAGCATCAAATACACCATAAAACGCACCAATTTCCAGAAGATTTAACTTACAATGAGCACATTCAAACCCCTAAAATTAGAACAATTAAGCATAAATCAGTAGCCTTGCATGTAATCAACGGTTTGTATGCCACGGGAGTGGGTATGAACTAGCTTAGAGATTGCCTTAGGAATCATCTTATTAATTGAATTGAACATGTTAGTTAGGAGAATCTGTTGAAACCTTTGCCTTGGGAAATCTTCTCTTATCTATTTCTCTGTTTCGCAGTTTGCTTTATTTTCTTTCCTGCTGTTTATTTATTTTGTTTTTTTACAACAAAACACTCAATTTCGTTTGTCCAGATAGAGTAGAATAATTTAGGATAGGAATTGGTTAATTCAGTCTATGTGGAATACGACCTTGCTTGCTACTGTACACAATTGCACCCGTACACTTGCGACGTGTTAAATAAAATAGCGAACAAGTTTTTGGCGCAACCAACTTTCGTGGCTTACGGTTAAGAGAACACCCTGCACGGAGCATGGAAGGCCCGGGTGGCGCAACCAACTTTCGTGGCTTACGGTTAAGAGAACACCCTGCACGGAGCGTGGAAGGCCCGGGTGGCGCAACCAACTTTCGTGGCTTACGGTTAAGAGAACACCCTGCACGGAGCATGGAAGGCCCGGGTGGCGCAACCAACTTTCGTGGCTTACGGTTAAGAGAACATCCTGCACGGAGCATGGAAGGCCCGGGTGGCGCAACCAACTTTCGTGGCTTACGGTTAAGAGAACACCCTGCACGGAGCATGGAAGGCCCGGATGGCGCAACCAACTTTCGTGGCTTACGGTTAAGAGAACACCCTGCACGGAGCATGGAAGGCCCGGGTGGCGCAACTAACTTTCGTGGCTTACGGTTAAGAGAACACCCTGCACGGAGTATGGAAGGCCCGGGTGGCGCAACCAACTTTCGTGGCTTACGGTTAAGAGAACACCCTGCACGGAGCATGGAAGGCCCGGGGGGCGCAACCAACTTTCGTGGCTTACGGTTAAACAGTAACCCTCTGCGCGGAGCATGGAAGACCCGGGGGGTGCAACTAACTTTCGCGGCTTACGATTATTGGAACAACTCGCTAAACATCGATTAGCACTCCTTTGCTCCTTTCCGAGTGAATGCTAGTTGTGGGTGTACTTCCTACTCCCCCCTCTGGTGACATGTGCATGCCTCGCAAAAACATGTCAAGTGTGTGTGTTTGGTGCTCATGCTTGTGATGATTGTGAGAGAGTTAGCATAACTACAATTCCCAAGTAACATAATTCAAGTTGCATTTCAAGCCCTAGCACATATGCAGAAGGTGTGCAACTTCGTTTATTAATAATGTCATATTTCAAGTCTAAGCACATATGCAGAAGTTGTGCAGCTTCCAAGATAGCATTATAATTTCATAAATCCCATCAAAGATCATATAAATCATGGTTTTGCCCAAGTGAAGAAGCAGAATATTTCCCAAATCCCTATCATGCTTACATGTTCCCATAAAATACCCTAAGATCATAATTTTGCCTAGTTATAAAGCATAATACTCCCACATCATGCTCACATGCTTCCACGAGATAAAGTTCAGCGAAGTACCTGAATTACCACTTACAAGTGGATTAGCTTTTCGTGTTATGGTGATTACCATACTTGTTCAAGTTTTTTCCCAAAGCTGTTTATCATGTGCTGTAAGAACTCTTGAACGAGAATATTAGTAAAATATGAGAGCCCCTTGAGACAGGGCTGTAAAGCAATTATTGAGAAAATTCAAAACCTTGATCATGTAATGTATTGTTATGCATTCATTTCACTATGCTTATCACGACAAAATATTCCCTATTCTTAGAATTGATCAAGTCATAGTGGTTACACTTCTAAAAATAGATCCTTAGATCAATATAAAAACAAACCCCAAATCATCAAATAACGAGATATCTTGTTGTGAAATTTGCAACATGTATCAAGCTATTACCTACTTTCCCCAAAATTGAAAGTCGATAATGAGGTTTGGCACCCATTGATTCGTGATCGGCACAAATCCCCTCCCTAGCTATGCCGCAACATATTGAACATCTCCATGTTGGAGTTTTGATTCATTTGTCGCTAGACGTTCTTGATTGCTTTAAGACTATCATCCCATTTGTTGGCAGAATTTCCTGTAACACCTTATGTTGCCAATCAAGATGGCCATTATAAAATGAATTATTAAAATATTAAAAGGCCTATATCAGTAGCATACCACCCTCACCTACAATGATTTACAGATATATCATTGACCCTTTTACAACTTTTTATTTTTCTTCGAAGCATTAAATCAAATTATCGCAACCAAGCAAAAATTCAGTTCATATAAGGATGCCCGAATTTAACTCGATAGTTATAATCACTATTTCCCCAATTAATCTCACCATCAGCAGTCTCAACCAAACCATAAGAAACATAGCAAAGTCATAATGAAGACAGCCTTGATATGGAAAATAATTCATCAAAACTCTCAATCAAAGTCAATCCAATTTTGAAATATTCAATTTAAGCAAAGGTATCAAAGACTTAGCTCTCTTTCATTATTTTTCTTGCTACTTGGAAGTAACTGCGATTGAGATCGGGGGTGGTGGCTCTGTCTCTTTAAAATCTGTGTAGCAGATCTTAATTCGTAGCCTGATGTCAGCTCTGTTAAGACAGCAACAGATCTTCATCAGCGCCGGCATCCACTGGTCTGACTTCGATTTTTCCTAATGCGCCTCTTGGTCTGCCCAGGATCCCGAACAGAGCTTATGCATGGCCTCCTTAATCTCGAGTTCAGCGAATAATGTATAGGACTGTCGCCTCCCATTGATCTTTTGACAGCATCCAAAAATATTATTTCCTACAAGATTCGCAGTGTTCGTTATTGATCCGAATGTTTGCCGAATTGAACGGCGTCACTGAATAGCTGATTGAGCATCCTTGGTCGGCGGTGAGCCGCTTGAGCGGGAAGGAAGCTGGACCCTAACCTGTGTCGGAGGCCAGGTCGACCAGTTGCCGGTTTGAGAAGAGAAAAATGACGAGTTGCGTCATCTTCGGTCGGACACGATCTCGGCGGAACTGGTGAGAAACGAAACGACTAGATCTGAGAAATAAAGGTAGCAGCAGTGCGCGGCGGCGGCGACATTTCCAGGCAGAGCCTCACCGGCCTGAGACAGGGAGGAACCCGATCCAAATCTGTGAAAGTGAACAGAGGCAGAAGGCTAGCTTCGGATCAGAAGGGCTGGAGCAGCCATCACTTTTGCTAGAAGCCGGAATAATAAAAACGAATTCCCCTCGCCGGAATCTGGGAGTTCTCCCTCTAAACCCCAATCGATCCCCCCATTTCCTTTTCTTCGATGAACAGTAACCCAAAATCCCCAATTTTCCAAAAAAAATTCGATGAACAGTAATCGAATCTCCAATTTTCCAAAAAAAGAATTCGATGAACAGTACTCTTCCAATTTATTTTTTTGTAAGCTCGTCGGAACTCACGACGTAGCTCCGATCCGTTCCCACAGACGGCGCCAGTTGGTGAAACGAGAAATAATACGGTAGATAAAAGCAGTAAACGACACCGGATTTACGTGGTTCGATCGAGAAGACCTACGTCCACGGGGGTTTTGGGGGTTTTCCACTATAATTCAGAGAGTGTTTTACACTTTACAAGAGATGAATGAATAATGAGATGATCCTCTCTAACCCACTACTAAGTCTCTATTTATAAGCATGTAAATAAGCCTTAGGGCCTCAAGCCCATTCACTAAGATAATTGGGCTTAAGCCCCTTTAATACATTGACCTTGGACTGAGTCGTCTATGCTTGGTTGACTACGCCAGAGGCTTTATTATTTCTTTTATTATCCCAAGTCTTCAATTAAACCTGCACTGGTTAGCTTAATAATAATAATACTAATCATAAGCATAAATAGAAATGTTCCCATTATATAGTGCACAACGCTGGTGCATATTTCAGTCCTCATCAGTCCTGGCCAGCTCAGAGGCCAGGGATGCTTTCTCTACTTCTAGCTCGTCGATGTGAGCCTCTAAAGCCGCAGCCTCCACCTCAGCTTTGCTAAGACGCTCCACTACACCGGCAATGTCGTCGTCACGCTTGGCCACCTCCTCCTGTTCCTTTTCTCTCTCTTTCTCCAATGCATCATAATTATTAATACACTGGACGGTCGCCCAGAGTCGGGACTCCATCTGCGAAAAAGTAAAGCGGGTAATGTCAGACCAGAGAAATAACTTTTGCCAGAGGAATGGTTTTCGTCAGAGAAATGGCTTTTCGCCAGAAAAATCAAGAGGTTAGTAATTTAATCTTTAAATAAAAATATAAAGTGCAGGGTACCTGAAGAGCCAACTGGCCAAGCTGGCTGGTCAGAGCCTCTCATTTCAATTTCCCTGCCACCTCCTTGTCCTTCGGATGGACACGGGAAGATAGGGCCTCAACAAACTCCTGCCCCGACAGACGTGCAATCGGACCAGGAACAGCCACCTCCGACTCCTCGGCGAGAGGGGCCGAAACCTTACCTTTGCCCTTTTTGGCAGCAGAGGAGAGAGCCCCCGCGCCACCAGCAGACTTCTTCGTTGGATCCACAGACTTGTTGGCCTTCTTCAGGCTCTCTTGTTTTTCTTTCTCGCCCACAGAGATCAGGCCCCTCTTCCTCTTCTTCGTGAACCCGGGAGTGGGGATGTCTTGGACTGAGTCGGGATAGGGGACTTCATCAGTAATGTCCACAACAAGGACATCTTCTCCACCAGCACCGGATACCTTACCGGCGCCGGAACGTCTGCGCCTATGAATAAGGTCGCCGATATCAACCTCCGGACCCTCCGGGCTGAATGTGCGCAAGACCTCCATATTCTTCCCCTTACCAGGGCGAAAGCCTTGGGAGGGGGTGACCATCCCAGGGGTCTCTGACACCGGGTGAGAGGTGTCCACCTCGGGCCCGGTTGGTTGCTCTGAAGGGCCCATACGAGAGTTGGAGCCTCCCGAGCCATGCCCCCCGCTGCGAGAGGGAGAAGCAGTGGCAGCCAGATCGAGCCCGCACTTTGTCCTCCACGACATACCTGCAAATAAAGAATTCCACACTGTCAGAATTAGGGTAACAAAAGTCAATATATTTTCTAACACATATTTTTACCTATCGATGTCTTTGGATACAGGGGAAATAGACCATTGGCTGCCAAAGCCGAATTGTTTTCGGCAAGGTACCTACAGTCTAAGGGCTGGGCGCTGTTCATGGCGTTGAGACGGGTTATGACCCCCAGGTCAAATGCGGAGGGGGCATCTGGAGAGACTGGTTTATAAGTGGTCCGAGAGCCGTGCCATTCCAGTTCCAGAGCGCCGTGATCGCGCTAGGAACCAATAAGGTTGCACACGTAACAATATTGAAATAAAAAATCTTTGTCAAAAGAATTCAGGGAAGAAAGGAAGGTGGTGGGATATTTCTTAAGACCAGCAAAGCTGTACAGAGGGCTGCCCTGCATACGGAGGGATTGGGTCTGAAAAAATAACTTGGCGGTGTCTCCAACACCGTGGGCTCGACATAGAATGTGGAAGGAATACAACCTCCGGATGGCGGAGGGGGTGACTTGATAAAAGGGAATACGGTAATGATTGCAGACTGCAACCAAGAGAGAAGAGGGGGGAAGCCTCAGGCCGGCGGCTATCTGGGCTTTCCAAACGACCACTGTTTTATGATCGCGTAACCTCTCTGGGGGTGGCGAGGCCTTGGAGAAGGCTTCAAATTTTAGCTCTGGGGGACTAAGACATTTCTCCCTCATCTTCTCCATCGCCGCGACACCAAGGCGGGATTCGGGAACAGGCTTAGGAGGTTGGGGTGCTTTCTTGGTTCTTTTCGGAGGCTTAGGAAGGTTTATAGGATCCTGGGACTGGGGGGAGGAAGACGAGGAATCCTGGGAAGTGGAAGTAGAAGCCATTGCCGGAATTTCTAAGTCTAAGGTTTCTAACACGCTCAGTCAGAGCACCAACAATTACACAACTACGTTGTAAATTACAAGTACCAGGAAAGGGAGCACGCGATTTACCTAAAGTCGGGAGTTCTTTAAGGTCGACGGAAAGGACTGGAACGGTAGGGTCGCAGAAAAATCGCCGAAACAGTAAGAAGGAAATCGCCGGAATTGAGAGAAAAAACGAGCAAGTGCGGAAACAGAATGAAGAAGATGAAGGGATAAAAATTCAAAACTGACTAAGTAGCGTACGCGGGCAACTATCACCATACGGGATGAATGACACATGGCCCTAAAAAAGCAATCGACGGTCAAGGATTTCTGCTGGGAGGCGAAAGGATGCGAGGGCTGAAAAAGGTAACCTCGGGATACGGAAAAGCACTGTAGGAAGGGCGGGCATTTAATGCTGCTGACGTCATCCGCGCGGGCGAATACTCTAACTAGTTGCCCCGTTCCAGAGCGAACTAGTCAGACCAGAGGGGGGAGTAGTTGATGAGGAGTAATATATGTAGAGCAGAGGAATGACTTTACCAAGGGAATCGCGGGATGCAGCGAGATGGTTTTCGCCAGAGGAATCATATTCGCCAGAGGAGTCACACTCGCCAGAGGAGTCACACTCAGCAGAGGAATCATACTCGCCAGAGGGATCACACCCGCCAGAGGAGTCACCTTTGTCAGAGGGACCACCTTCGCCAGAGAGGCCGTTCTCGCCAGAGGAATGGTCTTCACCAGCGGAATCACCAGAAACGTGGGGAAATCTCCCGCAAAGGCGATTTTACTATTATGCCCCCGACCACGCAAGACGCATGCTCCAGTGCTGATTTTACTATTTTACCCTCTACATATAATCTATAAATAGCGGCATACGTGCTCCTTTGTAATTTACGCTATCTTCACTCTTGCAATACTACAACATTTTCTCTTGAGCTCTCAATCCCATTTCTCTCTCTCTCGACTTACAAGCAAACACTAGGTATAATTTGTAGCTTTACAGTAATTCTCCGATAAAATCCGTCTCCGTTTAACCATGTATCACCATATGTGGACCAAAATAAAAAACTAAAGACTTCGAACTAAATTGCAAATTAAACAAATATCGAGAAAATATTATGAATATAATTATAAAGGACAACGCGGAGAAAATCTATTTATTATATGAAAACACAATTTGTGGCAATTCTGTAGATAAATCTATATCTATTAATCTATATATTATATAATTTTTTCTTACTCTCACGTTCTTTCAATTTCATCATTATCTCTCTCCCACGATTCTCTCAATTTGACCATTATAAAACTTGCTCTTCATAATCAACCAACCCATTATCCCACAAATTTTGGTAACTGGCTGCTTCTCTTGAAAAAGTGCAGTCGCTTTCAATCTCCCCTCTTTCTCAACCGACTGATACAGAAACCACCATTCAATTGCTCCTCTTTCTTTTAGAATTTTTTATACTTTACGTGGCTTATGTGACATTTAATTTATACGAGATTGATGACAATGCGTTGCCACATCCCCACCCATCCCAATTCCCACAGATCGACCCCCCTTCCCCACCTTACCCCTTCGACCCTGCCCGCACCCACAGCCCGGCGGAGCCTCCCCCTTCCCCCAACCCATTCAATGTATTCGAAAAGCAAAAGGAAAATAAAGGGAGATATCTTTCTCTTTCCCATCTCATTCCCTCCGTTGACCGACAGTGGCAGCCGACGCTGTTTAGTCCGGCGCCGTTTAGACTTCTGCCCTCGCCGGAAGAGGGGTCGTCGCGGTGGCGGACATGGTCGTGGGTTCGAAGAGGGAAGAACGATTGTTGGTGCCTAGGGTTTTCAGAGCTGGCTTAGGGGCTACGACCGTTGGGTGAGCGGCCAACGAATGGGAAGAGGTTGGCCGGATCTGTGGTTTTCTGAGAGAGATTTGTGGTTTTTCTGTGGTTTTTTAGAGATGGCTTAGGGGCGGCGTGAAAGTTTTTCTTGCCGGGATTCGTTTTTGGGATGAAAACCGGCTCCTTGATGGTCCGCTCCGTTGGCCTGATTTGTAGGAGCGTGCCTTCTGTCTGGTCCACATAGTTCTTAGCTTCCAAGAACTCCTCTTTGATTTCTTTTCATAGGGCCGGTACCTATGTTTCTTTTTGCTCATCCGTTGATATAGCAACTCAGCTCCAATCTATGTTGGAAGATCAATGTTGTCGCACATCAATGGAGATCTTTTGTTGAGTCTTCTCAATTTCTTGAGATTTTGTCGCAGCCCACCGTCTAGCCAGTGATAGCGTAGACCGGGTATCGATACGACTAAAATAATTGAAGGAACAAAGGCTGGAAAACTGATCTCGTCTTTAAGCGGAAGCAAGATAAACATTTACTAATTTTAACATCATAACATCCTTTCTAGATCATAAACATCGACATTGCTATATAAACCAAAGCATCAGAGTTTTGTGTAAACACAAACAAACGGTCGTAGTTCAATATATACAAGGATTTAAAATGTACAGAGTTACACAACAAAAGGTGATCAAACTATATGTATGGAGACATATAGTTGAGAGTGTATTTCTTAATTAAGTCAATAACAACTTCAAAAACATCATGCTGCCATAGAGACGAAAGGACATCAAAAGGTGATCACTCGAAACAACGATCCCCGCCAACACCAAGCCATCCTCCGACCATGCTTATCCTGCACATTTAGAAATATATGCAGGGCGTGAGTACTTAATACTCAGTGGGCAGACGCCGAAAGACAAGAAAAGTGCTCTTAGAGCTATATGTTTGAAGCTTGCCATGACATCAGCAATACACAGAAATAAAGTTAGCGTAAATGAATCTGTGCATGCAATTTTCATAATCAACATCATAAATAAGTGTCTGCAGACAAAATAATCAACATGTATGTACCGCATCTACCACTCATCATCATAACCAAGGTACTGAGAAGTAGGCCTCCTTCTCAAGCACCGTGACCGGCCGACCCGAAGACGGCTCACAGTCACCTCTGTGTACACAACCCCGCTTGTGGCAGGATCCGAATTCGTCTCATCAGTAGAGGGTAACACACAAGTTCATCATCAGAAATATTGGCAAGTCAAACAGTTCATAAACATCATTAAACTCAACATTTGATAAGTTCATAATATCAATTAATCATTTCAGAAAGCTCGATATATTTTTCATACTCAACATATTCTCAACATACTGCCCACCTGTAGAGCTCGGCTTACTGTAGGTGGTACTCGGAGTGATCTTCACTTGCGTCCTCGACTGGTCTTTGTAGTTGTAACATCGGAGTAGTGTATGCGACAAGTGAGGAACTAGTTAGAAACTTCCTTTCTAAAACCTCAATCTTATTATAACACTCATCATAATTATTCTTCAGCTTATCTCCGTCTAATCACTCAACTCTATGACAATAAATTCTAATCTTATTCTCAACTTAACGCTCAAAAGGCTCGGTTAAAAGCAATCAAGCACATAGGCAAGCACAATCACATAAGCATACAACTCACGCATAAACACGTCGCAAACAAGCAAACATAAGTTTGACTCGGAGACCAGAGCAGAGAAATGCTCGGTGGTCAGAGTGGAAAAACTCAGCAGAGCGAAGCAGAGCAGCGAAGAAATACTCGCCAGCGCCGAGGAATCAACTAGCCAGGGCAGAGAAATCAACTGGCCAGAGCAGCGAAATCATGAACTCTATGTCATACCAGCGGAATCACAAACCAGATGAATCAATAGTCAGAGGAATCGATCGTCAGAGGAATCGATCATCAGAGGAATCGATCGTCAGAGGAATCGATCGTCAGAGGAATCAACTCGCTGACATTACAGCAGGGAAATGACTTCTCTGGCATGCCAGCGGGGAGATGACTCCTCTGGCATGCCAGCGGGGAAAAGACTTCTTTGGCATGCCAGCGGGAAAGTGAATCCTCTGGCATGCCAGCGGGGAAATGAATCCGCTGTCAGAGTAGCGGAATCACAACTCGGCTGGGCAGAACAAGACTCAAGGCAGAACAGTGCAACCAAGAGCAACTCGTAAACTCGTCAACTTTTTCATTCTCAAAAATCATCAGACACTCTCAAACATAAAAAATACTTATCATGCAGCATCATAACCAACTCACGAACTCTACAAACTCTAAAATCATCAAAATCACGTAAATCCTATCACAAGTTCTTACTCATCATCAAATCATCATGCAAGACATCACTTACAGATTTTTCCCAATTTCTTACATCAAACTAAATTTTGTAAAAACTCGTATCTTAAGACTCAGTTTTGTAAAACACATCTTAATCACTTCAAATCATCACCTAACACACAAAACATCACATATGACACACAAAACATCACATATGACACACATTTCTCATCTCGGTTTAAAAAAAAGATTTTTAAAGGGCATGAACCCAAGTTTTCGAAAATGAAGAAAATGGAGGAGGGGGAGTTTCTCATGCTTAAAACATCCTTTTACACACACATATCACCACATACATCTCTCAACAAGTCTAGATCCAAAAGATCAGAACACTTACTCAACAGTTTCAAGAAAAAGGACGTCTTCTCTCGATTTCTTCAGGTTTTAAACTCCACTAATCTTCTTGAAACAAGAGGAGAAAGTGTTTAAGGCTAGATTTAGCGGAGTATTTTATCACAGTTATGACTGGTGAAGCTTTGAGCTTAGTCTCCAATGGAGGAGAGAGAATGGCGTGAGGGAGAGAGAAGAAGTTGAAGGGCCGAATATGATGAGAATGACGGAAAGAGAGAGAAACTCTTTGGTTTTAATCAAGAATCTTACCCCTTTAAGATAAGAAACATTAAATGCTCATTAAATGCCCAAATAGTACTTTGTCTCCCCACTTAGCAACATGTCTAATCCGCCTAATCCCACATGTGAGAAAGAGATTAAAATAATGGATGTGAGTGTAGGAATGTGTGGTGGTAAATAAAAATCATGTATGCTATTTTTCAAAAATCGCAATTTCAAATATCGCAACGACTCAATATAAGTGCGCAAGTAACAAGTAAATTACATAACGTCAATCAAATAACTCACAAAGTTATCACATTAAAAATGGATCATCACTCGTCACTAATCTAATCGTCCCTCTAGCTTAATCCCTTTTATAGTGACTCTCAACACTACCTCAACTCTATCTCTAGCACTTCGTCTCAACTCGAAAACAATTAACATCTCCTCCTTAGCTCTAACATCATTCTCAATTCTCTTAACGTCTCTATTTTGCTCCATAATACCATCCATCGATAACTTCCTCTCGTCTTTAGTAAGCTAGTCTTTAATCTCTCAATAGTATTTCGATACTACCGCAAGGTAAACTAAATACGGGGTGTTACAGATTTCTCTGATCCGCTGCCTTCTGGCACCATTCAGACAGCTTCCTGTGAACATATGACATCCTTCTTGATGCACTATCAAGAGGATAATCTCCTGGTGACACGTACTCGTTGATGAGTATCTCCCTCCATGGACTTGGAAACTTTGTAAAGAAGTCCTTGGCGGTTTGATCATCAACTACCCCCATATGGACATATAGGGTGTACAGGCGCAGAAATTCATCGAGAGCTTTTGGCTCTAGCACCACCAATCTTAGATTATAAAGTGCATGTCGATATTTTTTGCGCTTCTCCTCTGCTGATCCTTCGAAAAAACCCATTCCAAGAAAATGGATTTTAATCGGATGGGTGGCCTCTTCAAGGATTTCTGAAACTGATGTTTTGGTAAACAGCTCATTCTTCTCCTTGGTTGCCGCTTTATCCCAGAATTGTTTTGCCACGCCGGCAAAACTTGCCTCGAAGATTTTGACAAATTCTTCTTTGTCATATTCTATCGTGGCAATCACGATCTTCATTGCTGAAGCCCATTCGTCGATGAGTCCTTCCCAATCTTTAAAACTGGCTTCATCGAGGTTGAGAATCAATCCATATGGATGGATTGGTTCAA
Source organism: Salvia miltiorrhiza (assembly GCF_028751815.1). Lineage (NCBI taxonomy): Eukaryota > Viridiplantae > Streptophyta > Magnoliopsida > Lamiales > Lamiaceae > Salvia > Salvia miltiorrhiza. The sequence goes on from NC_080393.1 coordinate 10,604,001, forward strand.
GTGTGGCCTTCCCTATAGGAGTATCCCGCATCTGGGGCCTGCGTCGTCTGGTTCGTTGGTATTGGCTCGAATCTTCTTGAGCCCCATCTCTTTTTGACGACCCTGCTTGCTGATGCTCAGTTTTGGGCACCTCTCCTTCTTGGTTCATCTTTAGATCAACCATATTGAGGTTAGCAAAATATTCGGCTAACTCTTGTAGATCTTCTAATCCGATTCGATCAAGGTTATTCATGTTGTTTCCCTTTCACGAGTCGAATTATATCCTCCGGCTGCAACTCCTTAGGTGCTGCATTGAGTGGTAATGGATACGTCGGGTCTTTAGACCATTTATTCTGAATTCTTCCGGAACATGGTTTGCTTCTTCTTGGTCGTGATGTCTCCATTGCACTTTCACCAAGGAAATTGCTTTGCTTCGTAGTCGTTGAATCTTCTTGTCCAGAATAGCTTCGAGTTTCTCTTCATAGCTCAAGTCTGGTTCAAGAGATACTTCTTCCTGGTGAATGACATGTCTGGGATCAAACACGTACTTTCTCGATTGTGAAACATGGAAAACGTCGTGGACGTTCGCGATACTCGGCGGTAACGCAAGTCTATAGGCTACAGGGCCTACTTTCTCTAGTATATCATATGGTCCAATAAATCTCGGTTTTAGTTTCCCCTTGATTCCAAAATGGTGCACTCCTCGAGATGGGGAAACTTTGAGAAAAACTTTGTCACCTACATCGAAATGAATCTCCGTCCTCCTGGTATCTGCATAAGACTTCTGACGGTCTTGTGCTTCTTTAATCCTCTGCCGAATCTGTCGGACAATGGTGATCATCTCATCTATGGCCTCGGGACCAAGTATCTTCCTTTCTCCAACTTCATCACAATATAACGGGGATCTGCACTTTCTTCCATAAAGGGCCTCGTATGGAGCCATGTTGATGGTTGATTGGAAGCTGTTATTATACGCAAACTCAATTAGGGGCAAGACTTGTTCCCATTGGACTCTGACTCAACCTAGAACACCTCTAGTTTGACTTGCAATAGAACAAGGACATTCTAGTGATGGTAAGTTGACCCAGTGTCATCTCTCAAGGAAAGTCTTAAAGGGCTTCTAGTAATATCGTGGAAAAAGTAATAAAAGAAAGCAGTAAAGAGTTTGATTATTAATCTAGAACTGAAACTTAAAACTGAATTAAAACCAAATTGTAAAATTACTAGGCGAATTAAATTATTAACCCTAGGCAGAATTAAAACAACTTAAATAAAATCTAACTTAAGAAATTAAGTACTTGTAAATTAAAAATAAAACTAATCTAGGCATGAAACTAAAGTGCATAATTTAAATTGCATAATTAAAAAGAAAGCATAAACATAAACTAAAACATAAACATGATTAAACGAAAATAAATTGAATTGAAATACGAAATACCGTAAATGTCTTGAACGTGTAATTGTGTCACGCAATCACAATCCAATAAATAACTAAAAACTTAACTTAATCGAAAACTAACTAAAAACAATGAATTTTCAATACTATGAAAAAGAACTATGAAAGCAATAAATTCTCAATTTCGGATGCCAAGAGATCTCAAAGATGGAGTCTAAAACTATAGCAAAAGATAGATGATTTTACAATAGAAATGAAACCCTATTTATAGACTTAGCTCTGGTGAGAATAAGCATAGCTAGAAAGTAATCGGTGCTGGCAAGAATAAACATAGCTGGAAAGTAATGGTGTTGGCAAGAATATGCGGAGCTGGAAAGAATAAACATAGCTCTGGAAAGTGAACTCCGATGATTATGCTTGGGAAAGGTAGTCAGCGTTGGCGAAATAGGTGGAGCTGGAAAGTAGTCAGCGCTGGCATTTATGGGCGGAGCTGAAAATGGTCAGCGCTGGCAAGAATGGGTGGAGCTGAAAATGGTCAGCGCTGGCAATTATGAGCTGAGTTGAAAATGGCCAGCGCTGGCAAGAATGGGTGGAGCTGAAAATGGTCAGCGCTGGCAAGAATGGGCGGAGCTGAAAATGGTCAGCGCTGGCAGTTATGAGTTGAGTTGAAAATGGCCAGCGCTGGCAAGAATGGGTGGAGCTGAAAATGGTCAGCGCTGGCAAGAATGGGCGGAGCTGAAAATGGTCAGCGCTGGCAGTTATGAGTTGAGTTGAAAATGGTCAGCGCTGTCAGTTGACTCTGGCACTTAGCTCTGCTATGTCGATGTCTGCTAAAAACACCATTTTTAGCCCAAAAATCTCCAAAATTGCATTCTTCCATCTATAAACCTAAATCTCCTGCAAAGCATCAAACAAACCATAAAACACACCAATTTCCAGAAGATTTAATTTAAAATATGCACATGCAAACCCCTAAAATTAGAACAATTAAGCATAAATCAACCCCCCCACACTTAGCCTTTTGCTTGTCCTCAAGCAAAATCCATATGAATCCTAGGAAGAGATTGATTTCAACAATGCAAATTTCCATCCAAACATTCACAAAGTCAATTCAAAATTTTATCAACAACACACATCTCTTGATCATGCAAGTAACTCAAAGTTTAAGACGCAACAAAAGAGTAATGCAAGTAATTCGATCAGACCCGATTCTCCGCTAGAAGTGAATTCCCTAATGTGATCACCTTTATAATCAATATCCCCATTTTTCACACTTTTTGTGCTTAAGATTTTCAACAGTTGAGCCATAATTCATGAAATAAAACCATTTGGATGTAATCCAAAGTCTTTTCACGTGGTTTCCCATGCTCATAGTTAGTCTAGAGGAGCAGAGACTCAGAGCTGTCACGTTTTCAGAACATGCCAGATGTTTCAGAGCTGGAATTTTCAGAGTTGGCAATTCGTCCAACATTTTTCACATTTCACAGATAAGATACAATCGTAGGTAATCACACTGACAATACTCCTTCTAGTATCTACCGGACAAATCACGTTTTACTAACTTACAATCATGTTGCAACAAAACTCATAATTCTTTGCATAATCAAGATACGCATATTAAAAATAAAACAAGAATAACCACCATTCATTCACAAACCCTAAATGCACATCGAAAACCATCTTCTCTTCCACAAATTCATAAAAATTCGCATGAGACAAAGACAAAAAACTAAGCATAGAAGACTAATCTCGCCAATTTTTTTTTTTTTTTATTAAATTTTTTATTTTTTTTTATTATTATTAATTATTTTTTTTTTAAATATAAGCACAAGAAAACACCCCCACACTAAAAGCATGCCATGTCCTCAGGGAAGAAAAGAAATATGAATAGTTTAGAAAACGTCCCTGATTATCGGCATTGAAAAACTGAAGCGCTGACTCTGTGGCAGCGCTGACTCTGTGTGTTGAAGAGCGGCTCCACGTAGCAGCTAGATATCGCCACCTTCGTGTCGTCGGCCTCGCCTTTCAACGCCATCGCCAAATTTGAAATCAAGTCGCCTAACGAGTTCCCCACGCTAGGGCAGTTCAGCGCTGACGGGTGTTGGGCGCAGCAGGGCGTGGTGGCAGCAGGGCCGAATCTTTGGGAGTGAAGGTACTTGCATTTGGCAGCGCTGGCGTTATGCCGCGCTGAATATGGAGAGTGAAGGTGCTGGCAGCGCTTTCATGTAGCAGCGCTGACGTTCTGCCTTGTTGAATTTGGAGAGCGAAGGCGCTGGCATAGAAGACTAATCTTCGCATGAGGCATGGTGCGCGAGAGGCATGGTGCGCGGAAGGCATGGTGCACTAAGCATAGAAGACTAATCTTCGCATGAGGCATGGTGCGCGAGAGCAAGGCGCTGGGCAGCGCTGGGCATGAGGCAGCGCTGACGGGTGCGGTTGGCGGGGCTCGCAGCGCTGGCATGTGGCGTGTGGCTGAGCGGTGCGGGGGCGTGGCTGGGCGGTCTTGGCGGCTGGCAGCGCTGGCAGCGCTGGTGTGGCTGGGCGGGCTTGGCGGGCTGGCAGCGCTGGCGTGGCTGGGCCGGCTGAGCGGGCTGGCAAGAATCTCTACAAGCGCCCAGCCAAAATTTGGACAGCGCTGGCGGGTGGCATGGTGGCAGCGCTGCCAAGATTATTACACAGTTCGGGGTGGCAGCGCTGGCGGGGTGGCAGCGCTGCCGGGGGCATGGCTGGGGTTGGCGGGTGGGCTGGGCGGTTCGGGGTGTGCGGCGTTGACGGTTGCGTGGCTGGGCGGGGTGGCTGGCAGTTCGGGGTGGCAGCGCTGGCGGGGTGGCAGCGCTGCCCGGGGGCATGGCTGGGGTTGGCGGGTGGGCTGGGCGGTTTCGGGGGTGTGCGGCGTTGACGGTTACGTGGCTGGGGCGGGGTGGCTGGCAGTTTCGGGGTGGCAGCGCTGGCGGGTGGGCAGCGCTGCCCGGTGGCATGGCTGGGGTTGGCGGGGTGGGCTAGGCGGTTCGGGGTGTGCGGCGTTGACGGTTGCGTGGCTGGGCGGGGTGGCTGGCAGTTCGGGGTGGCAGCGCTGGCGGGTGGCAGCGCTGGCCGGGGGCATGGCTTGGGCGGTCTTGGCGGCTGGCAGCTCGGGGTGGCAGCGCTGCCAGGGGGCATGGCTGGCGGGTGGCACTTTTTGGTGACTTTTCCTTCTTTTGCTAGCCCGCTCCATTCGACGGTTTGGCCAGCGCTGACTCTTTTAATTCAATCGTTGACGGTAATTTCCTAGCCAAGCTGCGTTGGCCCTTTCTAGTTTTTAATCCACCTCGCGCTGACTCCTTCCCCTCTCTTTTAGGCAATTTTAACACCTTAATCAGCTTTGGCCCACACATTTAAATCAACGCCTTCTCTTAGACTTGGTGTATTCTCAATCTTTTAGGCAACGGACTCCTTCAGCTATTCCCTTTTTTTTTTATTATTATTAGCATTGGCTCCCTTTTTCCCTTTGTCGGCGTTGGCAACCAAAACTGAGGAAAGACTCAAAACAATCAACGAAAACAAAGAAAGCAAAAGAAAATAAAAATTAAAAAACAAACCAAAGGTGGGTTGCCTCCCACCAAGCGCTAGAGTTAAAGTCTCCAGCCCGACTTCAGAGCTGAACTTCAGCTAGGGTTGTGCAGAGCTTGAGACTCCACCTCCATAGGCGAGCTCTGGTGC